>NC_133956.1:3620000-3920000 GCF_031877795.1 Strix aluco
CTCTGGTTTGCACGTGCTTATAAATTAAGTCTTTATTTTTAACAGT
This sequence comes from Strix aluco, assembly GCF_031877795.1. Lineage (NCBI taxonomy): Eukaryota > Metazoa > Chordata > Aves > Strigiformes > Strigidae > Strix > Strix aluco. Next base: position 3,620,047 of record NC_133956.1, read on the forward strand.
GATATCCCAAAAGCTCCTAAACCTGAACCTCCTGTACCAGAGACTAAGGAAACTTCACCAGAACGTAATTCAAAGAAGGAGAGAGAAAAGGAAAAAGAGAAGACTCGTCAAAGATCCCCAACTCGGTCCAAGTCAAGGTCAAGATCTCGGTCACGTTCTCCATCTCATTCTCGACCAAGAAGGCGTCATAGATCACGGTCAAGGTAGGACTTCAATTTGTCTTGATCGTGAAGGTTGGGAACAGAATGTTTTCTTCTGAAGGCGCCACTTAATGTCATGTTCTCAGTTAAAGTAGTGATGTTTTTAGAGGTGTCGAGCTATGGATGTTTTAGGCTGAATGAGAAGGATGCATGTAGTGGATAAACGTGTTCAGGAGCTGTTTTTTTCTGATCAGTTTGTGAGAAGATGCTCACGGTGACTAACACTGACCAGAGAAGGAACAGGGTACTTAATGCTGTTTAGTTGTTAGATAGTGGGAATTGTGTAGCCTTCTTTTAGGAGATAGGTTTGATGCTGAAGATGTTCTAAATTCCTTTTTTTTTTTACCTTTTTTTGGATTATTGTACTACTTAGTATAGCGGTGTAGGTAAACTTTAAAGCACTGATTGTGTCTGAACGTACACTTCGCATCATAATCTAAATGCTACTTTAATGTGATGCACTTGAAGAAAAGCAACTTTTTATGCTCAGTGCCCTGAGGATAAATTTCCTCAAATCCGGAAATTAGATAGTTGCTTTTCATTTGAATTTTTGATTATGACAGGTCTTACTCCCCTAGAAGGCGACCAAGCCCAAGACGACGGCCATCTCCAAGGAGAAGGAGCCCTCCAAGGCGAATGCCTCCCCCACCCAGACACAGAAGAAGCAGATCCCCTGTGAGGCGGTAAGATTCCCTTTCCTGAGACAACTGAAAATGTTAAGTTTTGAAAGTTGAAGGGAACATTAGTTGTGAGGAATGAGTGTTACCAGAATTACCATGTTCATCTTATCTTAGTACTGTCAGGTGTATGATTTGAGTGATGTAAGAACTGCAGTGTCCTATTTCATAAGTGTGTTGTGGGGGAACATAATAGTAGCTGTGAAATTATTTCTTTGGAGTTGAAATAGTGATGAGAATGCCACCTTTTTGAAAAGTGGCAATTTCAGAACTGTAACTTCTTCAAATGGCTCTGGAGAGTTCCCAGCATAGATTGACATGACATCTTGTATGACATTTTGCTTAAGTCTTAATACTTTTTTTTTTCCTGCCTGGGGAAAAAAATTAGAACAAGTAGCTGGATTTTACTTGTTGGGAGTTTTTTAATTATGACATTCCCATCACATAAAATGAAAATCAAAATTGAATTTTGACTTGAAATGTGTTTCTTCATGTTCTCTTACTTTAAAAAATCTTCAGGGTCTGATCTCTGTTGTTCAAGGCTACATTTTTCACAGCATAAACGATTGTTCTAGTAGCAAAGCCCTGAGTTGCCTTGAAAAGAAAGTTACAGACTGTCAAAATAGGCGTTTGTTTTCACAGGAAGAGAATAAATTTCTATCCTCTTCATAGGAAGAGAATTAAAAGTGATGCTTCCTGTGTACAGCAGTTGTTCTTTTTTTAGGAAGGAACAGTTCTTCCTTTTTATGACAAGGTGATGACTATTCTTTTTTTTTTTTTCCTGAGTTTGTAAAGATGTTCATTTCACACAGTTACTGGGAAAACTGTGAAAAGTATCAAACCAGTACGTTGCAAGATGTACAAGAGCTCCCTTTCAGCAAATGTTTATCTCGCTCAAGGTAGGGTTTCTTTTTTCCAGGTTCTCAGGAATTCTGCAGCCAAAGGTGGATTCTGCAGGTACACAATTGCAACAGAACTTGCCACAAATTTTGCCGCAGAATTCTAGAGGCCCTACCTTTTTAAAATTACAAAGTAAAGATGAAAGACTAAAACATGAGAATGGATAGATTGATTCTGAACTGTTAAGTTGTTAAGTTGTCTGAAATTTTTACCTCCTGGTATAAAAACTTTTTAGTGTACTCGCACACTAAACTCTTAAACAGATCTGTTCTGAAGGTCATTAAATCACATGTGCTAACATGGAGAATTCTCTTAACCATCCAAAAGTTAGAGAGCCCAAACAAAACTAATTGCTGCCAGGAGAAAAGCTTAGTTGTAGTCTGTAGATTGACAGAAAGCAAGCAGAGGTAACACTAACAATTTTTTGCTCACTATGTAGTTTAAAAGTAACTGAAAGATTGGTGGTTATTTTCCTCTTCTACAAACCAAGTGTTGAAGGCTGTCCACCATGTTTTGGAAGTGCTGTTGTATGTGGCTCTGTATATGTGCTTGCAAACAAATGCCATTTTGTGTTCATGCTCAAACATTTCTTAAGCTGGCTAGTCAGAATCTAATGTTGTCTTTGATTTACAGGAGAAGACGGTCATCAGCATCCTTATCCGGCAGTAGCTCTTCCTCCTCCTCCTCACGTTCCCGGTCACCACCAAAGAAACCACCTAAAAGAACTGTATCCAGTCCTCCTCGTAAAACACGTAGGCTCTCTCCTTCTGCCAGCCCGCCTAGGCGGAGGCACAGACCATCCCCACCAGCAAGTCCACCGCCAAAACCACGCAGGTCTCCAACACCCCAGCAGTCGAATCGTGCAAGAAAAAGCCGTGGTTCTGTTTCTCCTAGCAGAGCATCAGGTAATAAAATAAAAATGTGTATTCCAGCAGCTTTATCATTTTGTGCTTTTGTTTTCTCAGAGATGGTGTGTGCAGTTTGTACGAGTGGAAAAGCACGCCAGAATGTCATGAATTCCAACTGAGCATATTATGTGACTTTGTCTTTTAGCACCCAAACATAAGAGTACTGAAAAAAGAGAATCTCCTTCGCCAGCCCCAAAACCAAGGAAAGCAGAACTGTCTGAATCAGGTATGGCTCTCCCTTTTCAGCACTGGTTTTGGGTGGGGTTTTTAGTCAAAGATGCAGGACAATAAAAGGCAGTGGTAAAGTGCTGAACCCTCTTGATAGACTGGCACTGAAAGCAAGAGTTTTCAGAAGTGTAAAGATCTCTCGTACTGCCTCAAACATTCCTATCCAAGCTTTCTTGGAAAAAAGCTCAGCCAAAGTGTATTCCAGCCTCAATGTTATCTGAAGATTTGGGGGCAAAAAAACCCCCTGTGCTTGATCATCTACTCTAATACGACTTTGCTTCTGCCTGAATAAGGCGAATTTAGATCTTTGGTTTAAATATTCTGTCCATGTATGTACCTTTTCAGAAGAAGATAAAGGAGGTAAAATGGCTGCAGCAGACTCTGTTCAACAGAGGCGTCAGTACAGACGGCAAAACCAACAGTCTTCATCTGGTATGGGTGCCATAGATTTCCTAAAACTGGATTGTAGTTTACTTTCACAGGAAGTAGTTAATGTTAAGTTCAAATACTGATTAAAATTATTTGCTACGTGTACTACAGTGCTATTGTAAACTTCATTATGAGTGGTAGATGTATAATTAAGTCACTTTAATTATTGCTCGTGAAGAATCAAGTATCACTTTTAAAGGTTATGATATATCTCTTGTTAATGGGTTGACATCTTTAAAAGTTGCACTTTTTAACTTGTAACATCACACACAAATATTGTTTGCTATGGATTGCCTAAACCTGTTGTTGCAATAGGTTATTTCCTAATATTTTGGACTCTTGTATGCTTGAGATCAGTAAATTAACCTGGGTCTGATATAGGTTTTTGTCCACTTAATCTTTTTATAAGTAACTGCAGTTCACCTTTTAAATTACCTGTCAGATTTTTGTGCACAGTTAGGTTGCTGCAGATATTTTTACCCAGCTCTGATGGATTTATTTATCACTTGATTTTAACTAACGTCTTTAGTTGAACTGCTTTTAAATAGAGGCTTCTTATTTTGCGGGAGAGGAGGTTTGTAGTTTAAACTGCAGTATAACCCTATCACTAACTGTGTTAACAGTGTCATAAGAATAATTTTCCAGAGAGTGATTCTTCTACATTTATAGATTCTGGTTCTTCGTCTTCATCTGAAGAGGAAAGACCTAAAAGATCCAACGTGAAGAATGGGGAAGTTGGTAGACGCCGACGCCACTCACACTCACGCAGTCCATCACCGTCTCCACGAAAACGACAGAAGGAATCCTCCCCTCGGTAATTTCTTCTTAAGTTGAACATAACTGACGTCTTTTTTTCTAACTAGCTAATGTTGTTTATTTGCTATGCAACTGTCAGCAAATACACAACAGAATTGTCACGTCCAGTTTGCCCAATCTTGTTTCAAGATTGCATGCTCGTTATGCTCATTTGGTAAGAGTTACTCTGAACTTTATTTGAATATGTTCATTTTTGCCTCAAATATATGGCAGATAGATCTGTTTTGTTTTGTTTTTCCTCCACTGCTATCAGGATGCAGATGGAAAAGAGGTGGCAATCGCCAGTGATGAAAAGGTTGGTTAGAAATTAATCTGTTAAGTAGGATTTACATACAGAAAATCATTTAGGCTCTCATTTATTTTGTCATAGATAAATACTTGCCATCCTTTGGACTTGCACACTTAAAGTGAGGGGAATTCAGACTGATGTTTTCCTTAATGTGTTGGATCTGGGACCATTTCACTGGCGCAAAAAAAAAAAAAAAAAAAAAAAAAGAGGAACACCTGCTCTGTCTCCATCATTGCTCACTATTCATTAATTCATGTAAACCTGCAACAGCTATTAACATTAATGTTATTAGCATCTCACTGATGCCTGAAAACAGCTGAATGCTTGTATTCTTCGGGGGTTTTCTTAATTCCTTATACACAGATTGGAAAGGTGGGCGAGTGTTACTGTGTATTCTTGCTGCCGTTGACATTCTGGGTAAAACCCTCCCGTATGCTTCCAATAAGTGACTAAGATCTTGGTGTTCTGGGTCTCACAGATAATTGGAATTTTTAGAAGTCTCATTCCTTAGTTTGTTAGATATTTGAAACTACTAGTAGTAGACTGGTAGTGAACACCTACTTATTTTCTCTTGTGTAGGCAGTATTGTTAACACTTGTGAAATTGTTTGCTGTGTGTCGATCTCAGAATATAGGAGGGTGCAGGAAGCTGGGTGCTTGATGGGTTTATTAATCTGATGTAATGACCCTTGTGATCAATCTGTAATTAAGAGCTAGAGTATAGTTGCAGCATACATAATAATATATGAGATTAAGTATGACTATACAAATGTAGACCATTCTAATTATGGATCTTGTCAAACAATTTTATGCAAAACAGATTGGAATTCAAAGATCTTTATCTGTTCTGCAACAGACTAAATTCACCTACTGCCTATTGTGTAAATACACATTTAATTAGGCAACCATGGCATTTGAAGACTGGCGTTTTTTCAGATCATAAAAGAATGTTGTCTTTTGGAACAAACTCTTACCAATAAAAAGTGTAACCCATTGGCTTGGAGAACAACAGCCAACCTATTTGAAATCAAATCTCAGTTTATGTAGATGAGCTTCTTTGCTTTTTCATTACTCTCATTTTTTTCTTCTATCCAGTCATTTTATCTGAATTGCTTTACCAAAAAATAGGAATGTTTTACTTCACAAAACACCAATCTTCCTCTCCTTTAAAACTCGAGGAAGGTATGTGTTTGATTAAAATTGCCCCTCTCAGAAGTCTGTTGTAAACCTTGCAGAGCAGAAAATGGCTCATTTTGTGAATAATTTTAATCCAGATAGCTGCAGTTTAGCAACAGCTGTGATTTTTTTCTCTGTATTTCAAGAAATAAGTCATTTTGGATTTCAGATCTATAACTAAAAGCTGTGTTCAGGGGTACAGTTTCACACTGCTTAATCTGATCCAGCTTCAGACTGCTGCTGACTGCAGTTCTGGTCCACCTGGCACAACTGGACATTCCCAGTTCCTTGTGTTGGATCTAGCAATCGTGTCACTGCGTGATGACAGAGAGGTGGTTTTGTTGGATTAGTCTCCTGATGGGTCAGTAACCTGGTCTGACTCACTAGGTGATCACTAGCTTCAGTGCAAGGGAAGTGGCAGAAATGAGCTCTCGGGAAAAGAAAGTGGGAGAGAGTTGGGCTTCCTCTTTGGCTACCAGATGTGAATAGACCAGGTTAAGCAGAATGTGAGATTGCCTCGTGACTGCTGTAGTGGGCTCTGAGAATTACAGTAAAATGATGTGTTGTCTCACTCTTTAGGAAGACGAGTATATTTTTTTCCCATCTTCTAATAGAATTTCATTTTGAAATGCATGAACAAGATGATTTTGTGTAGTGAAAGCAGAAGAACAAAAAACCCTCATGGCTCAATTGCAACTTTTCTGAGAAATCCCTTTATCTCTTTAGTAGGAGGAGGAGAAGTCCATCGCCCCCACCAGCGAGGCGGCGACGCTCTCCTTCGCCTGCCCCTCCTCCCAGGCGGCGGCGGTCACCTTCCTTACCTCGTCGAAGGTAGGGTAGTGTAGTTTTGTTATGAAGTGGTTGCTTTGGGTTTGTTGACTTCCAACTATGACATGTAAAAAGAAACGCCTTGATACCATCTCCTTGATTCACAGCTTACTGAGGGGAGTGCAGTTTTGCTCGTGAGATTTTGTGTGGTGTGTGTGTGGCCCCAATATCATTTGATTGCTGTGTCAGATACTGAATAACGCCCATTAAGCTGATGGTCACTTTGGTGTTAAATGAAGTTTTAAAGCATTTTTAGAGGAGTTTTTTCCCTCCTTTGGGTGAATTGCAAGACACTTGTGACTAATTCACATGCCCATGTGGCAGCTGAACATTTGTTTTCTTCGTAGGTCTCCATCACCACCCCCACGCAGACGCTCACCTTCTCCACGGAGATACTCTCCGCCGATACAGAGACGATATTCTCCTTCTCCACCACCGAAGAGAAGAACGGCTTCTCCTCCTCCCCCGCCTAAACGAAGGGCGTCACCTTCTCCGCAGTCGAAACGCAGAGTCTCCCATTCACCACCGCCAAAACAAAGGAGCTCACCGACCGCTAAAAGGCGTTCGCCTTCGATATCCTCCAAGCACCGGAAGGGATCTCCTCCCAGTAGGTCCAATCGGGAAACACGTTCACCACCACAAAACAAAAGGCATTCACCTTCACCACGGCCTAGAGCTTCTCATACCTCTGCAAGCCCACCACCACCACGAAGGGGAGCTTCAGCTTCACCCCAGCGAAGACAGTCTCCATCTCCAAGCACTAGACCCATCAGGAGGGTGTCAAGAACGCCAGAACCTAAGAAGACAAAGTAAAAAAATCCATCTTTGTTGGTGGGGATTTTGTGAGGGGTTTTCTTGTTTGTTTTGTTTTACTGCAGTGGCTATAGGTAGGGAATCACATTAAAATGATTCTCATATCTTGAGATTGTTCAAGTGTTGGTGGCTCTGTTTGGCTTCCACCGTCAACATTGATTTTCAGAAGTTTATTAGATTGGAAGCATCTGTTAAAATAAAGTGCAACACAGGGAGAGGCATTAAAGAGGCTTTATGTGGAGTTTGAGGGATCTTATAAGAGCACAACAAAGCACTGGGACTGAGCTGGTGAAAAGAACTTTGAGAGAAGTTTTGTTACTAGCTTTGTTTAAAGAAAAATCAGCTTTCTCTTATTTTAAAGCTAACTGTGAAAGGGAACCAACACTTCATTAGCTCATAAATCATTCCATAAGTGGTCATCCAAGATAAACTGCTAAAATTCTAAATGTTTTTTTATAGTGCGATGCTGCTTTTATGAGCAGTGAGACAAAAGTGTCGTGCTGGCTTGTTAATTTTTTCAGAAAGAAAATGTAGTTGAGTGTAATGTCTTGCACTCTTCATTGGATGATAACGCAGCATTGCTATTCTCTTGACTTTTAATGTGTTTATAAATTAGTCATATCAGAAGAAAGGGAGCAATCCTTTCTGACCAACAGTAGCAGTATTGTTTAACAAGCTATCACGTTGCAATATCCTTTTGCATTACGGCTCCACAGCGGTATTAGATTGTTTTGCCTTTTGTAACATACGCCAGCAAAGTAACTAATCATTTTTTAAGTGGCAGCTTAAGCACATTATAAGCATATCTGTTCATCTGGCTTTTTTGTTAGTTTTTACTTTCTTGTTTTGACTCTTATCTCTAATTGTGGCTCTTCTGTTTTTCAGGGCTTCCACGCCAAGCCCACGATCTGCAAGACGGGTGTCGTCGTCACGGTCTGCATCAGGATCACCCGAGCCAGCACCGAAAAAACACCAAGGACCTCCATCTCCCACTCGGTCTCGTTCTCCTTCTGCAAACTGGTCACCTGCAAAAAAGGCTAAAAGCCCAACTCAGAGCCCATCACCTGCAAGGGTATTTGTTTGCTAATAAAAACAATGCTACTTTGGGTTAGATGGCAAGTTATTTTCATTAAGTCTTAGCTGCTGAAAAGCTCTAAGCTTATTCACATGGAAACAAAATCTTTGGAGTGATTTTTCACAGTTAAAAACTTTATAACAAATTTTTCAAACTTAACATCTCTGAGTCTGAAAAAAAGTGCTATTATATATAAATTTTAGCTTCTGGAAGAAAAGACTTTCCCAGTTCATGAGTCTACATGAGTGTCACGGTCTACGAAGTGAGGTGATCTTATTTATGCTTAGTAGTCTCACATGCAAACTCAGGCTGTTCCTAATGGGAAGAGAAGAGATTGTTTGGTGTCCTTATCTGTTCTCCGAAGGTGTTCCCTAGGGACACTTCCACTCTTTGCCAGAGGAGTGTTTGCGGAGTTAGGCTCCACCTGCAGCATTAATTTTAATGAAGAGGTTTGTCAGTTGCTGCTGTGACCAGCTCGGCGAGTTTGCGTGGTGTTGTGTTCTGTTCTAAACAGGCCCAGCACAGCCGGGCGTTACAGTATCTGTCCTCCAGGATTGCTTCTGTCAGTTGATGGGAATGTGATTTTTTTCCCCCGGTCATGAAGACGATGTTTACTGAGTTTCAGATGTGGCTCTGTGGTCCATTCAAATTTCCCAGGGCGGTTGTGGGTTTGTTTTAACAACATTTTGAAGCCTTAGGAACAAGCTGTAATATCTTTTGAATTGTTTGTTACAGAATTCAGATCAAGAAGGGGGTGGAAAGAAGAAGAAGAAAAAGAAGGATAAGAAGCATAAAAAGGATAAAAAGCACAAGAAACACAAAAAACACAAGAAGGAGAAGGCTGCGGCGGCTGCAGCAGCTGCTGCTGTGGCTGCAGCAGATACCACCTCAGCACAGGAAGACCAGGAAGCAGAGACAGAACCCAAGAAGGTAGGAATTTGGTACCTGGGCTTTACTTTTTTAAGAGTCCAATATAAGAACTTATATATGCGTATATACCGATATACTCTGGGTGCTCTAAACAGCAGTCTTCCGAAATGCAGCTTGGTGTGTCGTGATTTTACTTGATGCTTTGCAGTACTGGGAGGGCTGCAGCCTGGCTGAGCGTTCAGTGTTTGAAGAAATGCTTTATCTTTGTTTGAAGGAGACAGAAAGTGAACCCGAAGACAACCTTGATGATCTAGAAAAGCACCTGCGAGAGAAGGCACTGAGGTCGATGAGGAAGGCGCAAGTGTCACCCCCATCCTAGGCTGAATCCTTTGATATAATGTACATTTTATTTGGTTTGTACTCAGAATTCAATTTCAAATTGCTAAATGTGTTTGAGCTTTAGAATATAACATTTGTTGTAATAATTGCTAGGTTGAGGTTCACCATGTACAAAGGGCATGGATTTACATTACAAAAGGTGTCCACAGTGTACTAGTGACATTCTTTCATTGACAGTCAACATAATTTCATTTAGAGCGAGACTTTTTAGAAGCAGTAGGAATTTGTTTTGAAGGTTTTAAACATGACCGTCAATTCCCTAGTTTCTTTGAAATTCAACAAAGCCTTTAGCATAATTTGTGAGGGTCTCATTTGACTTCTTTTGTATCCACTTACATTATGCTACTAACCTTTGTGGTTTGTAAGCTTGCCCAGAAGTAAAACCACTGCAGAATTACTGAGGAAGTACATATATTTCAATGCTTTCTACTGTTGCCTGTATAGTCTCCATTAAAGCGAATCGAGAATAGCAGTTTAGAATGGTACATAAATGAAAGCATGTTGTTTACCAGGACACTGTGGGTTTATATTGATGTAACATGTTGATTTGGAACACTGGAATTTCATTTGTATTTTTATGTTCTTTTTTTAAAGGGCAGTTTCCATGATCAGCAGTCCCAGAAAAAATTCCTTCAGTTACATAAATTTTGTTTGTGAGATGTCGTTGCCCCATTCATAAATCTTGTCTCGTTACGGTTCTTCTGAATGGTATAAGCAACTTTCAGAGATGTGGTCTTTGAAAGTTTGAGGAACCTGAACTTTGGATATTGTCATGTTTTCACTGTTTTTTGTTTTTGTTTTTTTAACTAAAGCTATATAAAGCTTGTGGATTAAACAAAATAAATTTCTAAATTTAAACAGATGTTGGCTATTTTTATATGAACATTTACATTTGCTAATCAGCTTTCTTTTGTACAGGGTTAATGAATACACAGATAACGAAAAAGTATTTGATCCAGTACGCTGGCTTCTGAAAAATTGGGGCTTTTGTTTTTAACTGTCCTGGGGTAGCAGAAATAGCCCTTTGTTAACTCAGCGATGCTCCTGTTGTGTCTGGATCGGTGTTCTTGCAAAGCAAGAGTAAAACAGTCTACCTGGTCAGCACTCTGTCAGGATGGATCAGCTTAAAACAAACACACACAACATTTGCTGGTGAAAATTGCTTGTCTTAGCAAGTTAAACATTTCGAGGTCCTGCAAAAAAAAAAATGAATGGCAGGTTTGCATTAACTTAGTTACAAGCTTTAGTCATGTAAACACTGGTTGGAATTCTCATCTAAAGAATCCTGGTGGCTCGCTGCCTTTTTCATGATCATATTTGAAACTTGCTGGATTGCTACTGAATTTTTTTAAAAACTCAAGCTCTGTTTCTGAAATCAAGTCAATTCTGAAGTCTGAGGTTCCTCTGGAAGGAGGAATAGAACATGCTTTTGAAAATTTTTGTCCTGCATCTGAAGTAGATGTGATGTGCACAATTAAGTGTGGATATTTGATTAGTCTTTTTACTTGACATCATGTAGGGTTTTAAAATAAAACAGGTATTATGTAGATACTGGATGGAAGGGGATATCTTTAAAGTAGCTTCCTTCTGCACTTCCTTATATGCTGAATCTTTTGTTTCTTAGCATAAGTATACATTGTATGCTAAAGTGCTTGTAAACTTAGTTCAACAACACTTGAATGTTGAGTATCATCTGTTATTAAATGTGTATAATAAATTCCAAGAACTTTCTGGACAAACACATTTTAAAAAGTACATCTGAGTGAATTTGATGCTTATGAAACTAGAACCTAACGACGCATTGTGCTAATCTCTTTGCCTTGTTCATTTTTTTTTTTTTCTGCAATGTTCCTCGGCAACACAAATGATTCTGAAATTCAATCTTAAAAGCCTGTACGTGTGCAGTCTTCACACGGAGTTACTGCCTCGTTCTTTATAATCTGAATCTTACTTTTATCTGGGTTTTGTGACCTCTGTGTGCCTTTTAATCTTAGGACTAATAGAAGTTCTTTAAATGTATTCAGTACCTGAGTCACTGACTGCTTATCTTCCCTCATACCTGTTTTTCATCTCCTGCCTCCAGGACTGTGCTTCGATAAAGGACTCCACCGTGGATTTGGGGCATGGAGGAAGGCCAGACCTTCCCAAGACTCGCAGGTCTTCCCCCACCTTTTTTCTCTGTTGGAGTTTCTATTCTTAGGTGCTTCCTCCTCTTTTCTTTTTAACATCTATCCATAAAGAAGGAGCAATTAAATACGCTCTTTCAGAAGAGTGTAACTTCTAGATAGTGTTTAGTATTTTAATTCCTCCCGACTTAGCCATTCTTTCAGACACTAACATGGCCTTCGGACCCGCGCAGTGACAGCCAGCTGCTCTTGTCTTCCCGTGAGCCCCCTGCTGCTCTGGCTGCCCTTGCAGCGCTGCTCTGAGCCCCCCATCCCTCCGCCGCGCCGAGCACCTTCAGCGCTCGTGTCCGCACTGAAACTCTGGCCTGGTGAACTGTTGACTCACATCACTGAATTCCTCTCCTGATCCTCTGTAATTGAGCTCCCGTCATCCAAACCCAAACTTGTCTGAGCTGTTCACCACTCGATCTTCTCGGTTAACCTCCTCTCTCTGTGTTCTCAACCCTGTTATTTGTAGTTGAGCTGCTGTAGTGGAGACAGTAACGCGTAGGACGCCTTGTGCAACCTCTGGTGCGTGAATCGCGCTCGTGCTTTTTCTTCTGGATCTGCTCGTGCTGTATGTTTGCTGTTAATCAAGGCTCCCTTCCTGAACTGACAGGTACCTGGGCTTAGATAAGTGACTTGCTGGAATAATTCTATCTAACTACGCAAAAAGGAATTTAATAAATTCAAATTTAATTGGGTTGTATAATGAGTCCACAGGAGTGAACGTAAGGATGAAGTGAGTCACTGGCAGGTCAATATCTGTAGTTCCTAATAAAGAAAGATGTGTTTGTTGTGTCAACAGATGGGACAATAGCAGGTGTGTGTGCAGTAGTTTGAAGTTTATAGAAACTCCGTGTTGGATTATTAAATTTTTCCTCTTGTGTGACTTTGGAAATTTGCACAGGGAGTTCTGTGGACCAGCTTCCTGAGCTTAATCACTGCAGTTTTACACCCTGAAACTAATTTATGAATTAATTGCATTAATGTTCTGGACAAAGACTGTGCTGCTGGTTTGGAGAATGTCTAGTAGTCCCCAAACGCTGACGTAATGTGACTGTTAACGAACAGCACCAAGGCAGAGCTCGGTGCGCAGAGCCCTGACTAAAGCTTCACCTGTTACAGCTCACACGTGCTCAGCTCCGCGTTGTCTGACACAAATCGATCAAAGCAGAGGCCCAGACCTGGAGGACTGGCTCGTGCAGGCAGCGGGAGGTGACTTAACTTGGAGGAGCAGCTTAAACATCACCTGCATTTTTTAATTTTTAACTTCCTTCCTCAAACATCAAATCTACTACTGGGTGTGTGTTGGTATAACGAGGGCTGTTGGAAGAGCAGGGCCTTGAACTGTATTTTGATTGATTTTCATTTCAGCTGTCGTGTGATAACTTATGTTTCAGTATAGGATCATCTGCTCATAAAACCTTGAATCCTCTGCTTAAAGCCCGTTGCTGCATGTCCCGTAAGCGCCCAGCCGGGCGGTCACAGCGCTGACGGGACTCGATTCACTTCTCAGCTGGTGTCCTAAACCGTGGTAGAGACTGCGGCTGGCGAGGGACAGCTGCTGCTCCCTAGGGCACTATGTTCCATGTGGCATCCCAGCTTCCTTCGCTTGGCTGAATAGCAACTTGGTTTCCCTCTTGTACAATATTTTTTCTTCCCCTGTCATATTCACAGACCTTTCCAGTGGAATTGTTTGTTTCTCTTGATCAGGTCTCAGTCATTGTAATAAGTTACTGTAAAAGTAGTGTATCTCTTTAAGGATAAGAAAAAGATTATGAAATCGGAGAACAATGGCGTAGGCAGTTGTGTATTTCCAGACTTAAATCAACAGTTTAACTTTTGAACTTTACTTCAGCTCTCCTAGGACGAGTTCAGAGAGGTCGCAGCTGCTCGACTCCATTCAGCTACAGCGTGAAGCAGGAAGATGGAGCTCGTTCCCCACCCCGCTGGCGGGACGTAGGTGATGTCCTGTAACAGTGACCCTTATCGGCGTTCTTTCTGTCACAGAAATCCATCAGCTGCCTAAAGTACAACAAAAACATTGCCTCCCTCCTGCTGTATTACCCTCTCGAATGCTTAATATACATAAACTGTTTATCTTGCAACCCTGTCTTCGTTTCAAGCCAGGCTCTGGTTGAAAGCAGCAGATTGATTTAAGTTTTCTCTCGTTCAGGTTTAGTTCTGACTTGACTCAGTCGCGTTTCCTCCCCGTCAGAGCGAGCTAACATCCATCACGCCTCGCGGGTCTTACGGCCCACTTGTGATAATTTGTGTTTGCTTCCTTGGTTGCCTGGCAGCAATCAGCATGCAAATACGTGGGCAGGTTGTTTATATGCCCGATCCTGTGCGTGGATTAAGCCTTGGGAAGATGGCTGGGAAGAGTGGGATTTCATTTAATTGACCTTAAAGTAGTAGAAGCAACCAGTACACAGCTAGAGGTGCTCTGTGTTGTTCAGAGGGGTGGTCCTCAGTTATTTCCCGTGGATTTATCATGAACACGTTGGGCTGTTTTGCAGGGGTGGGTGAAGGGAGCCAACACAAACAGGAGTTCTGTCGGTAACTCGGACGCTGTGTGCGCCGTATAGATTAAGCAGCTGAAGATGCTTCCGAGGAGGGGCATTCACCTTAGGGAATCCGTGTGTTTTCACCTGGAAAGGGAAGTAGTTTGGGTTTTTTGCCTCAAATGCAAGCTGTGGTTATTGCCGGGCTTGTGCCTTTTGGGATACCCTTGAAGAAGCAGAGAGAGGAGCTGCTCCCCCCGGCCGCGCTCTGCCGGGCCCGGATGCACTTGCAAGTGCCTCTCACCAGGTGGGGCTGGGAGCAGGGCAGGGCTGCGCGGCGGGAAGGGCCACCTCTCTAACTGGATTCTGCTGCTTCAATCGAAATTAAACATATTTCAAGAAGAATCGCTATTTAAAATCGTATCTGTTAAAGTCTAATTTATAGTTACCTATTGAAAAGTTCAGTAACTTTCAGAAAACAGCGCTAAAAGATGGGCACGAAGCCTCATTTTTAAGAACATTGGTGCAGAATTTGAGTCCGTGACCCAAACATCCAAAGATTTGGGTGTTTTGGTGGGAGAAAAGCATTGTTAGCATTGTAAAATAGTCTTTAAGTAGCAGCGGTTCATCACTAAGAAAAAGTTTAATTTCTTCACAGTGTGAAAAGGAAATAGTGCTGGACTCCCTTGCCCTGTTCACTAAAGCATCAGCTCTTGATGACCACTAATGAAGAACAGATGCGTAGCGTGGCAAAGTGGTAAACATGTTTTTCAAAGAAAAAATATAGAAAATAAACCAAACTCTACCAAAACTGTTTTCAACTCTACATGCGTTGAAGGAAGAGGCGTGCTTTCTGCTGTCTCAAACTTGGAAAGAGCAGCAAGAAAGGAAAATTCCTCAAACTGATGCAATTCCAGGCAGTGGAGAAGCAGCCAGACTGAGCTTGTCCACAAACCTACCAAAGTAGCCTGGGAATTGCTCAGCTTTTGAAGAGGCAAAGAGCTGTTAAAATCATCAGTCATTGCAAAACAGCCACCAAAAAATGTTCTCATGTTTCTTGTGTTTTAATTAACTTTCACCTAAAGGTCATTTGACAAAATGAGTAAAAATTGTGGTAGTCAAAAAAAACCCCAAACCCCAAAAGAAAAGGATGTACTTAACAAAATCTGAACACATATGTGTCAACTATGTGTGTCAACAGTTTAAAAGTGTACGGGGATGGTGTATCAAGTTCACAAAAATTAGCCTCAAATCTAGAGTCAAGAGACTATAGAAGGGTAAATCACACCCTTAAAGGTTCTACCAATTACCTTCCTTATGAAAAATAAAACTACAAATGCAAAATAGGATAAAACTGACTAGTTGAAAAGATGCTCCCTGTCTGCTAATTTAAGCAAGGATTAGTGATTTAAATTAATTCAAGCAGGCTAATAAGAACCATTGGTTCCACCCCTCCTTCCTGGAGCAAGATAAAGCCAGGAGCTCTCGGCCTCCTGCTAGAACAGAGCCTGGTGTCTTCACGGCTGCTGCTGGAGGCGAGATAGCAGATGATGGAGAGGGTGATTTCTGCATCTGGACCAGCAAAGCCAGCCCTGGCCTGGTGCAGAGTGAGAGCCACTTAATTGGATTTTATATCTTCTCTTCTCTGCACGCGGTTTTGCCGGTATTTCACCAGTCTGGGGATGAACTGCAAGCTGTTGCTTAAGGGAGAAGGATCACAACCAGTTTGTCATGGAGCTAAAAGTGCTACTGGAAAGGAGGTTTTCTGGTTTTTTTTTTTCTTTTTTTTTTTTTTTTTCTCCCAGTCTTTCATTTACAAACATGAGCTGCAACGTGCTTCCTACGAGGTTTGCTGGTGTCTTGTATAGCTGAGAGGGGGCTGTGCCCGAGCAGCAAACAGGTATCGCGTGGAGCCAGCCCCAGTGTCCCGGGGAGGGGAAATGCTGCGAAAATGCTTCCTTAGCTGGGAGTGTCGTATTTTATAATGGGACGTGACCGACTCCCGGGGCAGGTGAGTCAGCGTTTGACGCCCTAATTTGGCTGGGTGAAACTGGGATTAGAGCGCAGAGTGACTCAGGCTGACAGCACCTGCCTTGTGCCATCCCTGCCCGTTGGTTCAGGATTGGTTCCCTTCTGTTTTCTGCCGAGATTGTTCTGGATGACCCCAAAGATCAGCGCTACCAGAAAGAGCGCCCTGGCTCCCAAACTGGGACCAGTGTCAGTGCTGGGAGCGCAGCTCCCCAGAGGCTCGGGGAGGATTTGCCACAGAGGGGGATGATTCTGAGCCTTCAGTGCAAGGTGTTTTAATCGCAGATTAATTATCTTTGGGAGTTCATATTGTGGTAGAGTCTTCAAGAATGGTGTTTTTTCTCATCTGGGATCAATCCCTTGGGGGTCGCCTGGTGAACACCTGCTGCAGCCGGTGGTGAAGGACTTGACCTCCAGGCCATGAGCAGGGACTGGGGGGGAGGTTGCACAGCCCGGGGATCATTTTTAACTCCCACATCTGTTTCCCCAGCCAGGGCACGCTGCGATGCACGAGGTAACGAGTTAAACAGCAGAAGGGATGTGGGGTCTGGCTGCATCCTTCCTCCTATACAAAAGCAGGATGCAGTTGCCCCTCGGGCAGAGCGCCGTAGGTAACCATCGCTCACGAAATCAACACCACTTTTGTGCGTGGCACAGAGCCCACAGCTGTGCCCGTGGCGAGCAGCAGTCATCGTGCGGGAGAAGAGGGATGAGCCAGGAGCCAGCAGGAGCTGGCGGCGTGGTCACGAGGGCTGCGGCACCGACAGCGATACGGGCGGGTGATGCAGCCTGTTTGGAGACAGGTCTTGCGCTTGCATTAAGGTAATAAATCCGGGGTGTAGGAGGTGCTTGTGGAGAAATGGAGAAGGATGTTGTCGAACAGATACTTGCGTGCTCAGGTTGCTCTTTCCAGCTGCGGAAGAGAAATAGGGCTGGCCCGGCGCACGTGAGCTGCGTCTGCTAATCCCAGGCAGGTGTGGGTGATGCTCTGAATCCCCAGCCTGGGAAGCTCTGAATTCTTCTGTTTCACTTAAAAGAAAACACGGAAAACGGCTCTCTTGGGAAAGTGACTCTCAGGGGGAAGAATTGTTCAATTCCTCCACAAAAGCTTTGTGTTAAATGCAGGGGCAGAGCTGCAGCTTCTGTAAATTGTTGTGGCTACACTGAAATAAATGGAGTTTTGGCTGCCGACGTCAGCCCGGGGAGGGCCCCTGGAGAGAAGTTTCAGCTCGTGCAGCCAGACTCACAAAAGCACGTGCATCACTTATCTGCTTGGCCAGATCTTCCTTTGCTTTTTCTCCCCACCCTTGACCTGTGCTGATGCCGTGTCCCGCTCCGGGCCATCCCCAGGAGCACAAACCTCGGCTGCCTTCGTGGCGCCCACCAGCACGTGCGGTGGAAGAAGCAAACGTCCCTGGTGGGACAGGCTGGGCCTGGGCTCCTGGCGCTGCATGAAAACCTCACGGAAGGGTATTTGCCTGGGGTGGGGGGGGCGGCAGCTTTTTGTGATTCCTCATTCAGGTTTTACAAATAATTGGCTACATGCTTCAAACAAAACTGAAGCCAGTGGAGCGGCTGTGAAAAATTTCAATCCCTTTTGTGAATAACCCCCACATGCTTCCTTTCTCCAGGAGGGGGGAAGGTCCCATTAAAAATTGATAGTCTCTCTGTCAGCTGGATTTTAATTCAGTGAGTAGATTTGACTACTGATGTGAAAAAATTACCTTTGTCACTGCGATGATATTTTTTTAATGAGACAGAAATGGTTTGGCGCCTTTCCAGCTTATTAAAATCTTTGCGAGTCCACATGCACCGGCACAAGGGAACAAGAAGGGAAAATTACATTAAGTGCATGATTGGCAAAACAAAATTGAGCTCTTTCTTATTTATTTATTTTTAATCTATTACAAGCATGTGAATGAATCCTTGCATTATTTATGTGGGAGGATAAAGGGAGCTGTTCTCAGAGCTTCAGGAGGAGGCAGACTCCGCTTTCAGCTTCAACTCTTCTTTCCAGCCGAGGAAAGTGGACACCTCGCTGTTATCCAGGACAGAGATAAGTGAAGGTGGTTGTGTGAAAAGGGAGTAATTTGCATGTTTTGTGGGAGAACGGGGCATTACCCAGGAGGAGACCATCTCCACGGGCGCAGGGCTCATGTCAGCGGTCTGCGGGCTCCCCAGGCCACCGCAGGGTAAATCTCACTGCTGAAAAAAAGCCTTTCACCCTCCCAAGGGCGATCGGACTATTTCAGGTGGTGCATCCTAGGAGCCAAGTCACCCAAGTGTCTCCTTACAGCTCTGGCCTGGCTGTCGGGGTTGCTCCAGCCGTCGGCCCGAGCTGGAAGTGCTGCTCTCCATCTCCAAGGCTTTGCTACAGCACTCGCCCAAATTACGCTGCGCGCACAGAGCACCTTGTCTCAAGGTCGGCTGCGTTGCCAGCGGGGACTTGGCCCTTCTCCAGCTGCTGCTTCCTTCCTCCCTGCCCTCAGTGCAGTGTTCAGTGCCTTCCACTGCCTTCGCAGCAGCACAGAGAAACTGCAGCAAATGTTAATTTACTGCTCAGTGTCCTTTTCTGGGTGTTTTTCGCTGGGGGAGAAGGAGGGAGATGAGGTTGGTGCTGATCTGGGGATGCTGACTTGCTGTGGAAAGCTGGGCAACTCATGGGATCCCTCCCCCCTGCCTCAGTTTCCCCATCAGTACAGTGGGTTCAGCATTGCCTGGTGGCATAATGAAGATTCATGTTGATGAAATTCTTGGTGATGCTCATGTGATTAACATCATTTTCTGATAACTGGGACTCTTGTGGCAGTTAAAGAGGTGATGTTGCAGTGAGGCCAAGGAGCAGTACCCATGAGTACCGTGGCAGCACTTTGGGGTGCATTTACTCATGTGATGCTTTTCCTAAAGCTCCCTGAGGTGGCTGGTGCTGGGGTCCCCCATGGCCAGATCCCAGCTCTGGTTAAAGTTCAGACTGGAGCGGGGAACAGAGGAGGGAAATGAAGCTTTATGGTTGAAGGGATAAGAGCAAGTGGAAAAAGAAATACCCTCCTGGCTGTGCCATTCACTCCAAAAAAAGCAAGTGGCAATGGGCCGTGCGTGCGGGATGGGCTCGGGCTGGCCAGAGTTGCTGCAGCTCCCGGCCACTGCCGTGGTCCTTTGCAGCTCCCTTTGCCCACCTTGGCCTTGCTTTGGCACCGGCACTGTGCCGGCTCCGTCGGGACCTTCCCTGCGCTGCTGTGGCAGGACCGTGGCTCTGAATGCCACTAGTGTGAGCCCCGTGGCCACCTGGGAAGGGGCCTTGGCTCCCCAGCTTTTTGGGCAAGCTGTAATGATGCTGCATATCAAAATTCCAGGGATGAGCCAATGATGACAAGTCCTGCATCCTTGGGAGTCCCGGTGCTCCCACCACACACCCTGCCACACCATCCTGCCCCGAAGGTAAACATCTGCTCTCCAGGTTTTGGATTATCAGACATGAATAAAAGGTCCAGGTCCCCCCTGCTCCTTCCTGCACCCACTGCGATGGCCATGGCTTGCCTTTGCTGTGGATGTGTTACACCCACCTGCCATCAACCACAAACCTCCTGATTTTTGTAAAAAAATTAACATCTATTGCTGGAAATGAGGCCCCTGAAGGAAGAAAAAAATGCGCTGAATTTCCTGTCCATGTCAGCCTGATTTGTTTGCAGTAATTTTACCCACGTACTTTGCCGTTGTGGCTGAGAGATTTTCCAGTGCTGCAGCTGGTGCAGCAGGAGTGCTGGGGGGCATCTGGGCTCTGGGAGCCCACTTCTGCCTGTGCTGGTCACCGGTTTTCCAACTGGGTCAGCAGGTGGCCAGATCCTGGCGTGATGCCGTGTGGGTCTCCTCCGTATCAGGGAAGAATCAAGGCGGTGTTTGGATGCAACCAGCAGCGCCGGTTTATCTTGGCTGATTGCAGGTGGAATTTGCCTGCGGAGCCCAGGTGGCACCAGCCCCTTCTCCAGCTCCTCCCGTGGTGGCCTCTGGGCTGCATGTTGCCACCGTGGCCCGTCAGTGTCTCCGTGGAAGCCACCCATGGCTCCCTGCCCGTGCACTCCCCGGAGATGGAGACGTCGAGGACGGAAAAAGTGAGGAGCAGAGTTCCCCAGCACTAGCTGTGGTGGCCCCCTGTGGTGACGTGCCATGTGTTGGACCTTGGGTGCTGGGACCGAGGATGGGTGAGCCTTGGGGTGGGCTTGCTGCTCCGGTTTTCTGTGACATGTAGGAACTGAGATGGAGCTGTGCTACAGCCAGCAAGGAAATAACCTCTTGGAGCCTTGTGCTCGGTGGGATGGGACCTCTTTGGGAGTGCCGAGAGCAGGGGGTTAAGCGAAAATTAGCGGGTCTGGATGTAACCAAACCTTGCACAGGTTTGCTGTGCTAGAAAGAGGGACTTGCCCTGCTGGGCTGAAGCCTGAGCAGTTGTGCACGTTGAGTTTTCCCCCAGATCGTGCCCATCGATGCAAAGCAAGGTGTCTTCTGACGTGACCGAGTGGATTAGCAGCATGATGCCGAGGCAGATGGTGTGGCACAGGGCGGATGCAGCGGGGACCTTCCCTACAAAGAGGTGGGGGGGGTTGCTAAGGTGTTCAGGGAGCCCTAAATCTGTCCGTCCCTGGGGCGAATCTCCTGAAGCCAGCCCGGTGTGGCTGGACGCGTGGCCCCAGTCTCCTGGCAGAATGGGTGTGCAGGGAGTGTGAATTCTGCCCGCTGCCAACAGAGGATTTGGGTTTATTGTCTTGAACTGCACATCCCTGCTATTAATGAGCAGCCAGGGTGTCATTTGAATTTAAATGACATCACAGATGCAGCCCTGCTAATTGCTCATTTGCTTACCGGAGTAAGTGTTAAATCAGTAAAAGAAACCTGAATCATAAAAACCTCTTGTGCATCTAATTAGGACAGCTGTAGAAAAGCAGCCCATGTTTTAACCACCTTGGTGGCAATGCGTGCCCGCTGCCGTGCGCGGCTCCGTTTCGGTCCCATTGCTCACCTCGCAGCGGTGAGCAGCCAGGGAAGCAATGCAGATCACCTAGAAATACTGCGACTGATGGCCAGGACAGATGAAAAGGATTTAAAAGGGGAAAATCTCAGCAGCATTAGTGCTCAGAGAGCTGTCGTGCAGAGGCTGCGTGGGCTCGGGCAGCCCTTGTGCTGGGCTGGGCTGTGGGGCAGAGGGATGGCTCCAGCCCTCAAATATCTGCCTCAGTTTTGTGCCTAAACTTTTGGCTCTAAATGGCTCTTATCATAACTTAGTAGGAGCCTGAAGAGTGTCTTATAGTGGTTGTTACACAGAAAAACCACTGGGTTAAAGAGGTGATTATTAAAATTGCAAAATCAAAATACCTGGTGTTCAGAAATACCAGATTTTCAGCCTGAGCAGGTAGAGCGTGTGCTGCAGATAACCAGCTCTTGTAATGGGAAGATTTGGGAAACCCTCGCTCTGGTCCTGCCCTGCAGGATTGTTGTTCTCCCCATCTGCAGGGCAAAAGTGGCTTCGACGCGGATCACAGCTGCTTCTGCGAGGTTTTAAGCTGTGACTCAGGAGGTTTATGTTCAGGTCTCTGTCCTGCTGTGGGCATGTCGGGGCTTTGGGATGTCATTCCCTTGGCACCACTGTGCTGCCTCAGGCTGCAAGGTTTGAAGAAGGTGGAGGAGTTTCTGTCACTGTGTTTAGAGAGCTGCCAGCGCTATATGTGCTGCTGCAATACAAATAATTTTATCAGAAAGATTATTTCTGAGTCCTGGTAGAACAGCAAGATCTTGGCTTCTCGTGCTGATTATGTTTCCTTTTCTTTCTCGAGTCCTTTGACGAAAAATCTGGCTCTTTCTACCATGACTCAGATAGGAGGAAATAAAATCCACATTCATCATGTCACCGCTTGAGTCAGATCGGTGTTTACGCCATTAGTCTGGAGCAGGTTGGCTGCGTGATGGGTGTTTGCTTTTTTCCTTTGGATGAACGTAATCAATCTTAGATGTGGACTTTGCCCAAAGAACCGCCTGGAAAGCTCGGGGGAATTCAGATGCCTCCTTCGTGGTGCACAGCTTCACCCCATCGAGGGGGTTCAGTGCAGGGCTGAGCTGGGAGAGCAGCAACCTGCAAAGGCCTTGTGTTTCTGCAGGAGTAACATCGTGTCACCGCTCAGCGACCACGGCCAGGTGCTCCCTGCGAGTCCTCATCCCATGCACAGTCCTGCCCCCGTTACCGCCAGCTTTGGCTGCGATTTCTAGCCCTGAAGCAGCCCTTTGCAGGGCTCTAGTAATCCCGCTGTCCTTACGTGATAAAAAGACAATTAAATTGTCACATCAGTATCTTGCTGCCTGCCAGGCTTGAGGTGCAAATGCACCCAGGGAGGCAATTTGGGTCCCTCGCTGCTGCTGATAGCTGCCTAATCTGCTGAGGGATTTAGACGACACTTGTCTGATGTTCAAGGCTTAGCGCTGCGGGAAGAGCCAGAGACTGCTGCCTGGGGAAAAGATGGAGAGAGGCGGCTGGTGAAATGGCATCGCACCACAAAGGGTTTCTGTGCCTACGGCATGAGGGTGTTTTCCCCGGCGCCACGTTCAGTTTTGAGGCTCATAGCGGGATGAAGAGGAGGGCACTGATGTTTTCCTTACCTGGGGCAGGACATGAGCGATGGGGACACATCTCCAGCCAGGCTGGAGCAGTGACCTGCCTCCCTCTTGCACATTATAGGGCACTGGGAATGGAAAAGTGCTCAGGGCAGCGAGGGGGAGCTGGAAAATCCTCCCTCCTGCATGAGGGTTTGGCACTGACCATATCTGCCATGCCGTGTCCTGAACACCCACCCCAGGGCTACACCAAGCCCCAGCTCCTTGACGTATCTCCACTTGGACCACCTGAGGCTCCAGATGAGCAAATGCCCTGCTGAGGTCAGTGGGGTTGTGTTGAGAGCAGGCTTGGGCTGGTGTTCAGAGGGAGCAAAGTGGGGCTGGGCATTGGCACCTGGGAAGGAAAGAGAGACTGAGCCTGGAGGGACGATGCTCCTCGTCATGGCTAAAAGTGGAAACAGCCCTGGGAGCTCGCAGAGATGTAAAACTTCAGATGCTGACTAGTTTATACCTGCGCTGCTGAAGGATCTGCTGCTCTGCAGGCGATCCTGAGGCAAATCACTTAACCTCATCCAGCCATTCCCCTAGGAGAAGAAATTAATTGAATTATTTTGTTTTGATGGGCCCTCTGAAGCAAGCTGACTGCAATCGCTGCTGACACACTAGCAAGTGCCAGGTCAGTAGAAGACCCTGCCAGGTCGGGGCAGGGGCCCATTTCATCCCAATTCATATGCAGATATGTAAATAAAGAGATTTCAGACCCTGGGTGCAAGTTGAGTCTTAGCACATATTGCAGTGAAACAAGACGGGGTCCTCGCTGGGGCCTAGAATGAGCTGTTTGCTTTTTCCTTTCTCTGCCCTTGCTGGCTCTGAGCATTGGTGTGGGGTAGCACCACACACCTTCATCAGCTGCGCGTGTTTGGCAGCTGCTCGTGAACAGAAAGTAGCCCCCTTCTCTCCTTCAGGGGTTCTTCCTGTGATTGAAGCTTTGCTGGGAAGCAAAGAACATCAGCAGTATCTTTACTGAGACGAAAACACACACAGAGGTTTGTATTTTTAAAGGCAACAGTCTTGCAATAAATTGGATTATCAGGTGCCTACATTGATAGCATGGTTTTGGATCAAACAAGCCTGGGGATGAAGAGGTTTTGGTGCTGGATTTGTGTTTTTCTTTTTTTCTCTGATGTTAGCCTGCACCCCAGAAAGAAAACAGGCTGGCTCGGTGTCATTACTTTAATTGGACTGATCCTCTGCAGATGCCATTTGAGGGCTGATGAAAGATGGGGAAGGGGCTGGTGCTTCCACTCTCTGCTCACACACAATGGAGCTTGCAGGACACGAGAGGCTGCCGGTGCTGTGCGCTGGCTTTCGACACCACATCTTCCCCCGGGGTCTTTTACAGAACTTGCAGACCATTAAAAGGCCACATCAAACAGCATTTCTTCCATTTAAGCTTCATGACAGAAGCCAGTCCACAGTGTTGAAACCCAGCTGGGAGCTGCTGGGATATAATGGAACGAGTTCATTAGGGGAGTCCCCAGCTACCAACAACTTGCAGGCTTTTCAGAGGAGAGAAATGCAGGAGGAAACCTAGGTGGTGGCATTTGATTGTTGTGCTTCAGGGTAGTGTGGCTGATTTAACCACTTACTCAACCAAAGCCAACTCAACTTGTATTTTCATTCTGAGAGAAGCAGGCTGCACAGTGTTTTTTTCTTTAAACAAATCACGTTATCAGTCCAGCTCTATGAATCACCCAGAGACTAACCTTAAAAGAAAACAGCCAATGACCTGAATTTATTTACTTTCAGACAACTTCTATACTTAAGGGTGGGGAAATATAGATTTTACATAAGCAGGCACAGGGAAAAGTGTCCTTTTTTCCCCAAAAATAACTTCTAAAACCAGAACTGCAATAGATTTTGGGCTACTCTTGAAGGAACTCCAGGTGCCTGGTGCGTGTGTGTCTGTGCGGTGCCGCTGTAGGGACGTGTCCCAGGAGCTTTCCCAGCACCCAGACTCGGCTTCCAGCTCCGTTCATGCTTAGTTGAGGCTCAAACTCTGCCTCTTGGTCCTTTCCAGGTCCCTTTCTACAAAAGGGTGAAGCTGAAATCTTTGTTTCCTAATGCTCACAGTAGAAAAAGGCTGATATCTGAATTTTAAAGTAGGGCAGTGAGAAATACATGGAGAGGCGACAAGAGGCATGGCAACAGCCTCCCGCTGAAAGAGGAGAGTTGGGCATTCAATTACTCTTGTTGTCTGTGTAGTCCTGAGAGCCAACTTTCCTTCTCCCTTCCTTTGGATATCACCTCCAAATGCAGGGAGATGCCAAGCAGTTTAACTTTGCCAGTGTTTCAGCGACACTAAAGGAAGCGAGGTGAAAACTCTGCCTGTGTCAGTGTTCCCGTAAACCTGCCCCCACCGTGCCTCAGTGTAGGGGACCTAACGCAGCCCAGGGAAACCTGCAGACAATGCCTGCTTTGTCTACCTCCCTTCTCCTCGGGCGCCGTGAGATTCTGAGTCCAAACATTTAACCACAAAATGCATTAATTACCGTCCGGCTCCCTGGGGTAAGGACCATATGCCAGTAACCGGAAAAAAAAAAAGCATGCTATTGCATGGAAAGTACATTGATTGTTAAATGACTCCAGGCTGCAATTACTGCCACTAAAAGTTCTTGATTAACATTTCCTAGAAACAT
Organism: Strix aluco; assembly: GCF_031877795.1. Taxonomy (NCBI): domain Eukaryota; kingdom Metazoa; phylum Chordata; class Aves; order Strigiformes; family Strigidae; genus Strix; species Strix aluco. Next base: position 3,645,650 of record NC_133956.1, read on the forward strand.
TTAGTCCTCCAACCTCTGTGCTTGGAGCAGCGTTAACTTGGACCGTGCAAAAGAGGAGCGACCCAGAAATTGTGGGGTGAAGTCAACTTCCCACATAATGATACGGGATGGGTCCTCTGCTCCCGTAATTCTGCCTCAGCCCACAGCAGAGAGCTGTTTTCCACTGCATTTTCCACCAGTGTCAGATGTTAGCTCTGGGTCCAGTTCCACGCGGTGCTGCGTGTCCTCAGCTGCTCACTTCAGTGCCTCGTGGGGCCAGCTCCATGAGCCCGCAGTTAATGTTAAAATTTGGCATCCGCCCCGGATGAAAATGAGCTATCTAGGGACAGCTGGCTGGGAGTTATAGCAAACTGCAAACAGTCTGACACAAGCAGAAGTTTGATTTCCCCCGCACTCCCTGTAAATCTGGCGGGCTAACACCCTCCGATCAAAAACAAACACTGCTCAGCACAGGGGTAATAAAATATGAATGGGCAATATCAGCAGAACAAAACAGTCCATTCTAGGTGGCAGGTGATGGATGGAGCCCAAAATCTGGATGGGAGGCTAAAGGAAATTGGAGCTTACCGAGTTACTCTGCTAAAGGGGCACCATCAGAGCCGAGCACGTGGGACACGTGGTCTCCAGGCCTGTGGTCACTGCTCTTCCGTTTCAAGTCTCCAGGGAAGGACTTTGCAGCATCCCAGCCTGCAGACAAGCCCAGGAACCCGAATTAGCATTGGAATGAGAATGCTGGTATTTTTAAACCAGGGCGTGTCGTTTCTGCCTTTCTTTTAATAGGTGTCTGTGGGCAGGTTCTTCACCATTGCTTTAAGGAGCTATAACAAACCCGACTGTCAGGCCAGGCTCTTGCTTCCAGCCGCAGCCGGTGCTGGATGGTCCAGCGAGTTGCTGTGCTGCATTCAGCTTTCCAAACCTCCCTCAGCACCCTCTCTTCTGGAAGCAGTTTAATTATGCTTAAAATCCAGGATGTTCATATGGCATGCAGTCCCACTGAGCTGCAACATGACAAGCACGCTGAGCTCCTCCAGTGCCTGAAAAACTCCCCTTAGAAATAAAAAAGCCATTTTTGAACCGCGGGGTCAATGCGGCAGCGAATTCCACCGCCTGAATGTGCACAGCGAGGGCCGGGGCAGGAGAGCGCTCGCTTTGATATCTTTAACATCTGATGCCTCCAGTTTCAAAAGCACTTGGAAAGTTTGAGATGGAAAATTGTTGCATAAAGGCCAAAAGTGCTAGAGAAGTGAAACAATAATATGCTGTTTTGCTGCTCTGCCAAATGGAAATAAGCCTTCTCAATACAGCATAAAATAATATAGAGGGAGTGACCTACTGATCTAAGCATAGGTGGGGGTCTAGAATTGCTTTGTTCTGACTCCCTGACTCGGTGCAAATTTAGCTTTGAATAAGTCACTTAAATTTTCTGACTCATTCCTCACAGCTGTAAAAAATGGGTAATACTTCCCTATGGATCATTAGAAGGACTGGTTATTTATTTTTTTAAAGCTTGGACAAATTAATTCTAAGTATTATCGGAAAAAAATCTTCCAGAGTAACATAAGCAACAATTACAGAACTAGGAGAGAATCGAAAGCTTTCAATGTTGAAAATCATTCTGAGCATTGTTAGAGAAAGAGGTTTCATTTGAATGGGGAGGATGAGGGGTTTGGTAAGTAGCAGCTGGAAACCAGGAAAATGTAATCTAAAAGTAAAATAACTGAAAAGATATTAAGCAACAGACAAGGCTGGTGCAGCTGGATATAAATGAAATAAGCTAGCTATTAGCCGCTCTGCAAGATAACAGCATGTGAACTCTTTTGTTAGAGAAGAAATTCAGTGGTAGTGAGGAAAAAAATGGCCCTGGCAGCTCCTTTGTACGGCTGGTAAAACATAAAAAAGCACAGAGTGCCTTGCAGCCCTCAAATTTGTTGCTCTACACCTACCTTCAGCGACGCTGTGGGAGAGCTAGTTCTTTGTACTAAAACCACTGTCTTTTCAAAAGCAGGTTCTTTGCTTTGGGGAGGGGAGGCTTATACGATGTTTCAAGTTTTGCTAAATCCTGTGATTTTGAAAGTTTTGGCAGAGGAGGATGGTGAAGCACAGAGAGGAAGGCTTGGCCCTTGGCTGAGCGGGAGGTCTCTGGTTCAGCGTTCCTTATCCTGGCACTGCTCAGCCTCAGTTCAGAGGCCTCAGCTTTTGCCTGTCCCAGCAGGCACCAAACAAGTGGCAGAGGATAACGACTTTCCCCTGCCAGCGTGCTGCAATGGCCTTGTAATACAAGCCCCTTGTTACCCGTTCCCAAATCTACTGGGGACATTTGGCCCAACTGGTGCAAATTTCTTACTCTCACATGTGGAAAAAGTGAACATAAAGCCCCAAAACTGATACTCGTGGAAGGTCTCTGTGATAATCCCATTTAAGGTAAAAGTTTTTCCCTCCCTTCTATCCTACTCGTGTTCCAACAACCATGTCCTTGTGGTACAGGCTGCAATTAATTTAAGGGTGATTATTCAGGGATGTTCCTGGGGAGGGCTGGACTGCAGAGTCCTGCCTTGCTCTCAGATCGGTTTGGTTACAGTGACACACCGATTTCCAATTTAGCCTGTCCCACCCCATGAATCAGTGAGATTCCTTGGACTCTCTGTAAAACAAACAGAAATGAATCTTCCACCGACTGCCAGGGAGCCTGCTGAGCTGAGGAGGGCTGTACACAAGCTGTAGAAATGGAAATGAAAAGGACTTGGGTCACATCAGTTGCCCAGCTCCATCAGCACCTGGAGAGGGGCTGACAGCAGTTTTTCCTGCTCTAGATGAACAATTCAAGGGCATTCAAAGACAAAATTTACTTAAGGACATCCGGTTATGCAGAACTGAGGGTAGTAAAATGCCCGGAGAGATAGGAGGTTTTGTTATTACCAGTGAATGCTCCGTTGGTAACCATTTCATCCGGAGCCATTTCTGGCTGTACGGCCGCATTTGGGTGCAAATTACAGGGAGGTTGGTTCCAGCGCCGGGTCACAGACAACTTTAAAGCAGGAGAGGCGGAGAGCTGCGTCTGCAAGTAGTTCAATGCCACCTCGGGGTATCCCACAGCCCCAGCGCACCCTACCCTGGGAACGGCTCTGCCCAGACGTTCAGGTGCAGCTGAACTCAGACTATTAAAAATAGAGTCTGAGCGGCTGAAAAAAGGAAGGACTGGGAGCAAGGGCGGGTGCTGCCGAGGCATAAAAGCCGCTCTGTTCACAGCGGCTTGGACTCTGCGGGCGTGAAGTCGCATGGGGAAAATGTGATGGCAGGGCTGTGTGCTGCCTTGTGCTATTTTGGTGAAAAGACTGGAAAAAGGGCAAACGGTTTAATTTCATTTCCGACGTTTCGCCCAATTCTCCTGCCCATTTTTCTGTCCAGCTCCTCAGTCCCTGTCCTTAATAGCGAGCGAGAAACTAGGCTGGAAACACTCCTCCCTGCCTCTCGAAATAGATTTTTTTCCCCCAGCCAGGAAAGAAGCTATTTCTGCTGCTCCGGCGCAGTCACCCACAGCGTGGCAGGTCCTGCACCCTGGTGCGTGGCGGGGCCGTGAGGGGGAAGTTTCTAGTTTTTAAGCTTTTCCCCGCAGGCGAGGCGCGCTACAGCCCCGGGGGCTGAGGCGATGGCGGGGTGCGTGTGTGTGTGGGGACACGACTACGACACACGCGCCCCCCCCCGCACTGGGCCTGGCAGCGCCCACAGCGCTGCGGCCTCCGCTAAGGCCGGGCCCAAGCAGGCCGCTCCCAGACGTGAGGTCATCGGGCAGCGCACCCGCCGCCGGCCTCACCGCGGGGGTGTCCCCAGCCTCACCGCGGGGGTGTCCCCCGCCGCCCCGGGGGTGTCCCTCGGCCCTGCCCGCCGAGGATCCCCCCCCCCCCCCGCTCCCCTCAGGCAGCACCGCGCTCTGGGGCCCGCCATGGAAACCGTTGCCCCCTCAGCACCGGCCCCGCCCCTTGGGCGCTTGGCCACGCCCACCCCGGGCGGTGGGGCCGGCGGGGCGGGGCCGGCGGGGCGGGGCGGGCCGCAGTCGCGCGCAGGGCGGGTGAGGCGAGCGGAGCGCAGCGGAGCGGAGCGGCGTCGCCGTCCCGGCTGGCAGCGGCGGGCGAGGCTGAGCGGCGGCTGAAGCATGGCGCTGTCCGTGCCGGTCAACGGGCTGAAGGAGGGCGATAAGGAGCCCGTCATCGAGCTCTTCGTCAAGGTAAGGCGGGGGGGGGGGGTGTCTCGTCCGGTCCCGTCCCGTCTCGGCGCCGCTCCCCTCAGAGCGCGCGCTCCGACCGTTGGGCTCCCCATCCCCCAACCGCCGTTTTTCCCGCCCCGGGGGGCTCCAAGTTTCCCTCAGCGACTTGTTTGGGGCCGCTCCTCCTCGGCGGGCTGAGGGGAGGAGAAGCGGCGTGGGGGGCACCCACCGCCTCTGGCACCCCCCGCCACCAACTCTCCCCGCCTGCTGTCGGGGCTCCCCCCCCCGCTGTGCTGGGCGCGGGGATCCCCTTTGTGTGTGTCCCGCCCCCCCCTCAAACTCGGCGGGGCGGTGGCAGCTCCTCAGGGCGGCTCCGGGCCCGGTTGCAGGCGACGCCCCGTCGCTCGCCGCGGTGCGGGACTGCCGCGCACAAAAGGGCCCTTCGGCGGGGCGGGGGTGCGGGGAGCCGGGGCTGGGTCGCTGTGTGCGGATGGGGCGGGCGGTAAACGCTGAACCGCAAAGAAGTCACTTTTGAAAAGTGTGCCTGCGTGCGTTTGCTGGAAAATTCTTCCCCCGGAGCAAATGCTGCAGCTGGTGCAATAGCAGGAGCGAGGGCATCGGCGGCAGAGGGGAGTAACTTGCTCTGTGCAACCACAATACATCCCCCTCGCCGTTCAGCTCTCCGCATTGTGTGCCCAGGCGTGCGCAGGAAGGCAGCACAAACCCCAGTTACTTTTCCCTCGGTCCCCCGCCGAAGAAGTCTACTTTTGTGTCAGAAACCAAACATGTAAATGCATCACCAGTTTTTCTTCCAGGCTAGAAGAATGAACATGTGTTGTACTGCCCTTATCTGGCAAAGATACCATATGGTGTCTCCACATGTTTTGCATTCATATATTGCAGTATGATGCAATATTATGCATCCTCCAGGGCTCTAGTGATGCAGCATCTTACTTTTACTTGATATCAAAAGTGCAGAGAGTAAATGGTGTTAAATCTTTTCCTTCTGTGCTTAAACTTACTTTGAAGAAAGCCTCTGTAGAAAAGTAGTATTTTAATTCTTTAGATGAAGTTTCTTTCTGTTGCAGTGAGAAAATAATGGAGAGCCTTCATCTGAGATCTTGGGAATTGCTTAGTGTAAAAACCATGATGACAAACATGAAAATTTCCAGCAGACTAGGTAGAGCTTTGAAAATAAATTATTAAATACAAATTTTATTCCTTAAATACTCTGAAAATGTTGAATTTTTCCAGTTTTGGACTTTTTAGTAGCCTTGAGAGGCAGTAATGGGACCCAGGGAAAGCGTTACAGTGGAGGATTTCAGACCTGATTTTCGTCAGAATATTTAGGTTCTTAGTGTAGAGGTTAGAATTTACTAGTACAGCAATTAAGTTACAGATTACTTTGAATTATTTATAGCAGTACTTATTTAATATAACATTCCACCTTATCTTCAGTTGTCCTAAAGTTCATTGGCTCATTTTTCTTATTTTTAAACAAATTAGAGCACTGATTGATGGCAGAAAGATTTGGGGGCAGGGGGAATAAGCTTTGTGGGTCTCTTTAAAGAGGGTACTTCATGCTTGAGGAGTAGAATGAAAGAAGGTGTAAAATTAGTTGTGAGGAAGATGTATTGGTTATGATTAAATTGTTATTGGACCAATAAAGATGTGAGACTCCGAAAGGGAAAAAGCAGATAATTTTTCTGGCCTTCTGAATTGAAACTTTTTTACTGGCATGCATTTAAGAAGGCTATATTTGGAGTTATCGATGAGTAGTATCTCCCTCAAGGAAGCCTTTTGCCAGTGTTACGAATGACTGCTGCAAGCTGTATAGTGTCTGCCTTCAGGATAGAGTTCAGGTTAAAAAAGAAGTTATTCTTGTCTGCCTTCATGACCTTCAGGTAAAAATTATTTCCCTGTAAAATCCGGCAGAGGAAGAACAGCCCCCACCCCAGCAGACAGACCAAAACAGTTGTTTCATCTGGGTGTTGGTGCCTGTCCCACACTTTATTGAAGCTGTTAAGTATTACTGGAACAGTGTTTTTGTGAAGCTAATAAAAGTCTTGTTTGCTACCTGTCTCATTAAGATGGTCACTTCATAAAATACAAGCAGAATGTTTATGGTTATTCAATAAAACTATTAATGTCTGTCTGGAAGAGCACTGGGTTTTGATTTAGCCATTTTTTTTCCCCTGTAAATGGGAAGCTCAGTGTCTGCTTTTGTCTGTTGCACAGTCTGTCTCACCTGGTTATGGGTGCAATATAGAAAAAAATCTGAAGTTCCTGAGTGAATGTCAGAGTATTTTGCAATGTAGCTAATCACTTTGCAAACAGTGTATGGGGTCTTGGTTCTACCTGTGCACTGTTAGTCAGCAAAGCTCTTAAGGTAGAGGTAGTGGAAAGACTTCTTGACCAAAAAAGAAATCTCTGCCAAATGCCTGCGGCTGAAGGGCGGTAACTGTATGACCTGCGTACAAAGGATTGTAGCAGCCAGACTTAAGATGAAACAAAGGTATGGATTAAAGCTTGAGAAACAAACCTGTGAAGCAGGAGAAACTGTTTGGCTTCGTGCTCAAAATCTTACGTTTGAATCTTATTAAATTGTGATCAGTAACAAAATAGGATGGGCACAGCGTAGGGAGGAGTGCACACATGGTTAGGTTTCAGTTATGAATAACTATATAGGGCTGTTTGTCACCAGCAAATTGCTTTGTTTTATTCAAGAAGACAGTGCATTGGTCTGCTGTAACTTGTATTTTCATAGTCTGTGGAAACGTATGTGCAGAATTAGGATACTTAGGTTAAAAAAAGTGTTACAGTGCTGAAACCGAGGTGAATAATCTGTTTCTTGGTCTCATATAATGAGTAGCTTCAGCAGCTTTTCCATTACAGTGCTGGTGGGCTGCCTGTGGTCTCTCTTAAACTAAGCGTAAATATTTTTCAAGTCCTTCCTCTGAGAGCTGATTAGGAGAAACTAGTGATGTATCTGATTTCCTTTAGTTTCCTCACATGTTCATATGTTTTATTAATGAGGGAGGCCCACTTCCATTGTCTAACAAGAATATTTTTATATGCCCTAGTGGCATTTTAGAGTAGTGAAGACTGCATTGTACTGAACATGCACGCAGAAACTCGAGTGTTGTGATCTGAATACAGCTCGTATAGGCCACTTGTAATGGCTGCAATTTAATTGATCATGTGTGGATTTTTATTGTACATAGAAAGCGTGGAGGGCTGACTTGGTCAAATAGAACCACTCACCTGTGGAAACCACAGGACAGAGCTTATAAAACTACTTGTGCATTTTCTTTAAGATAGTGTACAAAGGATCTGGGGGTAGAAGCTGCTCAGAGCTCAGCCTGTGGTGTTCTAGAGGGCAGTCAGTGATTGCATTCTTCTTGTCATAGCAAGGTGAAGACACGGATGATCAACAAGTTCAGTGTTAAAGAAAAAACCAACAAACTCAACAAACAAGAAATTCATAGTTGTTTATCTGCTGGCACGAGACGGGTTATAGTAGATGTAGGTAACCATTAAGGAAGGTGCTCTCTTCTTCAACTGTGCAACGTGTGTACACTTGCAAATTAATTAGACCTTGGATTTCTGGCAGCTTTCAAATAAGATGTCATTGCGAAATTGGGCACCTGTTTTGAAAATTAGATAGTGTCTACTATCTGTTTACCTGTGAATTGTACTGTCAGTAAGAAAGAAGCTGTGATTTCACATTTAATAAATACCCTACCCTAAAACGCTCCCAATGATTGTAACAGAAGCTTGTCTACATTTTTGTATATCTGAATTAAACAGAAATTTGGCAGGTGAATTGTTTGTCTTCCGGGATCTAGGTCCGTTTTGTTCAGTTAAATGTTGGGGCCCGTGGCAGGAAAGGGATGTGTGCATCTGCGTCTCTAGCAGCAGACTTGGTGTGAGCTCAGGGCTGGGTGAGAGGAGTGTGATTTGTCTGAATTGCACACACTCAGGTCTGCCTTTGTCTTGCAGTTTCTCATTGCCCGTGCATATCCTTATGTAAGCTCTGATGTGTCAGTTTGGGGTAGTATAGCTGCTGTATATTGGTTTATAACAAACCATCCCATGATCTTGTTTGTCATAAGTGGTTTTTTCTTTTTTTTTTTTTTTTTTGGCAACTACAGTATAACTAAAATTAAAAGGAATGTTGATGTAAGGAAATAACAGGACTAGAGACATGCAACATTGCTTCTCAGAGATAAGGGAAGGGGCAGGCTTGTCGCTTGATAATCTTATTAGATAAGTCTCCTCCTTATGTACCAGGTCATCCTTTGGAGGTTTTGGTGTAATAACCTCAGCACCTGAGAACTTTTTCAGTCCCCCTTTGACACACCTTTGGTATGGATAGCAAAATCTCATCGGTGTCTTATTTCTTGTGAGCAAATACTAAAGTGTTGTGAGGGGTCCCTTTGTAAACTGAGGTGTAGCCATCTTGATATATCCTGTGCTTTGTTGTTATGTATCAGGCCTTTCCCTTGTTTGGCCAGCAAACTATATTCCTTTAAATTTTGCTTATGAAAGTTCTCATAGCCAGAAACCTTGTCTTTTTGATTTTTGGCTCTGATTGCTAATACAGCAACTGGTGCACTTGGTACAATATTGTTTAAAATACAGAGATAGTCTCAAGTGTAATTGTTACTCTAGTTTTGCAAAACACTGGAAAGTAAGCTTAAAAACTCCTAGCAATCATTTTCAAAGGGATTACACAGATGAGTTAGATTTTCTTGGGTCAGAAATTGCTTCTGAATACACTTAAGCAGTAATGGGTTTATCCACTGGCATCTATCCTTCTCTTTCCAATGATTAACACCTAGACAGCTCAGTTTGTCCAGAGAGCTTGTGTTTTACTTTGCAGTTGAAAGATATGCGACACTCGTGCACTTTTCCTCCTTTCCCCACAAAGTGGTCTCAGAACTGGCCAAGTTCCTGAATTTCAACTCGCTGCCCTTCACAGCCCGCTGGTCTGCCGGCTGGGATTGCACCGTCATCTCCCGGGGTGCTTCTGAGTCAGTTGCTCCATGCCGCGTGCAAGCGCTGTGTGCCCTGGGTGCATTCTTTGAGCATAGATACTGCTATAAAAGACAAATCTGTCCTCAGTTTTCCCAGATGGGAAATGTCTCAGGCTGTGCCTTGAAGGCTTGAAGGGGAAAGAGAAGCCTGTAGATCAGAGCACGTATTGTGGGACATACTTCAGGGCCTGGAACCTATCGAAAGTCAGGGATAAATGCCCATCAAGGGTGTGATCAGGCTGAGTCTCATTCCTGATGCTTTTTTGTGTCGGGCTGTGATTGTGTGTATGCGCAGTAAGGAACTCGCAGAAGCAGGGAAGTGCATACGTAACACAACACCAAAGTTCTCGTGAAAATATTTGAAGAGAATGAGAATCCTCTTAAAAGAGATGTGTTATCTGTACATAAAGATAGTTGATTGCTGAGAAATAACGTGTAGATATCGGGAATACTTACGTAAACTCCGTTTCAGTTAGGAAGTGGGTGGGAGGGTCTGATAATCTCTCAGTGGGCAGCACTGTGTGACGGTATTGGCATCCTAAGTAGTTAGTAATCATTACCCTCGCTGCCTGAAGTGACTCGGTCTCACTGTCTAGTCTTCCACTGGTTATCCTGACCTAATCTTGTGGAAGGAAACAGTGAGGGAAGGGTTCTTTATTTGGAGAGTATTACTGTCTTTTACTGTCGATAGGGTGAGCAGAGAAGTGTGGGTTCTGTAGCGGAAGTTGCAGATTTTTGAAGGCTGTGTTGTCTCTTACAAAAATCTGTGTTTGGAAGAATCTAGTTGGATAATTCATTGAACTTCTAGCTAAATAGTAATCTGTGTACTTTGCAAAATGACTTTTGTACTCTGAAGTTGCAAGTTTGATTTTTAAAAGTGTACATTAATTAAAAGGCACAAGAAGAGCCCTGGGCTGTCCTTATTTTCTCACCAATGTAAGCATGTTCAGATTCTCTTTTAAATGAGACATTATTGTGATGTGGCTAACAAGACCTACACACTTTTATAACAGTGCCTACATCAATTCCAAGTTTTGGCTGGGCCAGACGTACCACTTAGAAATCCACAAGAACTCCTTTTAAGACTGGATAACTGTACTTGGCAGTAATTGGATTTGTTGCCCTTTTTTGTCTTTTTTTTTTTAGTAGATGTTCTCTTTTGTCCAGCAACTGATAATCAACTGAGCAGTGCAATTCTATAAAACCTTAACTGGACAGTGTGGAAGAAAGTAAGGCGGTTTTGTCTGCCAGGTAGACGCTTAGTTTGTCTAAGATAACAAACTTTAATTCAGATGGTGGTTGGTTGCAAGTTGGCCATCCAGGAAAAATAATTTACATCTGTACTTGTTATCCATCTAATTTGATTTTTATCTTCCAAATTCTTTATAAATAACCTATAACAAACAACTTATTGTCCTAATCAAGTTGTGGGGTTTTTTTTCTTGTATATTTTTCACTTTGGAATGATACAGGTTTACTCTTAAAATAGATGCTAGGTACTCATTCTGTGCTCATTTGTTTTATGAGGAGTTTGTGAACATTTTAACAGTTCAAACACTGAAACCCAAAATCATGTTTCAATAGGGCTTTGACTTCAGGAGCTTTAAATCCTTTATTTAGAATATTTTTTTTTCCTAAAAAAAGATAATAGTTAATTTTTAAAAACTTGTTTTGAGCTGTTTTGTTTTGTTTTTTTAATTCAGGTCAAACGTGCATTTATGGCGCAATCTGACTTTGGGCTCTGAATGCTGTGTTTGTTTATGCTGAAGTGAAAAACCTAAACTGAACCGCTATTAATGACAAATGTCTTTGTGTGGGAGTTCTCTGAGAGTTCAAACTTATTCCTTGTATTGTTGGCTAGACAAAGGGCAAGGAGCTTTACACGAGGAAAGGAAATGACTTAGTTCTGTACACTGAATATCCATATTAGGTATAAACTAAATATAGGAGTGTAATCCAGGAGTGAAGTCATATCTCTGTATTTTCATGAGAAGAGCTAATGAGATTAGTCAGTGCTACTGGATCAGCTTCAGAGTTTTTTGGCTCTGTTAAGGCATTACTATTTTGGCTAGAGTTTGATGGTCTGTGCTTTGGAGAGCTGCTTTTCTTAAATAAAGGAAATAGTTTTTTACATGGTTTTGTCTAAAAATAAAATCAAAGCAAGCATATTTCTGTAGTCTTTCAGAGTGATGCATTAGCTGCCCTACTGAGACATGCTGTACTGGAGCTTAATGAGGTAAGGCAAAATGTCCCAGAGGAGGAAGTTCTACTCTGCAGCTGAAGAACTTGGATACCATCTCCCCAGGGAGGTAGAATGCAGTTATAGGGGTGCCTGTTAGTGACTGAGTTGCACACTGCTCGCGTTGGAACCAGAAGCAACAGAGAGCAAGCTTTCCACAAAACCTTTGTCCTCTAACTGCTCTAAAATAAAAATTCCAACACCAGTTTCCGTCTAAGATCATGTTTTTCCTTGCCAGAGCTTTTGAATGTGCTGTTAGCAGGGGGTACAGGTTCAAAACTGCAGCTCTCTTTCACTGAGTTTTGAGAATTTGAGCAATTTCTTTGTTTGTTGGCACATTCTTGTGTGGACATCGCTGTTTACATTCTGATTTGGAGGCAGTTGTGGTTTTAGCTGTATTCCTTATTTTATCAGAATTTTGAAGCTCCCAGGTGGCTGCTTTTGAGGAGCATTTTGACATGAGACTCACTGTGGCTCATGATGTGGGCTTTCCTGCTCCTGGTGGGGTTCCAAGTCAGCCTGGCGACTTGGGTGACCTGGCTGTTGGTGGAGAGGGAGCAGGGCCCAGGGTGAAGTTGGAGCAGCTCTTCATCGTTCCTCTCTGCTAATCTGTCCAACTCATTGCTCATCTTAACTCTGTAAATTGGGTTATAAAATACCATAAATGGAGTTCTTCGTTTTTCTGTCCTGCCATGTTCAGAGGTTTATTTGAAGAACTCTTAAATGCCAAAGATAAAAATTTTACTTGGTCTTCTGAGCCCTGGTGACAAGGTTTGCAGTTCTTTCCTGTAATTTTTATAGATGCTTCATTATTCTGGGGGGGTGGTGGTGTGGTTTGGAAATAGGTCTCTCTGGCTGTAGCCAAAGCACATATTGTACTTCGTTAACGAATTTAGTAAGTGTTGGGGGAGAGAAACATTGTCACATACAATGCCTGTTCCAAGTTCATGTGCTAGGTGCCCCAAGGCAAGTTTCAAGCACTATAAAAGAAACCCTTAGTACTGCTTCTAGTTTCCTAACAGAATGTTGCAAGAATGTGTCAAGCTGTTACATGGCAAATTTTAGTCAGTTTGGCCCTCTTTATCTTCTGAGGCTTGTAACAACTGGATCACTCTGTTAAAGGTACTGTGGTTGGAGTAAGAGGGACAGAAGAGATGAGATGCCAGGCTTCTGCCGTTAATGAACAACTTCAGTTTTCCTGTGTCAGGCGAGGAGGTGGTCGTGTGTGGCTGTCCACAATAATCCCAAGTTTTTGTATTCCTAGCATTAAGCTAATTTCTTCACTGAAGAAAATAGTGGTTAGTATTTAATGCAGATTTCAATTCTGACTCTTCATCTGGTTCTCCCAAAGGATGAACGTGGGATAATTTCTTTTCTCCAAAGAACTAGAAGTGCTTAATTAATTTCTACTAAATTGTGAAGTGTTTTTTAATACATCATGAAGATCCCATAGCTTTTTTTCAAAAGCTCTACAGTGAAAAAGCATGGCAATGAACAAGAGTTGCAGGAAGGTGTACAAGACCAGTCTGCTAATTATTTTGTTAGGAATAGCATCACCGGGCTAAAAATAGCATCCACCTAAAATGGTCAGTTGCTGTTACAGTCCAGTGCCTGACACAGTGGGGACTTATCAGAAAGGTAATGACTTAAGAGGCTTCTTGAATGGGCTGATAAACATTCCTTTCCCTGGTTTAATAGCCAGATCTCAAGTAAATGCAGGGAGGTCAGTTAATTTTTTTTTTAAGCTTTTTGAGTTTACAGGAATTTCAGCTGATGTGGAAGGTGGATTGATTACAAATTGTGCAAAGGTGATATAGCTTGTCAAGAGGCAGTAGTAACTAAAGTTGCTTTTTCCCTGAGTGGGGTTGATGTCAGTCAGCATACAGAAAATGTAGACTAATCATCTTGCAGTGAATTCCAGGTATAAGCACTGGCCTTATGCTTTTTGTTTTCTATTTTTCCTATGTTTTTCTTAAAGGCATAGCTATTTAAGGTAGCAGTGATTATCTAAATTGTTCTATAGAACTAAAATTATGGGGTGTGTGGTGGTTGTGATTTGCGCGTTTAAGTCTAACTCGATGCAGTGTTACCAAGCTTTTCAAAGTTCCCTCATAAAGGTCAAATAAAGGGGCTACACTAATCATCAGTGTGGTTCGTATGAAGATAAGGGTGTGATACAGGTGCTGTAAGCTTAATTCGGAGCTTTCTGAGGTCAGCTGTCTTCAGTTTGGAAATGAATATATACACACTTTTCCTGAAAGACATTTTCTTATTTCTACGTGGCATGTAGTGAAGGATTTGCTTATCTTGTCACTTCCTTTATGAAAAAAATTACCTCCTGAGTTCAAAAGCATTTGAAAGGTATGGGGAAACCTACGGTGGAGCTTAGTCAATAACGACATCGGAGAACAAGATTACATAGAAAAGGCTGCTGCAGCAGTAGTGCCCTTCTTGCAGGGCTCATCTACTGACAACACACAAACATGAGGAACAAAGGTGAATTTGAAGAAATAGCTAAATAAGGTGCCAAACTGCTGACTTTGAGGTGACAAGAATGATGTTGGATGTTTTATTTAGAATCTTCTTAACGTTGTGAAAGAATTGCAGGAGTTAGCTTGCTTGTCAGAGACCTTTAATAGTGTGAATAAATCTTCTTGCTACAAGCTTATTTTGTTCTTCGACTGAATCTTTAGTGACTTTTTAACTTATGTTAGCAGTAAATGAGTAGGATAGGTTTGAAAATACGTTAGGCAGCTTTGTTAAAAAGCTGTGCTGTGGTATCAGCTGGAATACCCATAACCTGTGCCCTGACACGATACCAGCAGCCTGAAGCTGTCTAGAGACTTGCCTTTGCTCCTCTCTCTTTCTAAGAGGTTGACGTGGATCTTTAAATATGCAACAATTTTTTTATCTATTAAGAAAAACTTCTAAAGGAGAGAGAGTTGGTTCATAAACATGACAATTGTCAGCTGTAATGAATGCTCAGAACTGAAGGAACTTAATTAGTGTGTTAGATACTGAACAGCCTTGCCAAATGTGATTTCTAACATAAAGATGAGGTCAAGACAAATGTCATCTCTGAGCCTAGCAGTACTATCGCGGGGAAGTATTTAAAGTCGTCTTTATCCTTTTTGTGTGTGGATTTTTAATTTTGTTTTTTTCCCCTTTGTGAGGTGGTCCAGACTCTTGAGCTGGGTTCCACATCACAATTCTTGGACACCTCTGCCTGCATGGCTGTGGGCTAGTAACATCCTGCTAGGCAAGGTGTGTGTAGTCCCCGCTCCCCTGAATAAGAAATCTGGTTTGCAGGCCTTTTTCATTCATCTTTCACGTGGATGTGGTGATAGCAGCTCTCACTAGCTAATTATCAAAGCAAGGGGATGATTTTGCAATGTTTATGCTTGAGCACTCATTGGTATGTCTGGTGGGAGAAGGGAACAAACACGCTGGAGGGAGTTGTCCAAGGTTGGGTTTGTTCTGGCATAGCTGTTTTATTGACGTGTGTGAATAATAAAGAGCCTGAGATTTCATTTAGTTTGCCTATCCTTATTACGTTTTCTGTTTAATGTCTTTTTTTCAGTACTCCGTTTTATACTTACCAGGATAGCTGAATTTGAAAGAAAAGTATCTTATAGCAGCATGTGTCAAGTATCTGTAGACAATCTTTCAATATTAAGGTCAGAGTAAGTTTACTCACTCACTTTCAGTGCTGTTAAGACAATGAAAATGAGTATTTTAAGTTCCTGTATGTCACAAGCAGTGCCTGCTGCTGCCACTAGCTGTAGGTTTCCATTAACAGAAATAAAATATTTGACCTATATTGAAACACGGCATGAAGGCCCTTCTAGTATTCTGAATCTTTTGCAGGTTGAAATTGTCTTTCCAGCTCCGTTTTTTTTTTTTTTCCTAGTTCTGACCTTCCCTGTCTTTTGCTATTGTGGCAGGGAACTTCTTTAGGCTGTCAGCAGTTACCAGACTTATTTATTATAATGTGTCACACTTGTGTGTTGAAATGCCCTGTTAAGTTTTGGTTGGCCTAGTGGCATAAGGACACCCCACAGAAACACAATCTCTCACGTGTAAGTTGGGGCACTAGCTATCCCCTGTCCTAGAGAGGTGAGATCAAAGGTGAACTGGGAAGCGGAAGTGTCCTTTTCCTCTTGTCATCCCTCGGACTAAATCTGGTTGAACCAGATTCAGTTAGCATCAGAGTTCAGGGCTTGACTCTAACTTGCTCCCTGACCTGTTCCTCCCATAAAAACCCAAACCAACTCCCTTCTCAAACTAACAAATCTGAAAGGGTGAATGAATTGAACGCTCTGTGTGGCAGACAGCACCTTTTCAGTCCTGATCTCTGCAACTTGCTACCTTGTCACCTTCTTTTCTTCTTTTGAATGATGCTTCATTAATATTGAGCCATTGGGACCCTTTAAGATATGTTTTGGCTTGCAGGGTGAATGCTTACATATAACATCCGTGGAGCTCATCCATCTCCTGCCTGAACAGAAACACAAAACAATCGGTATAGAGGCACCATCTGGAGGAGGCGTTTGATTGGTGTTTCATCAAATACTGTTATAGTCCTTTCATGGACGTAATTCTCTACATCTTATCTGAAAACACAGCTCAGTAAACAGCATGGAATTCTGTTTATTCAGCTTGGCAAGATAAAGGTCTGAGCAGACACTGCAAGGATCTAGACTGATATTACCAGCCCATTTGCAGTATTCATGTGTGGAACATTAAACCACTCCTTTCTGTATTCTGTGTTCTTTTATCTCAGGACTTTTGAATTGCTGCATGTTTTTCACTTGAATCACTTTGTTAGTTTACCTTAAACCATTGCCTTTCAAAGCAGTAATCCATATAGGATTATTATTAATTTACTCATTTTTGGAATGAGTTTACTGTTCATGAAACATGCAAGAGTGATTGTTATCTGCTGTTCTGAGGTAGTGGGTATGCATCATGCTGGGTTTTTCATGTAGTTTTCCCAGCAGATCTTTTTTTTTTTTTCTGTTAGAACTGAGATATATTTCAAGATTGCCGAGTTCAAAATTTGAACATACCCTCTGATTTTTTTTTTTCTCCCCAATCTGTTTTTTTTTTGGAACATTAATCTTCTAGTCTTTGCAGATTGCAGATTTCTTATTCAGGGAAGTGGGGACTTCCTTGGTGATATAATCAAATAGCCCCAGTAGTTGTCTTTGGCAAAAGGTATTCTGTGAGATGTTTCTAAAATGCATTTTTTCCCTCTTCATCCAAACTTTATTTTTTCCTGCTTCTGGTATGTCAAATCTGGGAGAGATTCCCTTGATTGTTTTGGATAAATTAGGAAACGGTTGTCTTGTGTTCTGCCCTTTTGTTTTATTTACGTAGGCAGAGACTGAACTGTATTACATTTCTCATCAGATGCACTTTGACTTTACTACTATTTCTGCAGTCATTTGATCCAGTTTGGGAAATGTGTATTGTACTGCTTTTAACTGATTGCTGTTTGAAAGAATTTTGCAGGCCTTTGGGACCAAAGATTTCTAGAATTCTCTTCTCTTGAGTCTTTAAGATGTATACTACATAATAAGGGCTTTGTGTCCCCTTAAGTGTTCCTTTACGTGTCTATTTTTCTTGGTCTTTCAGTAAACTTCAGCACTACCTTGGTAAAGTAAATACATGCAGATTCTTGTGCTAGGAGTCAAGTTAATTTTTATGCAGCTGTAAAGTCAAACATTTCACAATTAAAATGGATTTGTTTTTCTTCCCTTAGCTTGTTTAGCCTTTTAAACAGATGTATGATTACTCTGGGTTTTTGGGAAAAACAATCTCATTTGAATGAAATCACTGCTTCAGGGGAAGAGAAAGGGAGGAGGTGGCTTCCGCATTGGCTGGATCAACTAAACTCAATCTTCCAGACAGTGGGATAAGTAGATTTTTTTTTTTTCTTTTTCAAGTAGCTGGCACTCTTGCATGGGCTGAGCTACTTGGCATTGGGAGTTGCCAGTAGTTTTACTGTGGCTATGATAAACCAGCTTGACTTCTCAGTGAGCATACTTATTTGTTTTACTGCCTTGTAGCTCTTTCATTCTTATTTGAACTTCCTTTCTTATTTAGGTTTCTTTAAAAAGTAGCCCTGTTAGTTTTTCGTGTAATACTGTAGGGTGAGTGCTGTGGTGTATGTATGCCCAGCTCTTTCTCCATGTCACTTCTTACAATTAATGAGGTCCATTCTGCCACCTTCTCAGAAGTTTTTTAATTACAGTCCGTTTGTGGTGGATAACACAACTTTCTTCAAGGCAGCTGGATATATTTAGTTTTTTCTTAGTGTGATAAATCCTCTATGGCAGTTGTTAGCTTTTCAGACTGCTTGATGGCATTTCTAGCATGGCAGGAGTTGGCCATGGGTCATGGTCAAGTTAAACACTGTTTGGCAGGGTTCTTTCCCTGATGGTAAATTAAAGCCAGGCTCTTCAGAGCTAGTTCTCAATTGGTATAATCCTTAAGCAAAATACTCACAAGTGAAAATACCATGTTTCCTTGCTCTGTGTGGTGTTGCACTTTTTTCTGTCTGGTCCTAATCCACACAAGTGAAAACCTGGCATTCAGTGAGATGTGAATGTGTGATGATGTTCTTGAGTACGTGTCCTTCAGTGGATAATGGTAGCTTGATTTGGTAGTGATGACTGAAAATTAGCCCTAGTTGTAGGAAGGCTGGAATTATTTAGTAATAAAGATTTTCAGGCTGGTTTTAGAAAGAATTTAAAGTAATAACTCTAAAGCTTCTGGGTATAGAATGAGTATAATCTTGTTGAATTAACAGATAATCTAGGCTGACGTTAGTACAGAGAAGTCAACATATAATATTTTCTTTACTCTGATGGTGATGGGGATTAGACACTGAAGATATCCTGGAATATCATGGCCTGAATTCAAAGACAAGGCAATGACAGGTTTCCGGCTTCTAATAGTGGGCTTAAGCAACAACTATTATATGATTAACCCCCTGCATGACTAGTCATGTAGAATTTCAGAATATACTTGCAATATTTAAAGGTTTACAGTTTACTGCCAGCACAGCTCTATTCAGTGGGGAAAATCAGCGTCAGAACCGACTCTCACAGAAACATTCTCCCTCTGAAAAAAATCCTTGTGTGTTTGAAAGAGTAATATGTTGTGTTGCCAGCAGGGTGTTGCTCTCGATGCCTGGTTGTAGCAGATCTGTGCTGTAGCTCTCCGCCTATCAAACACAAGGAGATAGAAAACAGGCCTCTCGGGCAAACAGTTACATAGCAGAATTCCTTGGCTCAGGAGCACTGAAGCCAAAAGTTTCTTGGCATTCTGACTGCATTCCTTTTTCAGTATGTGCTCAGAATAACTTGGGACTTTTTGGAGCAGAAGTGGGACAAACGTTTGAATGTAGACATAAAAGTCTATGCTCCGTTTAGCCGTTCAGCTGCAGCTTTGAAAATGCATTAGGTATTGTTCAAAGCACTGTATGTTAGTGGGCTATAATCCTTTTTTCTGATTCAAATAATCCAAAAAGCCTGTCTTGCTTAAACAAAAGCAGATGCTATTCGTTGTTTGTTCATTGTGAATGTTACGCTTGTGTTGGGAGAGAAGGAAAGTTTCGGTACAAGTTGGCATTACGGCGTAAATGCATTTGACCTTTTTTGGTTGTCATTGGTCGCTTTGGTTTTGGCTTAGGAAAGTGGACCTTAATGAAAGCCACAGTTCAGAGCTATGCCTTAAATTTGAAACAATTTTTTGTTCATTTTTGTGACTTAAAAGTAGCCAGATGGGCTAAGATTTCTTTTCTTTTTTTTTTTTTTTGGTAGTACAGTAAATGAGACTGCCTTCTGAATTTGAATTTGGTTTATTTCAATTGCAATTTTTAAATCTTCCAATAGAAATAATAAAGCTCCATGGTGGAATTATATGAAAGAAGGCATGGGGTTTAATCCAATGCCCGAACTTTCTTGCAGACTGTATTGTTGTTGTAGCTGATAAGTGCCAAAGTCTGTCTGATATAAAAATGTTTAGCATCTCTCAGTCATTAACATTAATTTTTTTTCCTGTACCCTTGGAAATTTGTTCTGCTGATGGAGGGTCACTGCTTTTCCCTATCACGTTGACAGGTAGCAAAATCTGGGCAGTCAAAGACTCGGTTGATGTTCTGACTAACTCCCGAGTTCAGGAAAAGCCCTGAAGTTTTGTAATAACAAATTGTCGTATTTGGTTCCGTCTGCAAAAAGAGTTTATTTTGTGCATAGGGTAACCATTTTGCTTTTTCATTTGCTGCTATCACCAGAAGTGTTTTAGTTCTTGGCTTCTGAGTAACTTCTTACTTTCTATATCTGGTGATGGATTGTAAATCTTTAAAGCTCTTAGCCCTCTGCAATCAGTCTTTCAAAGTCATGTTTTGCAACTTGCAAATTGACAAAGTGACTTGTAAAAACTAGTCGTTTGCTTATTGTCCATTAGGATGCTATTCATGCATTTTTCCAATATTGGTTTGAAATTAGGGGAGCTGGTTAGTGCTTATTTAACTTAATAATCTCCTTGGGAAATACTTCAGTTACACTTGTTGATGTTGCAGTACTGTAGCTAAGCCTGTGGACTTCATTTGGTGCTGAGGATCAGCTGTACGTTGATGGCAGGCAGCTCCATCCCAGTGGTTCTTCCTGTGGTTACATGCCTTTATTTTTGCTTTTTAAAGATTTCCTTAGTCTGTATCAGATGAGATCTCTGGCAATGTATGTCATATTGTACCAGCTCTGGTCTCTGGTTTTGAGGTCAGAAGTGCTAAATAAAAGCTGAAGAGTGAGTAGAGCTAATCCTGACTAGGTCATGTACAGGCTCCTGTAAGTGCAGCTCGTGGGAGCAAAACAGGCTGAAGACCCACTGAGTGTGGCAGCGGGTGGCAGATCAGAGTCACTTGAGAACAGCAGTGTGAACAGTGCCTGTGAGGTGCCTCGAGGTATGGCTTTATGCTCTTGGGGTAAATTTGCTTTGGTAAATGCCCAAATCCCTTCTTTTACTTACAGTAAATGTGTGGTAGTTTTTCCATCAGAAGAAACAACATAAAGCTTGATTGGATGGGGGCGTGCACGCCTGTTACTGCAGCATAACTCATGTGCTTTGGTTTAAGTGGCATTACTGAAGTTGTCATAAAACTTGAAGCCTGAGGTCAGTTCTGAGTTAAAGAATTGTACTGCCCAGACTAATTCACACTTTGAAGCAGAAATAAAATATGTATTTTCATTAGATGGGATGAAGTATTGTCTTTTTCAGTATCATTTTTCAAAGGTAGATAAGATTTTGCATGTGGGGGGGGAAAAAAAAGGTAGATGAGTATAAAAATAAAAATCTACATTGGCATAATTTACCTGCAGGCAATGTCTGTTCCAGTGTAAACACAGTAATGTAACTATACTGGAAAATTCTGCAATATATAGTGCTGTCTGGAGGGATGGCACTGCAGTTAAATATTAACATCCATGAAAGTATACAGCTGTTGGAAATATAGAGTGAAGTCTTTCTTCATGTAAGCAGCTTGGGAGGTAGGAACACATTAATCCATATAGTAGCTAGAATCCTTACAGCAGTTATATGCACAATAGAATATTGTGGATTGAGCTAGTATAAAGCAGAATGCCCAGAGGAACCAAACGGACTCTGTTTTATTCTTTTTGTAGATGATTTTAGAATTTAGTTCCTGAACCCTGAGAAATCGCGTGCCAGTTCTTAAGACAATCTAGTATCATTAATCTGCTGCAAGTTTTACTTTCTCGAGATAAAGATGATTTGTAATTTATGGCAGAAAGACAACTTCTTTTTTCTTTCAAATCTTCATTAATGACACTAATAAAGGTTTGAAGAAAAATGGCTCTCTATATTCTCCACAACAAAGTATTCGGAAGGATAGTCAGCTCTGACAGGAGGGATGCTTGTAGAAACGAGACCATAAGCTCAAAGCAACATAAAGCAGTTTATGAATCCTCATGTCCTGGTATTTATTGACAAGTATTAAAGGAATCTCAGCCTTATCTGCAAAGGCACCACGAGTTTTTAAAAAATAAAATAGCTCTCTGAATTTAAGACAGTTTCACGGGAAAACTTTCTATTTTCCTGACTGAAAATCTTGCTGCCAGAAAATCCTATTGCTACTCTTCTTAATTTGCAAAGTCTTTCTTCATTCTCCCCGCCGTGGCCCCCACTCAGTGCATGGCTGGGAACTGCAGAGAACTGAAGAAGCAGCAGTTCCTTTGCCTGAGTGTCTAAACCTTTCTGTAGTTAGTTCTGGTCCTAAAACTTAGTTCTCTTGCGATGATAACTTTTTACTGGCTTCTCTTCCCTCTTTCCCAGCCCCTCTCACCCCCTCTTTTTTAAAATGCTGGATCTCTGCCAGTCAGTGCTCAGGCCTTCTGTTCAACCCTTCCACTTGTGTAGCTCTGCTTGTAAATACCCTGTGCTCAGTGAACATCATTGTCTTCTCTCATTTCTCTGAGGGGTACAGCCAGCATATTCTACAGTATGTTAAAAATGGCCTAGGGAACAGTAATGATGAACAAATTAGCCAGGTTTTGAGAATTGTACTGATTAAAATTATTCTTGGAAGTACTCTAATAATAACAAGCAAAATGCTTTAAAACTCGTCTGATGTAAAGTATGTGTCAAGATAATCTGACATATATGGCTGTTTTAACTACTTGAACCAGTTTTCTTTTCAGAGGATTGAATTTTATAACAAGACTCAAGGTTTCCCATGTCTAATTCTAGCCCACTAAAAACTAAAGTTTTCCAACTCAGCAATACATACTTCATTGTTAGAGCAATCATGAGATGCATGCCATCACTGGGTGCCCTGGAGTGGTTTACTGTTGCTATGTAATGGACCTTTGTTGTGGTAGGACAAAGACTTATTGATAAATTGCCTATAAAAAGTGGCTTTGGAATATTATTTTATTGTCAGTGAAGTCTCCATGTACTTAAAGTTATGTCTTTCCTTACAACACCTGCAATGCAATAAAGATTCATAGTTCCTGGTTGCAGTTGGCTCGCTGTAGCACTACACAATGAGAGATATAAGCAATAAACTGGAAGATGACTACAATTAATTAGCTATGCCTTGTAGAAGAAGGAAAAAAGAATAATAAAGAACAAAGAACTATATTAACGTTGGAGAACTGCCATCAAAAAGGTGTGGCTGCTCAGATGAATAGGATTAGCTGCCCTTTCTTGACTGTTAAGAGCAGTTGGATCATCTTCAGTGTGAAAGATAACTTATTTTGTTGTCTGAAATCTTGTTTTGATAGATTTTATGAGCAGCTGTTAGAAGGTTAGTTGACTTCATAAATGTGCAGATTTCACTGTAATAAAATCATTGTCATGTCTGCAGCAACAAAAATCAATAGAAGGTGCAAATATTTAAAAAAACAAAAAGAAACAAAATGATGCAGAAGTCCATGCATACCTGCCCAGTATATGAAGCGTATTTCATTATCCGGAAGATGCTCATCTTTGTGCATTGTATGGAGATACCTTCAGGACATCTGGTCCAGGTGTGTCAGCTGGACTTTGAGAGCAAAGGAGTGTTCCTACAAGATGATACTGAGCTTGACTGTGGGCTTGTTAGGTTTGGGAAAGAGTTAGTGGGGTGAAGACTGTACAGGCAATAAAGCCCATGATTTGTTACTGAGTCTGCCTTTATTTAAAGATCTTTCAGTAATTGTGAGCATGTGTTGATGGCACAGTCCTACCTTCTAATTAATGATTTGTTCTCTTCTGCAGGCTGGCAGCGATGGTGAAAGCATAGGAAACTGTCCTTTTTCTCAGAGGCTGTTCATGATTCTTTGGCTGAAGGGAGTTGTGTTTAGTGTCACAACAGTTGACCTGAAGAGGTAAGAAATACTCAGTTTATCTGACAAAGAGGTACAGTATGCTTGGTGTAACAAATGTTTGTCTGGGGCTTCTAGATCTTGCATGGCTTGGTTTCTGAAATTAAAAAGAAAAACTGTCCTGAAACACAAAGAGGCAACCTTGATGTAAGCGGTGCATTCATTGATGGTTATTTGTAAGTATCTTCAACCATAAAGAATGGGTCTGATAAATTCTCTTGAATTTGTTAAATGATGCTCTTCTCCTGTAAAACTAATAGCTGACATGAAGTCTCATAACTGAATACTGAACCTTGCTAGCTTCACATCAAGATCCCACAAGTGAAGACTGCTGGATGGGTATTTCAGATCAACCAATCTTTGATGAAATCTCCAACACTTATTGGATAACTGTCACAAATAATGTGCAGCCTACTCCTCTTTTTAAAGATTTTTGAGGTAGTATTGCGTATTATGCAATAAGAATAAAACCAATGTGAAAATATCTGTCTATGAGGTAAATCCGAGTGAAATGGATAGGAATAAAATGTAAAATATTCTGCCTTTGTATAGCCAGGTACGTAATGACGCTGTGTGTCACCTAACTTGCAATTTCTCAATCTATGAAATTAATATCTTAGTGGCTAAGAAGGGTGAGATGTGAATCCAGGAGTCTTTTCCTAAGGTTGGCTGCACTTTTATTAGAAGTGGTAATGCTAAATTCAGCAGAGGCCTTGTGTTTGTTTTTGGTGTGAAGTAATGTTTTCACAGCACTAATGTAATGTAATGTTAGTCACTGAACTCTCTGGAGAGAGGAGACTGCCAGTGCTTACAAACCTTATTTTCAGAAATAAAGCCAATAGAAATATAGTGTTCTCCAATGAATCAAGTGTAAAACATAAGAAAGAAATCACCCTGCTCAACTTAACCTCTTCATGTAATTTTTTTGAAGGAGGTGACTTGTTTTAATTTTTAAAAATCACTGAAGTTGCTGCTTCAGAGCTGGCAACTAGTGTTAAATATTTCCATGTGTAGTAAGGCTGAGGCAGACCACTCAGAGTGGGAGAAAGCAGCTTTTGTCAACTCTGGGTGCATTTGTAGCAGCTCAGAGATCTTCTCTGGCCAGTGTGGGATTACTCTGCAAATAGAATTGTTGCTGCCAGCACACATAAACCAAATATATCATATCTTCCATTTAGCGCTGCATGTGGTTTGTGGAAACCTCAGGAGCAGGACTTGTGTTCACGTACTGTTTGTAGTTTTGGACTTCCTTTACTTTTAACGATGGTGTTATTTAACCTATTGTAGTTATGGGGGCGGGGGTGAGAAGAAGGTTGAAAGAGACATTTTATACTTGGAAGCATTCTTACTGCTGAACCAGTCTGAGAGATATCGTTAAAATGCCAAAGGTGCCTGATGAATTGCCTTTATTTGTGTCCTTTTGGCAACTTTGCGTTAATTGGATGGGGGAGTGGGATGTAAGACTTAACTTTTAGAATATAAATTAGTTGCAGATGTTTAAACTTGTCCTTTCTTTACAGAAGGAGAGCTTTCTTTCAGTTTTTTTATATTGGGAAGGGGAAAACACAAAATAAGTGCAAAATTTAAAAACTGCACAGGAATAGGTCAAATGAACTCTACTTTTTTTGTTGTACACTGAATGTATTTTCTGGTAAAGGGAGAAAAGGACCACTGAAGCTAGTTCAGATTTGAATCGGTGTTGATACAAACTTAATTCCTTTTAGGCTTTATTTAAAGCTTCATAAATACGAATATAACATTCTGCGTTGTCTAATACATAGTCGTGTAGCTTGCAGAATATCAAATTCAGCTAACTGCTCAAGTGGAAATGTTTTACACCAGATGGTGTTTTTTTTCCGTTAGCATTACCAGAATGATAATAGGTGCTAGATGTTGCCTTAATACTTCTAATACTGTCACAAGAAACTGCTTTTACATTATTCAGGCTGATTACCCTCTCTTCTTTTTGTTCCTGTTAAAGGCACAAAGTTGTTGAAGAGCTGGGTAGTAATGGTTTTAAGCATCTGAATTTATTTTGCTAGCCAAAAAAAGAAAAAAGGGTTTACATGCAAACCATGCTTCTGCCTCATAGCGTAATTTCTGCACAACAGTAAAGCAAGCTCTGTCTGTTTGTGAGGCTTAAAAGGTCGTGGTTGGGTACAAAAGTTCACAAGTAATTTGGGACACAGGAAAAACTGAGTCTGATTTGACTGATTCTGTGGCGTGTAGTTTTCCCTTCCATGATTGCATTGGACATCGTACTGTGCTAACAAAAGAACATTTTGCAGTTCTCAGTTCTACTCTTAAGACAAAAATATGCACATAGGCAAACGAAGGGGGACATACCGCCCTTTCAAAGAAATCATGCATTTCTTGCTTCTGTTCAGTCAGACAGAGGCTTTATTCTTTCCCTTTTCAGAAGCAGCATTTCAGTGCTCAGAGATTTGACTTGTTCTGGTGACTAGAGCAGAGTTGCAGTACATGAACCGTTTGTTGGGCTTGTAACAATATTCAGGGCCAGCTTGCATTCAGTTAAGTTTTGAAATCCTATTTTAAACATCTTGATGGTGTGGTTTTACAATTATGTTGACAGACAAAGATTAAATAAAGAGATTAGTAAATATTAAAGACTGCCCAGAGGTGAATGCAACTTCAGCAGTGTAATATGCTGCTTAGGAACTGGAGACAGGGTTTTTTTATTGCTGGTATTTTTTTTTTTCCACGTTACTCTTCAGACACTCATTGCAGTACTTCTGTAATTTATAAATCACTGTTGAGCATATTACATTTGGGGGTTGGCTTTTGTCTGATCTTCAAGAAATTATTTGAATGCTAATTGCTATTCTGGTTTGTGGCAAAACCATGAAATATTAATACCTTAACTCTGGTGTCAAAGAGCCTGCCCACTTTATTAGCTAGTGATAGCCAGATATTTAAATATGTGGCCCTACCTCCAAATACTCAGGTAAACTTTGGGGCAGGTACTAGCTATCATGGAATTGTTTTGAGTGGTTACAGAAGTTTTTTGTGTGTTGTTTTTTTGTTTGTTTTGGGTTTTTTTTTTAAAGTTGTCCAGCTTTATCTCAGAAGTAAACTTCACTATAATATTTTTAATTGCCTTCTTGTTTGACTATTAAGGGAAGCTGTACTCTTAGCCTGCTAAGGATATTCCTGTGTACTCATGGTGCTCTAAAGCCTGTGGCTTGTATGTGGTAAACCAGGGTTTGTTTATGATCCACTGGCAAGGGTAGTAAACTGGAAGTCAAACCCTGTATTATGTTTGGGCTTTGACTGTGGGATGTTAATCTCTGCTTTCTTTTTCTTGAAAGATACAGGTGGTCTGACTGGAGTGGCAAGAGGGGTTAATAAAATGCTCTGGGATCCTTGAGATGCACTCTGACTCTTTGGAAAACTTTTTTGGTTAGTTCATTAGATTAGTCTGTGTCTGAAACAAAATCTTTCCTTTGATAGTATTACTGCAAATCCGGTGGTCTTGCCTGTGTTTGTTTATAAAATAACATTTCTTTTGAGGAATTTTATCTAGCCAACATGCGAAGTTGGAAGTGAGCCACAATGACTTCCTGTAATTGTTGTGCGTTACAAAGCTGTATTTAAATGAAGTGTTAAGCTACTTACAGCATTAACTGATGACAGACTTTAAATCCTAAAAGTGAGAGGGCGATGGCAACTCCTAGTGAGAAATAACTTCTTGGAAGCTTAAAAATTGAAAATGGTTACATTCTTCTACTAACAAGACTTGTGTCACCTGGCTAAGACCAGGGTGTTTAATCTTCTTAAGTATGAAAATCAGTTTTCTCATTGAGTTTTACATATAGTGTCAAGTGCTTGTATCTGTTGTAAGTACACTTTGGCACTATATACTGTAGCTGTTTGCCCTGCTTAAAAGGTGTTCAGCGGTGGGCAGGACATGGAATTCTGGCAGCAGTTCTTAATTTGTAAGAAATGGAAAGCAACATTTTTTACAGGATAAACTTGTAAACTGTGCTTAGTTTACAGAGTCTGAGTGCTATCCCTGAAAACCCTGCTTTCTCATGCTACCCTGAGTGACCATGTTTGTGTATGTTACTAATCTAGTTTTCCTGTCCAGTACAGTCAGGAGGCTTCTTGAACTGTAGATCCAAATCCAGTTCCTGGATGCCTGGTGCTAGCTCAGAAATGTGTTGTACAAAGCACAAGCCCGGTTCAAGGGTTACAGTCTAGTTTGGCTTTGTTCAAACAGTAACAAAGGGGCAACTTTATCCTGGCAAACCTTCTGCTGGATTGGGTATTGTTTGTTGTTCCTCATCCAGCATAACCCTAGCAAAAGGTGGTGGTCATCCTGTAGCGTGTGCTCCAGTCAACATGACAGAAACGTAATTGTACAGTCGCGCCTCATCTGGACTGTGTGTACTGTTGGATGTTAGTACACAGGGATGGTGTGAGGAACCAGGAATTGCAGACTGTCCTCCAAAATGTGGAGAGGTTCTTCAAGAAGTCGGTTAGACTGCGTCCTGAGCAGTCATCCTGGACTGGAGTCAATAGCTTCATCAGAGGGAAGTTTTAAGTGCTGCTACTGAAGAAGTGCCAAGCAGCACTGTAATTTTATTTCTGCTTTGCACTGAGACAGTTGCACTAGCATGGGACTAACTAACGCCAGGATGATTTACTGGGGAAGAATTGGCTGCAGCTTTTTAGATGATGCTTTGGATTTAATAGCTTGTAATGGATCCACATCTCATTATTGACTTCAACTTTGCCTCTGAATCTGCTGACGCGGCAGATGTGAGAGCTTTACATTAAAGAGTAAGTTGGGCATTGGGGGTGAATGAGTAGGTAGGTACATGTGTGCAGCTGACGTACTGGCTTCTAAATAAATGCCTGCAGTGGTGTTCCTTGTCACTACAGCATCAAGGCACAACTAGAGGAGAGAGAAGCTAATTGCTTATAAAATAGACTGGCTTAGCTTGATACGGATTAGTGTGAAAGGAGCTGGAGTGAACAGCAAGAAGTATCGCCAAAACTGACTTCAGATTTAGAAATGTCTGAGTATTTTGGCTTGATGCTGTTTCTCTTGTGTCTAGCCATGCTAATGTCAGGGTTTCTCCTCCTTTTGCCCAAGTATGCTGCTCCTATTTGTAAATAGTTTTTTCACTGGAGGAAGCTTTAAGCATGTTTTTTAAACATGGTGTTTAAGCATCTGTCAGCTTGTCTAGAACCAGATTCTGTGTGCACATAACAAATGGTTTATGCATACTGCTCTATACCAGACTTGCCTATTTCCAGAGAAGCTCTGTGTAAAGGAGGAGGATTATCACTGATAGCAGATTACGCTATATATAAACTGTGTACTGCAGATCTTGGGAAGGAGAGAGTGTGTTTGTGTGTGGGGGGTGTGTGTGTGTGTGTGTATATATATCCCCCCTGCTAGTCAACATTGATTTGACTTGAGAAAAAACATTGCCAGAGTTAGGAGGAAGCAGTTGTCTCTATTTGAAATTAATTGTTAACCAGTATATATTCAAAATGCTAATCAAGCTGTAAACTCACTTTTTAAGAAGCAGACTGGTGTGATATCTTTTTAAAACCGCAGGGATGTGTAAACCTCAGGCAGTGCTTTGGTGGTTGCAGCGGTGGAAGCTAGGGACATAGATGACCCACACTTACTTTTGTATTGGTTTGTATTTCACCCTAGAAAACCAGCAGACCTTCAAAATTTGGCTCCAGGCACTCATCCACCCTTCATAACTTACAATGGTGAAGTGAAAACAGATGTGAATAAGATTGAAGAGTTCCTGGAAGATGTTTTGGCTCCACCCAAGTAAGTGTTAAAATGATAATTTGTCACCTTAGATTAAACAGAGCATTCTCAAAGGGGTTTTCTGTGCTAATTGAGATGTTCTTCAGCATCAATAAACTGAAGACAAGACACTGAAAATATCTTGGAGTTCTTGCTTGTCATTCCTTTTCTCCCTCCAGCTCCCTCTAAAAACTGTTTTGCTTTTAAAGATTATTTTAAAATTGTTCCTTTGTAGAGTCCTATCATCCTCCCTGCAGTTTTCAAACCAAATGACCTTTCCTTTTGATGCCTGGGGCATGCTCTGATGATGTCTTAAATACTGTAAATGAATATGAGCCTGATATACAAAACTTAATTCTGACTCTGTAATAAACTATTGTGGGAATCTGTTTTAAGGAAATATGTGGTATCCTTTTAGAGACTTGTATTTACAGTCATTCTTCTAGAAGGTGTTATTTAAGTCTTCAAGAATTTGTCATTTCCTTGTTCTCACCAGGAATATCAGTTGTATTTAATGTTAAATTATTTTTTTTATTCCTTCCAGATTTCTATAAGCAGAGGAACAGTTGGTAATTGTACAGAACCAGTGATTACTAAATACAACTTGGAAATAATTTTTTAAAAATTAATTCCTTCATACTAGGCATGATGATAAATCCTGGAGATTGGTTATTTAGTATTTGGAAATTATGGTGGAAAATACTGAGCACTTCTAAAAATAATTAGATTACACAGCACAGGCGTGAGAAAAGTGTTCAAGCTTTCTCTAAACTGTTGGCTTTCTTCTCCCTCAGCTGGCAGGCAATGGCAAAATGCAGACACTGCCTTTAGCAGACTGAACTGTTTTGTCTTTGTAGTGTGGCAAGACTACTTTCTTGTTAAAAGATTTGGAGTCCATTATATTCTGGAACAGCTGATATTAATTTAAATGGGGAAAAAAAAAAAAGATCTCCAGTGAACAGAGAACGGACAAGAGTATTTAATTTGTTACCTGTTTGACCCCTAACTATATTCTTGTTTACAGAACTGTGATCTGCCCCCTTGGCAGCACTGCTGTGCTAGAGCAAGGGAGCTTGCTCCTGTGACCCTGGGCTGGTTCAGACACTCTCTGCTTGAAACAAATGCCTGATTTCAGAAACCAGAAATATGCTTTGGTATTCCTCTGAAAAGTGATTCAAAAAGTGTTGGGTTTGAAAATCTTAACTTAAATAGAAGTGTGTGATATTACACTTAAGAAGCAAGTGCTCCGCATTAATCTGCAAATGAATAAATTGGTAAATGTATATGGTGTGGAATCCTTTTTTCAAAAGGGCTGTTCTGTGCTACCTAATATGCGATGAGAATCATTCTGCTAAATGTGCTGTAGATCTACTCCTTTCTTCTTTTTAGGTACCTAAAACTTTCACCAAAGCATCCAGAATCAAACACTGCTGGAATGGATATATTTGCCAAATTTTCTGCATTTATCAAAAATTCTAGACCAGAAGCTAATGAAGGTAGGTAGCTTGAGGGCTGATAGCTGTGCGCATGTGGTTTCATTGTCTTGTGATTTTCAGAGCGACTTTACTGTGAAGTGTCTCAATGACAAATGTTGAGGGACACTTGCGGGAGTCTCATGAGTTAAACCTGTGGTTTAGAGTTGATGGTCACAGACAAAGATTTCAAGACTTCCAACGAGAACTTCAACTAGATGGTGTTCAATCAAAATTTTAGCAGGATATGCATGTTTTGTAAATATCCCAGGCATTGAAATTTCCCTACGCAACAGTCACTCAAAACTCTTAAACTAAGTAGAAATGATTTTAACATCCAGAACCAAATTCCATGCAGGGTTTGTGTCATGCCCTCCTGGTTGAGTTTCCACGCGTTTGCTGCGAGGCCTTTCCGCACGCTTGATCATTTGACCTTTCTGGGATTGAGGGCTCCCATTCAGAGTTCTGAGTTAAGCTTAGTTCATGTTGCTATCTTTAAAGGATTAAGACCTTTCCGTCCAGAGAGAACATAGTAGATGGGAGGAGAGAGATCAATAGGATAAAAAATGCGCGATTAGATCTGTAAATAGTTTAGTACAAATCTTTTGTCCTCAGTGTACTTGGAAGGAGAACTTAAGTCAGGGAATCAGAATGCCTTTCTGCTGTTTCAAATAGAGATGCAAAATAGCTGTAAACAGCTGAGAAATATTTTTCGAT
This sequence comes from Strix aluco, assembly GCF_031877795.1. Lineage (NCBI taxonomy): Eukaryota > Metazoa > Chordata > Aves > Strigiformes > Strigidae > Strix > Strix aluco. The sequence goes on from NC_133956.1 coordinate 3,677,006, forward strand.
TTTGTGGGGTGTGCTGCCCTCTGCTGCTGTATGCATAAACCTCCTCGGTAGTCTGTTTAGTCGTGGCTGTAACTGAGCATGTGACCTTAAACAGATTACATTTAAATGAATATAAACCCTAGCATAGCTTATTTCTAATTACTTTAAGCCAGTTAGGAATAGTCTTAAGAAACTGACATAAGCCACTTTTTAAACCAAAAATAAACACTTGTGGACAGTCTTAGAGTATTTTAAATTAATGCAACTCATGTATAAACCAGCTTTTAAATAACCTGCATCTGTGTGATATTTAAAGGGATTTTAGTTCAGTTTCAGTGTGGCTAGTGACCACAAAGGCAGCTCCAGCAGCAGTGTTGCCACAAAAATTGTACAAGGGTTAAAAATCCTTCAGTATACGGTCTGTTCTGGGTAGTACAGTGATGTGGATTTGGTTTTTCAGATTTGCTACTAATATCAATAAATAATAATTTGTTTTGAAATTTATGTGCTGTGGTTTGGCTTTCTTTTTTGTTCTTAAAACTGTTCCTTCCTGTGTAGCCTTAGAACGTGGCCTCTTGAAAACCCTTCAGAAACTGGACGAGTATCTGAACTCTCCTCTTCCTGATGAGATCGATGAAAATAGCATGGAGGATATAACAATTTCTACCCGCAAGTTTTTGGATGGCAATGAGATGACATTAGCAGACTGCAACCTGCTACCCAAACTACACATTGTCAAGGTAAATGCCTTGGATGTTATGTGGTAGTGAAGGACAAAATGCTTATGGGTTATGACATTCTGGAGTCCCAACTAATTTCAGCCATTTGCAAGCTCCCATGTAAGTTTAACTACAGTATTAACAGCGCATGAAATTGCGTTAAGATTTGGGTAGTGCACAAGGGCTTTGGGGATAGAGCAGCTGAATTCAGTGGAGGTGTGAACCAGCAGACAAGTTGGGTGGCAGATGATAAAATGGCACAAGCCACAAGTCAAAAACCTGTTTTACTGCGCTGACCAGTGGTCACAGGAAGTTGCAATGCTTAAAAGGAGGAGGGTAGAAGAAGGAAGGTGAACATCATGTGACCAGTTAATATTTGAAGTGGATGTCTTCTCACATCTGTAGAGAAAACTGCTCTGTTAGCAACAAAGTAAATGACACAGTGTGAAAGGCAAGGATTGTATTTTAAAAAAAAAAAAAAAAATCTAGAAAGAGGTAGCCTAGGATAACTGCAGGAGTAAAGATGTGCCTGTATAATCGTGGCTTGATTTCTTTTCACTGTCTCCAATGATCTTTGTCAGGTTTGTACTGCAGATGGAGCCACAGATTAAGTTTCTGCCTGGGTGCAGAAGCACTTACTTTGGTGAGGACAGGGATGCAAACTGAGAGAGGCAGCACGCTGCCAGGTCCAGGCATATCCCCGAGGGGCAGCTTCTGCTGACTGTAGAAGAGACTGAGTGTTGGAAGGGTGGCTTAATGAGAGAGTGATGAGGAATGGAAAAGTGGTTTAAGTTGAAGGATATAAATTCATAATCTAATTCTTCTGTTTTAGGTGGTGGCCAAAAAATACCGCAACTTTGAGATTCCTAAGGAAATGACAGGGATTTGGAGATACCTGACGAATGCTTATAGCAGGGATGAATTCACCAATACCTGTCCTGGAGACAAAGAAATTGAAATAGCTTACAGCGACGTAGCCAAGAGACTCACTAAGTAAACGGCACTTGCAAAAGAGATGACTTCTTGCATATTCCGTAACAATGCTTCTAACAGACTGCTCTTTTCATATAAGATAGCAATTTTTTTTGCATGAACTTGCAGTTATTCAAAGTTATGATGGATAGACCAGGTACAGTAATTACCTAAAGTTTGCAGACTTAATTATAGGCTTGTTTTTCCTTACCTCCTTTCACAGCAAGTTTGAATATCATTAATGCAGTTATGTTAATATTGCACTGGGGTAACTCTAGATCCTTCCATATGAAGGGTTATCTTGCCCCTACAACTTTTCTTTGCAAACATTTGGTCCCTGTCTACAAATTGGTTTGATACTGTCTCGCTATATGGTACAAGGAATATTTATGTATTTTGGAATTTATTGCTTTTCCAGAAGATCTATACACAATTGTCATATCTGTGACACACTGAACTGTACCTGCTCATCTATCCTATTTACATATAGAAGGGAACTTATTATCCAAAAGAGCCATTTGCAGCCTATTTGACAATGTTTTTAAAAATAATTTCTCTTGGATTTGAAATCACAGTAATGGTTGAGAATGGACTCAAATGTGAAACTTGGATTTGAATGACCTCAGACATCAGGGAAGTTTGAATCTAGGCTTGAGCACTGTAGCAGGAAGCTCACAGTTCAGAGGTAGTATTTAGTTGTGTCTTCAAGAGCTCGATGAGATTAAAAAACCCACTTTAAAAAAAAAAAAAAATTGGCAACCTACATTTGTCCCAAATTCTGAGTTGCAGCAAACAAATAATTGTCAGGATGCCCTTTACCATCATGAAACCAGAAGAATTGGATGCTTGCCGTCTGTTCACCTTAAAAATTGCAAGTGGCTTTCTTTTTGGTAGTTAAGAGCCTTTGTTTTGTATAGATCTTTCTGGTGATATTTACTTACAAAATCTGTGCTGTCATAAACAATGTACATGTAAACGTTAGTGTCCTAGTTGATAAATAGCTACTGTATATGGTGAATAGCAGTGCAATGATTAGTGATGCAAGACTGAACACTGATAGCCATTAAAGTGGGAGTCTTTCTGGGAACTTTTTTAAGCTATTTCTTTCCTGAAGAAAGCTAAAGTGACCTTTAAAGATAACGTTTGCCTTAAATTATAGTATGCATTTTTTCCTGAAAGGAGATCTATTAATTACTCTTGTAAAGAAATGGTGCATGAAATCCAGTCCTTTACATTGAATTTATCCTAATTGCTTGTCTGTGCACCTGGGCTGCAATTTTGCATAATCGTAATCATTGCACTACTATACATAATCTTTTTACAGCAACACTGAGGAATAGCACTACAATTTTTTTTAAAAGCAATTTTCAAATGTTTCTAAACCAGGGAATAGCTTTCTTGTTTAAAAATTAATGATTTTGATGCATGAAATAAACTGCTAGGTTATTTTTAAAAGACCATCATAAACAACTCCAAAGAATGCTAGACTTATATGCCTATTTTTTTGTAAAGATACTTTTATATTTAACTGATTTTAGAAGCTGGAAAGTGCTATTCCTGGTAGGTTGTTCTTGGAATATTTAACATTCTGCAATAACATGGAAATGCTCACGTAAACACTTTTATACACTAATTTTTTGGTAAGCACTGGCTTTATGAAACCAGCCTGACTTTTCTAAGCATCCTGCTTTTGCTACTTTATATACCCATGAAGTTAGTTTGACATAGAAGAGGTAGAGTACAAGATCCATATTTGTATACGTGGCTTGTGGTGCCTTGTCTTGCCTTCCTAGAGCTAGAATTCCAATATAAAGGCAGTTAGCAATCCTGTTACATGTCTTTTGAAGATGACCATAGATACACTTAGACCCTATTAGGATTTATTACAGGGGTGCTTAGGCACAGAAAGAAAATTCTGCAGAGCGACCTGGTTAGGAAAAACTTAACTGTAGCCTTTTAATAATTACTGTATTCTAATGTCACGTTCTCATCCTGAATAAAGTTTCTCAGCCATAATAATCTTCTGTAGGGTTCAGTCTTTGCTACAACGTGACATCTAGAAAAAGGAGTTACTTCCTTTTTTGTTAGATAACAACATTTTTAAGGACACGTAGGGTAAAAAAAAAAAAACCAACCCTTGTTGGTTTGGTGCTCTTTGCCATCATTTAGTTAACCTTGAAAAACAAAAATATAGGAACCAATGTGATTGTGGGCATATCTTTAAGTTTTTAACTCTACTTTAAAACCTAGATCAGGATGGTCCTTGGAAGTTGTCTGAGGTTGTAGTAATCAGCCTCACTCCTTTTAAAAGCAAATTAGCCATTGCGTGCACACTTTAGTACACCAGGCAATTTATGTGCATATGAGCATGAAAACTCTTTCATGCAGTTTTCTAGTGTGCGCGCTGCCTGCATATCAATGCACACAAATACTTAACTTGTTAAAATACCAGGCTTGTTGTCTTTTATAGATAATATATTCTCTTTACTTTTTAGGCAATCTTCAAACAATTGTAATACATTATATTCGGCATTAAGTATTTTAATGATTGTGACTGAAAGCTTGTAAACAAAGTTAAAGCTCTTGCTGTAACTAATGTATTTCTTATCTCAGTACAATGGAGTATTGAGCGTCGGAGCCTTTCCCTTATAGGTGTAATTCAAATGAGGACCAGGTTAGCAATTTCTGAGGCGGTTACCGTAGGATAGCTGTTAACTGTCCTGTGTGAAAGGAGTTGGTATCTTTTAGGCTTCCTGTTGCACAGTTTTGTTGTGTTGTGGCAGAAGCTGGCCGGCCTCTTGCTGGCTTCAGCAGGGGCCAGGAATCTAATGGGGAGCGAGCGGCTTTCACCCCGGTAGGTGATCCCTTCAGAAGAGCAGAGCGGAGCTAGGGTGGTGTGTAAACGGCTTCGCGTCTGGTGTGGGTAGAGCACTTTCATCTGCCCCAATCACCAGCGCTACATTAATTAAAAAAGCCCTTTCATAACTATGTAAATTCTTGACTTCTGTCAACTTGTTTACAATCTGATCTTTAAATGCATTTTTAATTTCATCAAACAGCAATTAATCTACCCCCTGTTTAAATTTAAAATGATGCTTCTAGCCCCTTCTACAATTTAAAAACAGCAGTTACCCTTTCAAGTAGGCATTCCAGTTTGCAAGTTGGTTGCATGTATTAGCATGCTGAATAACTTTATTCTCAAGCTGAAATATGCTTAAATTCCCATTAAAACAGGTGACTTCTGTATTTCCTGAACATAAAGGGAAAATCCATCATCTTCACCCTGTTTTTTGTGTGGGAGAACAGATTATAGTATATGCATGATTTTTTTTTTTCTTAACAAAACTTTCCTTCTTGAAGAGATTCCTTATGTGTAAGAGCTGCCTGTTGGACAAGAGGCATGTGAACTTCTGAAACAATTTCATGGACTCCAAAGCTTTTCTGTCCATCTACTGTTCACTGCCAGTCTGTGTAAGTGTCCCACACGGACAGTCCCAGCCATGTAGCTTGTATGTTTGCATTTTCCCATAAAATTGGTGTTTTTTCCGCAATGGGCATGTCTAAACTGATTGAGAGTTGCGTGCAGTTCCATGATAAGAAGAGAGATGTAATCAACTTTTTATGCTAAAGTAGCAAATTAGCATTTCGTATCAAAGGAACACAGACATGAATAAATTGAAGATGCTTGAGCCAAACCCACTGATGCCTATCTCAGTGTAGAACAAAAAGTGGCTAAGTATAGTCAACTTTTTTTTACTCTTTGCCACTCGGAGTACTATCTGAACACATCCAATTAATATTTTCAGAAGAAGGCTTTATCCCAAGTGAAAAATATTTAATCTGCCTCAGAACTTGTGCCACCAACTATTACATTTTGTTTCTGGAGGGGGTGGGGGGGGTTGGAAGAATAGTGGAGTGGAATAGGATATCAAGACTCCCAAGACAGGACATCAAGAATTGGAGCATTGTTTGCAGAAATACTTGAAGAGTTGATACAATTTATTGTAGTTTGCTTATGTCTTTCACTTTCTGGAACATCTTTTACAGATATACCAGTATACTGCTGGCAGCTATTGTTAAAAATAAAATTATATTTTCACTACCAAGCAGATCTTTCTCTTATTTCTGAAGACTACAGTTCTTGCATGTGTAAGCTACGATTTGAATGTGGTGTGCTGAACTACAGAACAAAACTTTGTAGTAATCGTATTTGCAATTTTGGGTCTTCTGTTTTTTCCTGTGGTGGTGTGATTTAAGGCAGAATCTGTGTTGTTTCTAACATTATAACTAGCAGTCGTGCCCCTTAACAAAATTAAGAACTTTCTTAAAACTGAGTTGAGAAGTAATGATTTCTCCTATAGAAATTACAAAGAGTGTTTTTTTCAGATTTTAAGTGGAAACTCTTAAGAACATAAATTTTGGTAGCTTGTTTTTCTCTGGAATACTAGGTTTTCAGAGTTAAACTGTGAAAATTAATTAAAAAGACATCAAAAATTCTCATGTTTGGTTCAACTTGTTTCCACCCAGATAATCCACTAAAGAGCCATTTCAGGAGTTGAGACTGAACTGATCCCATCTACAGAATTCATGGCTTTCAGACTCAGTGCTCTTACTCCGAGTTTCAGCCGTGTTTCCTTACTGTCTTTTGCTTTCAAGTCTGTCTCAGCTAGCCATGGTAAACACCATACACCCTTGCTTTTGTTATGACTGTGTTAACTAGGTACTTGGTCTTTAGAGCAAAGACCACCAGCCACTAGTGGAAGTTTTCTTCAGAACTGCCTAAGCATTATCATGTCAATCTCCTGTCTGTCTGATGAGTGTTTGAGGTGTATCTGGGGTCTGATTTTTGTTTTTGAAAGGAAATTTGTGGAATCCAGAAGACATTCCTGGAGCCTGTAATCTGGGATGCCATCATCTGAGTTTGAGCATGTGCGGGAAAGTAAAAGACTTGCTTGTAGTAGTAGCAAATCCAACAATTAAACCCTGTGTAGGGTTACGTACTCGTATCCAAGGTTTGTGATCAGAGGTGGGTTTTGCAGTAAGATTTGCAGTTGCCTTGTTTGAGTTTGGTCACACACTTCCAAGAAATGGAACTGGGCAGACCAGAGGGTAATGTAGCACCCTCTTCGTGGGAAGAGCACACTGAAAGGGAATACTGTTGAGCTGCAGAGATGATGCTTGTCCTGCATGGCAAAGGCAACAGCCAGGCTATGCGATAAGTATTTTGTAGAATTATGATTTGCTGCAAGAGCTGCTTTTGACTAGCTAATAATTTTTACACTTTTCGCTAGATTTTGTTTTGACAGCTCAAGGGACTGCCCAGTCTGGTGTGGAAGGTTCCTTCTGGATGTCCTAGCAAGAAGCAGCTGGATTTTGGCTTCAGCGAAAGCTATGGAGCCCACTCCCAAACAGTTCCATGTAGCTGCTGACCATGAGCAATGGAAAGAATTTCAGAGCTTGAGGGAGCTAGGTGAGGCTGAATGTTTCATACTTGTTTCTGATCACTGCGTTTTCGCTGTTCTCGAGGACAGCTCTGATCCAAATTATTTTGAATTTGGCTTAAATCCAGGTTTCATAGCTCTGCCTTACCTCTCCAAAAATGGTGCCATGTCTAGAGATTTGTAATGAACTCCAGTGGTTTGGGATCTGGACCATCTAAACTGTGATAAGTAGTAATTTTGAAAGCAGCTAACATCTGTTCACCTCAGTTGTAAGGACTGAGAGCAGTGTGCAGTGTGAGAATTGCAGTGACTACTGGGAGGTGTGTCACCCTTCTCCTGTGTCCTGTCTACCCCCGCAACATCAACATGCTTTAGCTAGACCCCAGTTATATTTAAGTGATCGTTTTTTTTCTGTTTGTACTCCATCCTATTCCACCTGAGCCTAACAACGTACTGGAAATTGCTGTCAGTCTCTGGGACCAAGTCAAGGGGAAATCTAGTGATGTTGAGAGCTCATTCACCTTGAGATGTGTGTTTAATGGCACTGGTCTTGAAGTATTGGCACCTTGTTTGAAAATACTATTCCAGGTACTCATCAACTTATTTTTGTGATGTTTCATTAAGAAGTTCCTAAACATAAACTAGCATTTTGTTAGCATAGTTCCATATTTTACACAGGGTGTTGCACGCATTTCAGAAGATTGATCAGAATTGTCTTGGTTCATTCCTTTAGCAATTAGCATGCTCTATTGGAGCTCCAGTTTTCTTATTGCAAAGAGGCTAAAACATACTGTTTGCCAAAAGCTTCAGTTGTATTCATTGTGCTGTGGAAATTCCAGAAACAATTTCTAGTTACTTCCTCAACTCAGTTTTCTTATAAACGGTGGCAAAATACAGTAGCTAAAAGGCTGAGGAGACCCTGGAAGTATCTCTGAGTTCTTGCTGGTGTAGGAATAAACCAATTTGTCAGAGGGTAGTCGAGATTTTGATGGAAGGAAAAAGAAACCTGGACAAACCTTTGTATTCAGTGGGATGGAAAAGGAACTCATTTGACGTGGTTGCCTGAGGGCTTTTGGACACTTGTTACAATGAAAGCTAAGTATGAGCTGAATGTCTAAACATTTTTGCTGTCTCTGAAAGTCTCCAGGAGAAAGGGTGGATGTAGTGACTCATTAATCAAGAGTATATTTAACTGTAGTGGTTTCCAAACGCTTCTCAGTGGATCGCAGATGGTCCAGGAGGCCAAGGAGAGCCTTTGATGGGCTTACGTGAAGCAGGGGATAGTGTTAACAGGGTGAGTGGTCCACGAGAAGTTGACTGACATTTTAATCACAAACGTGTGGGAACTGCTGCTCGAGGGCTTTACTTTCTTCATCAAATTTGTTCTGCAAAAGCAATATTCAGCTTGAACTGATGAGTAGTTCACACCCAAATGCTTGGGTTTGTGGTGGTCTCCTGAAGTCAGTAGGCATAGTGGTGAGACTTAAAGCAGTTTAATATCTAATGAAAAAAATGCAGCAACACTGGCAATAACAAAGCTCTTTAGTCTGGGTTAGTATTTTTCCAAGACTGCCAAAAGCGTGTGGTGGCTGAGCAACTTGCGTTGTGATTGCAGTGTTCAAAAGTAACCAGAGATTGGGGGAGGTAAGTTAGTCAAGTGTCATGAGATAATTTCTGAAAAGTATTAACTTAAGGCAACTTAAAGAGCCTGGCTTTTAACTGTGTGTGAGAAATGAGAAGTCTGGAGGTAAGCAACCCTTCTCCCTGCAGATCCTACTGCACTTGGTCTTGCTAAATTTCTGATGAGCTCTCAAAGCCGATGCTGGATGGTTTCCAGAGCTGGAAAAAGAGAACTCATGATTCTTTGACTCAAGAGAAGAACTGCTGTGTTCTTACCACTGGACAGAGAGATGAAAACAGTTGCTAAACAAAGATCAAACATGTGAACTTTATAAATAAACAAACAAAATTGATGCTAAGGGACGTCTCAACTCCTTTGCCTACGGCAAAGGGCTTGGCAGGACCTAGGAGAATGACTTTGTCAGTTTGCACATGGAATTTTTATTTTAAAGAGTCTGATTAAAGTGATACTGCCGCTCTTAATGAGTTTGAAGGTTATGCTGGTTAAAATGGCCACCTCTGTCCACGCATCGGTTGAATGCAGGGTAGAGGAGAGCATATTTACGGTGCTGAGCTCTGGATGTAGAACATGTAGAAAATTTTAAGATGTGTGATTTAAAAAGCTGATTGTGAGACGCTACGGTTAATAGTAAAACACTTAAAGGCAGCAGGTTTGATAGTGTGCTGAAGAGGGAGCTTAGCTGCGAGAGGCACCTTCAAGGCAAAGCTTGGCGGTGGAGGGGCTCCTCTGATCTGATGTGCGTTTCAAGCCTCCAGTTCCAGTCCTTCCCATTAGGAAGACGGGACTGTGGGTCACAGAAATTGTTTTGCTCAGTATCTTATTAGAAGTTGGTGGCTGGAGTAGGAGCAGAACCCAGAAGCAGATAGTCATTATTTTGACCTTGTTTTCCTTCTCTTATAAAGTTTGAAGGGTGGCATGAGCTGGGAACGGGAAGCTTGTTGGTCAAACTCTTGCCCAACATATAGACCTGACAGCCTTGACTCCCCCTTCCTGTCCCCAGCATTGAGTATCTTCCATCCTTGGCAGCTCCTGCTCCTGTTCCTCCATTGGTTCAGTACCTCTGCTGCTGGCTGCAGCCTTTGCTGTGCGATGCATTAAGCTGGATGTGGAGCACAGCTGCAGCTGGCTCCTGTTTTTAATACAGAGCAGCCCACCCCAGCCTCCTGGCGAGGCAGCCTTGCCCAGTGCCCGGTAGCTCCGAACACAGCCTTCTCACGGAGGCCCAGCTGCTCTGTACGTGTCACGCTGTGTGCGCGCAGCTTTCCGAGGAGAATTTAAACTCCTGGATACTCCCGCAGTTGTTGTGGGATGCCAGGCAAAAGACAAAGACCATGGCCTTCTTCCTGAACAATTTACTGCCTGAGGCTTGAGTCTCATTATATTTAAAGGCAGTAAGCCTCTAAAGCAGTAGAGCTGGGCCCTGTGAACAGCTGACAAGTCGAGCTATTTCTCTGTAGCTGCACAGTCGTTGGAGGTTATTTCTGGGGTGAGGTTCTTGTTGGGAAGAGTCTAATGGGGAAGAAGAGTGGTCTAGACAATAGTTCCCTGGACTTGACTCTAGGGGCTGTGAGTTCATTTCTTGTCTGTGTTGGGCAAGCTGTTTCCATTTGTAGTGTCTCAGTTTTGCTTTCTTAAAAGGGGAACAATTTCCTTTAAAAGATTTTGGTAGTGTTTTCCATCTGTAGCTGCCAACGAGGAAACTTAAAGAAGAAAGTATCACAGGCAATCATCTCCCTTTGAGATCTACATGAAGTCCCTTTGGAGAGCAGAGCTCAGCTGATGTACTTGCTGTCTGGCAGCAGAGCTGGCCTAAGCACACGTGTAGCTCCAGACAAGTCACGGCACTGCTGCACCTTGCCTCGTGTCAGGAGGCTCGTGGGGTGAAGAGGGGAGCTGAAGTTGCTGTGGTACAGAGGGGTGCTTGAGGACAAGAGCATGTGCCCTAAGGAAATCGGCTTTTATTAGCTCTGCTGGTCACAGTGACTTCTGTTTATCTGCTTTACTGGCTCGCTGGGAATGAAGTTACATCAGTGCAACAAAGCTGCGTTAGCGTTCATACAGATTCTGTGGCTTGTAGCTGATTTTTTTTCATTTGGTCTGGATGGATTGATCTGTATCCATGGGCTCCTGCTGTGGATCTGTTTGAAACAAACCTTAATGATGAAGCTTGTCCTTTTCTTCTTGTCATTCAGGGCACTTGGGACAACTTACACCGCTGTTTGCGTGCTGGGTGGCGTTACCTGTGACAAACGAGCACATGAAGCCAGGATGCACCATGCAAGGACATAGGGTAGGAAAATGCTGAGAGCTTTTACAGCTCCTGCTTGTGTATGTGGGTTTAAGGTGTAGGCAGGCATTTGCTGCTTCAGCTACTTCTTAGTTTTAATTTCCTCAGGCAATATTTCTTATAGGGACTGGGAGTTCCTGTAGTTTGTGTTGTGTTTTTTTTAAGGCAGCGGTTGGCTCTTTGTCTTGCTGCACCCACTCGCCTAAGAATCAGATATACAACAGCACATGCGCGTTTACTGCGGGCATCGTGCAAGGGGCTGGTGGATTTGAAGTGTTCAGAGTGAGATTTCTTCAGGGGGGTCTAACCAATTTCAGTGTTTTGTGGACTTTGAGCCAGCATCAGCTACTGCAGTAAAACTTGACGAGGGAAGGAGTGTGAAATAACGCTGCTCTGACCATTGGGTGAATTCTTCTCAGCTAGATTCCTTGAGGAGAGGAATTTTCTGCACTTGCAGGCAACTCCCAGGATGGAGATTATCCCTGGGTCCCAGCTACCTGCCCTCCAGGCACAGTGTGTGACAGACCAGTTCAGTTACTCTGAGATCCTTTTGTACTAGTGGGCAGTGAAAGACGCACATGAACAAACTTTCTCACAGCATGACTAGCCTGCAGGGTAACACAATCCACAGATATTAGTGTGCAAAATCCCTTTTCAGGCTTGCTCTGTCCTTCCCCTCCAGACAAGACTTTCCTTATGGCTAGTTATTTGTTACAGATCCACTTTCCCGTGAAACTCCCTGCTGCAGACTGGGGTTTGTAGTGGCTGCTGCCTTGGTCTGAGCCGGTTGGTAGTTCCTAGCGTCTTTGGGAGGGAAGGATTTGGGGAAGGCTGGGGTAAGGAGAAAGGTGCTGCTGTGTAATGTGCTGTGGGTGATGAGAAACCTGATGGGAGCAACTGGATGGGGGCTCCTCAGGGCAGAATCCTGCCTGTGAGCCTCGAGAGCTGAGACGCAGGTGCTTGACTGTGGGTCCAAATGGTTAAGCCTCTGCTTAAGGAGGGAGAGGCTCCTGAAAGTGTTGGATGGTTGTAAGAGAAGGATCCTGAGTATCATAACGCGACTCAATGTATTGGAAGTCTTTGAAGTCTTCTCCTGACATCCATCCCGTACCAGCATCTTTCATCCTTCGCCAGCGCTTCCCCAGCTGAAGCTATTAAAGGGAAACTACAGAAGCCATAAATCCTGGCTGTTAACATCTCCAGTGGTAAGATTTCACAATGAGCCCAAGTTGCTGCAAAAGATAAGAGAAGGCCTTGAAACCAAGGCAAGTTGTGACTGGTTCCCAAGAATAGCTGAGCTTCACAGCTTCGTTGGGGGTCCCTCCAGGTTACTCGCTTTCGGGCGCAGAAGCTGGCTCTGCTGCTGACTCTCTGGGTGCCCTTGTGTGAGTCACCCAGTGCGTGTCTACATGGAGCAGCGCAGCCGGGAGGAGAGATCCCCAGCTCTGACCTGACTCAAAGGGCTGAAGCTCTATCTGGGGTGCTGTGTATGGGTTAAACAACCCAGCTGCAGTGCTGTCCTGCTGCGGTTATGTTGCTTCCAAGGATTGATCTTATCGTGTCCGCGGGGAGCTGAGCTTATAAATGCACCCATTTCAGTGGAGCGCGGACACACGTCAGGGCCCCCCCTCTGCGTGCGGAGGGTGGCGTGCCTCTCCCAGCCTTTGCAGAAGGGCCAGGAAGGAGTCCAGGAGTGCCAATTCCCCAGGATCCCTGCTTTGGCCACACCGTCTGGTTGGCACAGGCAATGAAAGGCGAGGTCTCTTTGTACCTTTACGCTGGGATAGTAGCCGGAAGGCTCCCTGCTTTATCAGGAGTGTTGGTTCAACAGAGGAGAAAAACGCAGCCTGAATTGCCAGACAGCAAATAGGAGCAATTTCTGGGAATGTTTCCTTGAGTGAATGGGAATGTTGTTAGTGGGCATACTGGAATCAATGTTAGACTCATAATTTTATTTACACCCTTGCTGTGATCCTGATCTCTGCCCAGCCTAGAGTGCATATCTGTACAGAGTTCACTTCAGTATAAACATGTGGCTCTGCAGAATGTGTCGGTACATCAAATTGTCTGCCAGGCGCCTTCCTGAATGATTCTTTTCATGGGAGAATTTTTTTCTCATGTCTTCTTCACAGCACTAGTCTAGCAAGTCTCCTCTTTCTAGCAGCAGGCCAGGAAGCAGTGATGGGTCTGCGGGGCAAAAAGTCCAGTTACCCACATGAGAGTCAGAAAGGCTTTGCCCTCTCCGTGTCGGAGGCTCTGTTTTCCCATTGGCATTGCTTGTTCCTGCAGTTCCCACCCGTAGTGGCAGCAGGAGAGAGATAACCTGCTTCTCTCTCTGCTGAATGCTGTGCTGCGGACGCAGCTGCTCCTGAGCCCTCTGAAGGAAGGTGGTTGCCATCTCGGTGAAACAGCTTTGGGTAGTTGTGAGGGAACCTGTCACAGCATCAGTGCTGGAACAAAGGGCTCAGTAAGACCCCAGAGGCTTGGTCAGGGCGTGGGCTGGGCTCAGAGGGGAAGCAGCGGGGTGGAGGGACGCAGAGCAGCTCATGTCACATCTGGCCAATGTCCTTATATAAATGCCTCAGACCTGTGAACCACTCACTCCTGCCAGTTTCGTTGGCTTTGCTCTGCTCGCTCTCCTCCCCCAGGCATTAAAATGAGTCTCTGAATAATCCTCCTTTTGATTTTCTTGCTCTGAAGTCCTCCCCAGCATCACCAACTTAAAACTGCCCTTCTGTGGGGAAATTGCCCACTGCTCCGGCCACGCACTGCTCCTCGGGGCCACGCTTTTCCGTTCCCATCACATGCTGTGCTGTGGGGAAGCTGGTGGCTGCTGGTGTCTGCAGAGGGCAAAGTAGATCTGCTTGGACGCCGGAGAGCTCTTGGATTTGGCGCTAACACCCAGACAAACCCAAGGCTTTGAGGAGGCAAACGCTGTGTCTAGGAATTCAGATCAGCAGTTGTTAGTGAAAACCTCAGTAAGGCAAGAGGCTTCAGAGCTGCTGTTGCCCTCCAGGGATGCCTTCGCTCTTTGTCAGGGCGTATGCATTGCTCGCTCAGACCTTCTTGGAAAAGGAAGCCTCAATATCAGCCACACCGATGGGATTTTTTTTTTCTTTTTCAGCTGAAAACCAAATCCTCAGTGTTTGCTGCCCTACTGATTAACTGAAGATAGGATAAGCCCTTCCAAGCACTCTGTTAGTGCAAAGGTGCAAACAGTCCTTGCCTATAATTACCTCTTCTGAGCAGATGATGTGGATCTTGGGGAATCCTGGGTCTGCTCCTGGTCCTGAAGTGTGCAAAAGGGGTCCTTGGGGCCCTGCGAAGCCCTGTGAGACCAACAGCTTAATGAATTGCTGTCAACCTTCTGTTTCTCTAGCATCCGTGTCTCTTACAACTTACTAATTTCTGGAAAAGAGAAGGCAGCAGGAGGGGAGATGCACAGAAAGAAGTCCTGAACGTGTTGGGAAGGTGGAGAGGAGAAACAAGCCCAGGATATGGAGCCGTCCTTGCTGGGACATAAGGCAGGCGGTCCCAGATCCCGTAGGTGCCTGCTACTTTGGTAACACTGGGCTGGTTCTGGTGGAGAAAGGGCCCTGTTTCTGTTTTCACGGTTTGGAAATATTTTCCAGGTGCTCCTGGTCCCGAGGAGGAGCGCAGGGCTGTTATGATCCAGCTGGCCTGTGGAGGTCAGCCTCGGCTCAGGGAATCTCCCCGGCAGCTCCCGGGGAGCAGCAGGGTGGCCCAGCTCCTGCCCCTCTGCACCCTCCTCAAGTCGGGGGCCATCTCTGAGGCTGCACCTTTCCCCCCACGCAGGGTTTAGTGGCTCTTGCCGCTCTCCTGCAACATCCCACTGCTTTTTCTTAGTCGTTGAGAGGGAAGAATACGGGGACACAGGGATGTTTGACTTCTGGAGAGGTAGAAATGTTTGTCCCCGTGTTCTAGGATCTGTGCCACATCTCCAGTGTGCTGACCTGTGTCTCACACTCCTGAGGGTGCAGGTCAGAGATGACCACAGATGGACATCAGGACTCTTCTTGGTGTTTTTCTGTGCTTTTGGTGTCTTTGAGATCCCTCCTCATCCAACAAGTGAAGAACACTGGAAATGGATGAGTGTTTGCTGTTGTAGGAGTCTCTGTTCTCACAATGCCACAAACTACGACAGCTCTGTAGCCTGGACAAAACGCAGCTCTAGATGCGGATAGTTTTCGAAGGACTCTGGGGAGCTGAAGGCTGTGTGATGCCTCTCTCCAGACCCTACCAAGCAGGCCAGTGGGACAAGCGCCTCTTATTATGGCACTTTAAGACCATCTCTTTCCCACAAGGCATTTCCTTGGCCCATCCCTAATGGATCCTCACTGAGGATCCCAGAGCATGGTAGGATACTTGGGTGGTTCCTCTTGCTGTGTGCTGTCTGCGCAGTGCCTGGTGCTAATTAGCAGAGCTGAGTTTAGGCTCCTGAAATGACCTCTGCTGCTGGGCTCCTGTCCTGCCCAGGGGATGTGGCTTTTATGCCACTTTAGTCACTAATGACAGTGATTGTGGTCATCATGGGAAATCAGGTTGCTGGAGCTCTGAAGCAAAGAAGGTTCCCATTGCAGGTGTGTGGTGAGGCTTTAGCGTCAATGGAGAACTGATGGAGAAGAAAAGTACCTCTCACTCTTTGATCTCTCCCATAGCACTTGTCACCCCCTTCAAGGGAGACTGTAACAGTGAGATCTGAAGGTTTCATGTCCCTGTTTTCCTGGCAATAGATGGGACAGGTATTAAACCCAGTCTTCTTGAGTTGGTGCCTGGTGCTGCACCACAAGCCCTTGCTGCCGCTTCCACCTGACAAGGGCCCTGTGGGACCATCTTCCATGCAGAAATACATTTCCCTTTTTTAAATACTGAATTAGCTCTGTCTTTGGCAATACAGAATTATCTGACGTGACAAGTTTTGCAAAACCAAGGCTGAGGAGACTCAGGCCTGCCTTTGAGTCTGTTCAATGCTGGACATTGATGGTGCCCTCTAGTGTCCTACCACAGGGGAGAAGAGCTTGGTTTAGGATGGTGTTGAAGGTCCTCGCCTTGCCTAGCCCGTGTGGCAGTGGTTGCTGCCAGTGCCCTTTGCTCTGGCCCCAGCGATGATTTGGGACAGCAAGTTTTCCTCTCAGGTGTGTAGGAAATTCCCGTGGTGAAGGTCCAGGAGATTTGCTGGAGCTGGGCACCTCGGGTGTTGTCAGAGCAATAATTCTTCCCATTTCCCACCTAATCAAGCAAGGAAAGCTTAAACGATGTGGATGCTGTTGGTAACCACAGCAGATGCTCAAAGACTCTGCTGCTCTCCGACCAGGTAACTGTCCTCACTTTGTGCTCCCCGGGCTCCATCACAGCCATTAATATGCGGAGAAGTTGGATTCACATTTTAGACGAGCTCATATTCTTTGCTATTAGCAGGTTTCTATAGATGCCACAGAAAGCATGTTATTAAGGCAGATGAAAGGCCAAGGAACGAGTTTGCTGTGCTTGTGCATGCCCATGGGGTAAACTTTCTGCCCCTCCCCCATTTTTTTTTTTATTGTATCCATTCTGCATCAAAGTTGCTTCGAGAAGTGAGCGAGCTCCCTCCCCAGAAGGGCCCTGGGTGGTAAGGGAGCAAAACTACAGAGTGTTTCACTGCTTGTGAAGTACCGGACTGATCGCTGGGCTGAGCCAAGCTGACAGGTTGATCTTTTGCTTCCTGCAGCCTGTTGTTCTACCAAAAAAAAAAAAAAAAAACGCAGCCCCCCTCCTTTCCGGAGACTCCTCCACCTGCCCTGCTCGTTTGCTGACTCGTGCATTCCTCCTTCCACATGTTATAAAGATTAATCGCTCCAGTTGGAGCTTGGTGCGACTGGGCAAGGCGAGACATTCCTCTGTTGACATTGCTGCTTTTGACTGAGGGAGGCCAGAGGTTTTGGGCTCGCCCCGGCCAGTTGATGTGTGGGCAAGCTCCTCGTGGAGTTTGGCCACTCCTTGTCTTGGGCACAGAGGGCAATGAGCCCCCAGCATGTACGCAGTCCCTGGCAGGAGGGATTTCTCTCTGCAGGATGCACAGCTGCCTGCTGCTGTTGCAGATCCCATGGGTTTGCTCTGGAGACCAAAGGGGCAGCCAGGTCCTGAGCTGTGTGACAGTGGTCTGGGCAGGTTTGGACATAAACATGATTCTGCTTCCTGCCTCAGGAATGGGAAAGTGCTGCTGTGCCGTGGGGCAGGAGTAGCCACGTTCAGGTAGCAGATAAAGTAACGTGTCTGTAGGACAGTGGGGAGCCCTGGTGGAACCATGGTCAAGGGTCTTGGGGCTGTTGCCTGTCCTCTGTCGCTGCTGGAGCTCTCGAGCACTTTAGATCTCGGAGAGCTTTTGGCTGAATGCACGTACCCTCTCTCCAGACCCAAATCAATCTCACAGCCACACCGGCTCTTCCTTCAGATCCATCCATTAGAATCTCCAGCCCGAAAGAGAGGAATGTGGCTCCTGCCTTGCCCAGCTCCAACCGACCATGGGACGAGATGGCCAAGGCTGTGCCAGAGCTTTGGGAGAGCGGAGGCTTTCCCCAGGGTTTTCTCTGCCTCGTGCTGTCCTGTGCTGTGCACGTCTGCCCCGAGCTGGGAAATCAGGGCTGGAGGCTGCAAGGTCAAACCTCAGAGGTAAGTAGGTATTTCTGGAATTTCATAGAAGAGAGGAGAGATGGGGAGCCTTGAGCAGAATGCACGAAGGGGAAAGGGTGCATCGTCTAGAGAAACAAGGACTGGGAAGAGGCACAAATCTCCCTTGTGGAGATGGGAGCGGCGGAGGGGAACTGCTGTCGGGGTGGGGGAGAGGAAACAAAAGGTGCAGATTCCGGATAGATGTTAGAAAAAATCTCCGGTCGGCTCGGCAGGCTGGGGAACCGCCACCACTGGGGGTGAAGGACGTGTTAAAGCGCTCCAGACAGATGTTTGTCTATGTAAACACCAGCGCGCCTTGGGCGAGGGAACAGGTTCGGCGGCTCCCTGGGCTCCAGCCCTGTTTCGCGGTGATTTATATGCACACACTCGCTGGGGAGCGCCTTCGCTCGCCTCTGCCCTTGGCCCACCAGAAACACGCGTTTTGGAGCTGGAACAAAAGTTCACATACATACTGCTTTTGTTGCATTTTGTCATTTATTCCTAGTCTCGTTGGGCGCTGTAAAACAGCTTCTGGGTATGAGAAGGATTATACAAATGAAGCTGTTGTAGGACTGTAATTTCAGAGGTTTTTTTCTTACCATTAGAATTTTTTCTTTTCTTTTTCCTTTACTAAAAAAACCTTCTTTTGTGCACTTTGGACCAAGCTTGTCATATTTCTTAGAGTCTCCAGTGACTCCTTCATACTACAGACTTTCTGGAGTCCTCCTTGTTAGACCAAGAACTGCATGATTCATTGTGTGCTGGAGATTTAATACTGCACGTAAAACATTCCCAGTTCAAATTTGTTTTCTTTCTTTCCCCCCTCCCCTCTTTTTTTTCTTTCTTGGCTTCTCACTTACATCCTGGAATTTTTTCACGAGATATAAAATAAATACATTCCCAAATATGTCCAGTAGGAAATGATCCGCTTGGATTTTTCAGCTGCTGTTTTAAGGCCTTTAAAACAATTTGGTGCTGTTCAGCTTTCTGAAGGGATGGCTGTGTGTCGGGAGGACCATCTCCTGTCCCTCATGGCCCTCTGAAGATGCACATCACTCCATGAACAGCTCAGCCTCTGCGTGCAGCTGGGTTCCTGCATTTGGAGACACGTGTTGCTTACTGAAGACTTCTGGCATTGCTTTACCAGTGGCGAGATGTAGATATTTAGTGCCAAAAGGGACCTTTTTGGTTATTCAAGCTGGCTGAATCCCATCCTTTAAGGTCACCAGCCCTGCGGTGGCATGTCTCATCCCGGCGTTAATCAGCAGGTGGTTCACTGGGTCTGTCCAGTGTCTCCTGGGACTGAACTGCCATTTCAAGAGCAGTGGTAGGGGTCAGCTTCTTCTGAGGACAAAGTCCTCTAAGGGGCAGTTAAGTGATGACCTGAACCTGGGAAGAATTAGTTGAACTCTTTAATTACAGGTTGCCTTAGGCCTGCCTGTAGTGAGGTGTATCTGTCCTGACCAGGCTCCTCTTCATCTGCATTTTTAAAATATATGGTAATGAATTCAAGTCCATCTTAGCCATGACCTGAGAATCAATTTTTTTGAAGGAGCCCAGGGCTGGGTTTCCTGGGACTTGGTCCTGGCAATGGGCTCTTAGAGCAGCTCTCAGCCCTTCCCAAAGCACTTGAGGAGTTTGGTTTGCAGGGGGACCTCAGCTCCACAGCAGTTTCCACCAGCCTTGCACTTTGAGGAGCCCGTCCCCAGGCTGCAGCGTGGTGGGAGCACGGTGGTCCCGCTCCCTTCGCCACCCGAGGACACGCTGCCTGAAGCAGCGCTGGAGTCGTATCACCTACAGCAAGGGTGGGTTAGCCAGGGTGTAGAGGCACACGAAGACGCTCTGACTTCTTGAAGGCCAGGAGCACCTCCTGGTTCTGCACAGTGCCCTGAGGACCCGTTAGCCCGCTGGGTGCTAACGATCTTCTGCTGTTTCCCGGTAGGCACTTGCCTCCATCCCGCTCGCTTCCTGCTGGAGCACTAGTTTGCATCGCAGCTTGACCTCAGGATGCAAATCCCCTGACTCTCCTCGTTAACGTGGTGATTTGGGCCCATGGTGGAGCTGTTATCTCTGTGCTTGAGTGACTTGAGCAGCTCCTGTGTGTGTGTGAAACTATTTATCCAGCCAGACAGTGTTCCTGCTTCTGTGCTTGTGTAAACACCTCGGGGGTCTAATGCAACTCCTGGCTGCCATCATTTCTCTGCTCTGCTTGAGGAACTGCCTGGAAAGGCAGCAATAATCATATATGGGTTTTGCTTGACTGATGTGTGCTGGGACAGGCTCAGCTTGGAAACACGGGCTGTCCGAGCCAGCCCCCAGCAGGATCATGGAGATGCTGCCATCAGGCACTGTCCTGGGACGCCCAGCCAGCTGGCACCCAAAACTACCTTTGCAGAGTGGGTATTTTTTGGGAGCTTTGCTCCTAGCTCTCCTTCTCCAGGTGACCCCAAAGGAGAACTTTGCAGCACCTCAACCTTGCAGAAGCAGGTTTGTCACCCCTCTCTGAAGGCCTTTCAGCCACCCTGACACCCCATGCTGGGATTCCCCAGCTCCTCGTCCCACACCAGCCTACGGGATACCCAGGGATGGGGGGGTCCTGCCCCCTCGTGCCCTCCAAACCCAGGAAAATGGGAAAGGAAGGGAAGGTGGCACGTGGGGACGTGGTTTGTATCAGCTCAGTGAGGGACCAGAGGCTGTAGGTTCAGATCTACTTTTTTCCTTTAGCTTTGTGCAGGGTCCCACCTTCTTATTTACCAAGGAAAAAGTCATCTCAAGGCCGTGACCACCCTTTGTATAGTCCAGAGGTCATTTCCAAGAGTGGCCACTAGCAAGAGTGGCCCTTCTGCAGGTGCATCAGCTGCATCCCCACCGGCCTCGCTGCCTCCTCCTGCGCCGGCGGGACCCGGGGGCTGCCAACCCCGCCGGTGCAATCAGCCAGCCATCGCGCCGCGGAGCCGGCGGTTCACGGGCTGGCTCGGCCGAGGAGCCCAGCGCTGCTTTCATTCAGCAGCCTGTAAACACGGCGGTTCAGGCGTTGCTTCAAGTGTGGTTCAGCCATCGCTGCTGTGGGGGCTGCAGCTTCCCGGCCAGGGTGGGGCAGGCAGCTGGGGGCTGTAATTGCTTCAGCCACCCGACTTTAATCCACCTCTGTTCATGAGTCAGTGCCCTGAGGGGCTCAAGTTAAGAGCTTGGGCTCACTATATATAGTCAGTGGGGCTGCTAGGAGGCAATTCAGGAACCTGCCCCTCCCCGTTGGCTCCCTGGGTACCAGAGGTAGGGAGAAATACCCCAAGATGGGGAGTTAACGAAACCTGTTCTACTTAACGCTGGGCCCAGACATGGAGCCCATCTGTGGTCAGTTGTTGCAGTTCATCTGCGGCTGAGGCAACTTCTCAAACCACTTGAATTTGCGCTTAAGACGGCGTCTGCTGGCGCTGTCTCACGGTGCACAGCTCGCGGGCGGATCGGCCCTGGGAGCCAGGATTTGTCCTCCCACCCCAAAGGTTCACGCTCTGCTTCTAATTCGGGGGGCTGCCTGCCTCTCCCCTGTGCCTGCAGCCACGTGGGATGTTCCTGTGGCCCCACAGCAGAGCTGGTGGGAGGACCGGGTGTCCCCAACACCCCACGGCATCTCAGCTGCTGTTCATTGACTGTTTCCACTTGCAGAGGGCAAATATCGAGCTCATTTGCCAGCCGTGTCTCCTGCAGAGCCACCACGGCACGAGGTGCAGCTGCCCTTTAGGGCTCTGCAGCTCCTGAGCACCAGCAGAGAGGACCCAAATCTCCACCCCACCACGGTGATGGAGAAGGCGGCTTTAAATTGGGGCTCCCTTTGTGCCCGGCTTTGCTGCGCTGGCGAGCACACTCGGCTGATGGCAGTGATGGAGCAACTCCCCAGCACACATGTTAGTGGTTTTGAGGGCTAAATTGGACCTTGAGAATTAGCAGCCTTGTAAGTCAATAACAACATGTCCTAATGAATGCAAGATGTCCCTAGGAAATGAAGGCTCCTTCGCTCAACTGGCATCCTGTGACTGGGAGAGGACCAGTAAACAAGAAGGAATGCTTCCACTGGAGATGAGCAGGAGATACAAAGTCGACATCTAGATATTTCAAACACACCCCAAATGTGGGTGGCGGCGGGGGGGGGGGGCGGGGGGGGCAGCGCGAGCCCTTTGCAGTTGTGAAACACGGCAGCGTCTGCCGCCCGGCCGGCCCCTGCATCTCCCTGGGGCGGGGTGGGCTCTGAAAACTGCAGGCCCGTCCCTCCTGCCCCTCGCCGTCACCCCGTGGGGTGGGATGACACCCGCGGCCGTCAGGCCAAGCACTGGCAGCCCTGTGGCCTCTTGTGCAAGGGCTGTGTTTCCCTCTGCCCCCCTCCAGAGTTGCCTTCAGAAGCACCCAGGGGCCCCGTACGCATCCTCCACGTGTGGCTGCGGGCAGCCCCGGGTGCATCCCGTGTGCTGCTCAGCTCTGCCCTACGGGGAGGCTGCGAGCAGCTGCCGTTGCAAAGGGGAGGTTTGTGTTCAGGGATGGATTTGTGGGGGTCTGGTGTGCTGGGAGGAGGTGGAAGTTGGGGGGTGGTTTGCAGATGCTGCGATCGCCCCTTGGCTGCCCCGATGGCAGAGGAAGGAGCTGTGGGTGAGCTCTGCTGGGGGCACAGCCTGCAGGTAAGGTCTGGGGGGCTGTTCCCGTGCTGTCTCCCCTGCTCTGCTGCTGCGAGGGGCCAGAGCGGGTGATCTGGGCAGGTCCAACTCAGCCTCTTCCACCACTGGGGACAAGAAGCTGCCAGCATCCCCGTGACTTGCTTGGCCACTCTCTGAACCTTCCCACCCTCAGCCCCGATTCACCGTTTAACTGCTCTGCACAGAAAAGTTCCCCTTCCACAAGTTTGCAGACTTATTGCTGGAACCTCGCAAGCATTAGCACTGCTCTGCATTAGGAGTTTAATCCTCCCACTGCCTCGACATAACGTTTGATCATTCCCCTAATTGCACGACACGTACACAGGGCTCTGCTGTGTCACGAAGCAGCAGGAACGTCTGTCCACGGTTCTGGGCCTTGAAGTGTTCGCCACCGCACTGCCTGCTGCTGACACACCCCACTATAATGTGTCCCAAATGTGTCCTGCATGAGGGCCGGCGTGTGATGACGTCCTCACGGTGTGATGATCGCTCACAGGCACACCAGTGAGCTCAGCTCAAGCCTGGGTGATGCTCAGAGGTGACCCTGTGCCTTGAAGCATCAGGGGTGTTCATCCCCCCCAGGGCAGCAGCAGTGGGATTCTGGGGTGTGGGTGGCCCCGAGGTGCTCAGCATCGCTGGGAGCGCTGGGGTTTGTGCTCTGCACGTGCGGCCAGGGCGAGTGGGTTGCGACGTCCCGGGTTGTGCTGCCTCTCCACGCATCGTCCCAGGTCAACTACCCCATCCTGCCTGTCCAGTTGGCAAAGTGGCGACGTGGGGCTCTGCCAGTAAAACCGCTCCGGGAGAGGATCTAGGAAAAGGCCAGCCTGGTTTCACCACCATCTCCTCCTCCTTGCTCTGAAGTCACCGTAGTTTCAGGTAAGGTTAACAGATGATTTATATTCACCACCCATTAAAGCCAGCGCTCGCCACTCTGTCCTGCAGGCTGGCTGCCTCGCAAACCCGCGTGGATGACAGCGCACCGCAGGGAATTGCTCGTTGACCCCAAGCTCTCCTCTGCCAAATTACCCGGGTTAGCTTGCAGGCAGCCTCCCGAGCAGAGCACGGAGCAGGTCGCATGGAGGGGCTTGTCCTGCTCCGCTCCCACCCACCCTCTTGCTGGGAGCAGGGTGCTGGGACGGCTCCTGGCCAGTATCTGCTCATGGCAACCCTGAAGCTAGTCAGGAAGAAAAAGGCTCCAATCTCCTAACGCCTCTCCAGCGCTCGCTTTGGTGTGTGGGAAACACTGGCTGGGTCGGGTGTGGACCCAGAGCACCTGGAGCATCAGCGGTGATGTGTCCTCACGCTGGCAGGTGACTTTTTCTCCTACGGCCGTTGGCACGAGCACCTTGTGGTACGTGAGCCGACTGGCCAGCCAGAGCGAGTGGCTGGACCTCAGGGTTTCCTCTGGGAGATGGGACCTCTTGGGTCTTGTCCCTCAAACCAACTCTTCTCCCCAAACCTGCAGGAGCCTGACACCTTCAAGACCTCACCCAGCCCCACCAAACCTGAAAATGGGCCGAAATTGTCCCATTGCTCCCTGTTTCCCACCCAGGTGCCCCGAGATGGATGTGGGGGTGACACCTGGGCGACCCAAGAGCTGGCAGCAGGTCGGGGTGCTGCCACCACGCAGCCCGGGAGCACGCGTGCCCTTGGCGGGAGCAGGGAAGGGAACATGGGAACGGTGGCGTTGCCCAATCCACGCGCATGGAAATGAACTGCTTTGTGCGCAAAAAAAGTCGTCGTTTTGCAGAGGCGCTGGGTGTGTGCGCGTGTGGGTGTTCAGACTCTGCAGAAGCAACCTTGGATGCCTGGAAAAATCTTCTTTGTGCATTTAATTAGTGGTAAATCTGATTTACATGCGAGATGCCTCTTGGTCTGAATCTGCTCCTTGATTAGCAATTGCAGCCAATTTATATTGTGTACTTTGTTTGCCTTAGACCACAACAGCACTACCTGAACGTAACAGATCTTTCTGCCTTTGCATTTCAAAGCCAGGCTGGTACCGGGGTGTTATTGCACAACCCGCTCGCGCTGCCCCGGGCCGGGCCGTGTGCCCGGGGAGTTTGGCCCACACTCCCCTCCGCCGGCCGCGGCTCTCACCTCCCACTTTCCCTGCGAGTCGGGGATGGTGCAGCCGCTGGGTGACTCAGATCAGCTCCATGATCTGACAGGCGATGGGTCTGGCCAAGGAAAACCAGATCACGGAGCTGAGCTGGGCTGCACAGCTGACAGCGGGGAGTGGGGACACTGGGGACCACGGTGCTCCCTGGCTGCTGGCAGATGTCTCTGGCTGAGCCAGACGTGATGCTGCACCATGGCGCTCAAACCGCACTGGGTTTGCTGTGAAACAGCAGCACTTGGAGTGAGTAGGGGCTTCTCCAAGTAGAAAAGGTCTTGCTGAATTCTGGCGCGTGCAGAGGGGATGCCAGAGGGGGTGTTGCCGGGTTTTTCCACAGCAGCGCCGAAGCGGTGGGGCTGGGGTCGGCGTGTCCCTCCTGCGCCTTTCCTCAACGGGGCCAACGGTGCCTCGGCCGCGGGCCGGGCTGTGACCCCAGCGGCTCCTGCCCGTCTCGCCTGCCCAGCGCTGCCTGCGCGGTGGTAAGGGCCCTGCAGAGGCTGGCAGGGGAGGCTGCCTGGACGTGTGTGTTATTTCCTGTGGTCAATGCAAACCATTCCCATAAACCAGCAGTGTGTGGTTTTTGGTTCAGGTTCCTTTTTTTTTCCTCCTCTCTCCCCTCCAGTGCCTGCGCTAAGCTGGGTCCCTTCCCCAGGCTGCGGGGGGGTGCAGGACGAGACGGGCTGCGATTTCCTCTTCTCCTGGCAAACCCCAGTGGGGTGTTGGGGAGAGCTGGGTCCGGCCTGGCTACCTCCACCCGCCCCATCCACGCCTGGGTGGTGGGATGGGGCCCTGCGCTGGGAGATGGGGGTGGGTGAAGCACAGCTGGTGCAGAGTGGGATGCAAGTGTGAACCCCCAAGTGCAAGCCCCTGGGGTTTGGGGTTCAAAAGGCACCGCTCCTGCTCCCCAGCTCCTTGTCCTGCTCCCTGACACGGCTGGAGGAGCTCTGCAACTTTTTCTTGATTCCTTGGAGATGGAATGAGGAGGGGGCTGATGGTTAGCAAGGGAGGAAAGGGGAGACCCTTTGATGCCCAGATTTCCTCCCTGTGCTGAAAAGCCAGGATCAGAATCAATTCTGTATTTCTACTCTCTTTTAGAGGAAATGAGGGTGGGTTTGGGATGTTCCCAGAGCTGGGCAGTGAGTGGATGTGGTGTGTTGGGATGTCCGAGCCCAATGGCTACCAGGTCAAGAGGGACCTGGAGCAGCTCAGCCGCAGCACCAACCCTACGAGGACTTGGGTGACGGCCCGTGCTCCATCTGAACAAACAAGGAGGAAAGCGGCAACCGTTTAACCCAGTTTTGCAGAGACAGAGCGAGATGAAAGCGGTTGCCCGAGGTCATTCCATAAATCTGGGGCAGAGCTCACATCCGAGCGTGCATCTTCCCCATCCTCACCTCAGCCCCAGCACGGCCGATCTGGGGCAGGTTTGTGTCTGCTCATCCTCTCCCTTTGTCTTGTCCATGGCTTTGAAACACTCTCGGGTGCTTTCATCTGCACCACGCCAGCTCTCGCCGCTTGAGGCCAGCATCTCCTCCGCTCCCAGGAGCTGGGCCAGCGGCATCCTGGGAAGGTCCCACCAGCTTTTTCCAGCCACAGAAAGGGTCATCCCTCACCTGAGCCATGTCCTGTGGTGCTCTTTTGGAGTGGGTGGGAAAGCAGAGTCCTTGTCACCTCGATTAAAGAGGTGCCCGAGGTGGGCGGGAGGCAGCCAAGGTCCTTTTGCTGAGCTGTGGAGCAACGGGGATTTCTCTGACCCCCATGCCCGAGCACTTTAGGCCCTTCTTGGGGAAACAGGGGTGCGTCAAGAGCCTCGTTTGGCTTCTGTTAATTGCCCCCACTAGGCTGGAGCGGGGCAAGGGTTCACTGGCAGCATGTGCCCCATCTCTGCCCTGTGTCCTTGTCCCTTGCGGGGAGGGGATGAGTGGGTACTGACGGGGAGATGTCGGGCTCCCTGCAGCACTCTGAGGATGGTGATGCTCAGGGTGGGCTCCATGTCCCCAGCTTCAGCGCAGTGCCTGTACCCAAGCGGCTTGTCCAGCCTCCCATCGCTGTCAGAATTCCCATTAGATGTGGCTATTCCCGTCAGCCTGGAGCTGCTGTCTGCCTTCTTCAGTGAAGCTGGTGCTCTGGGAAAGTCCCAGTGTGGGCTCGTGCTTGTTGCAAACCCTTGCCCATCTCAGCAAAGCTCTGTTCCACAGCGATGCTCCGCTGGCTCCCTCCGTGCCAAAGCCATGGGAACCGGCCGCATCCCGCCTGCCTGACTCAGCGAGGTCCCAGCTGGCCTCTGCGAGGCAAAACCCATCCCTGGTGGGAGGGAAGGCTGGGGCAGGGGAGGGAAACAAGCCTTCCTCCCCCGGGAGCCACAAACCCCGTGGAGATGACTAATCCCCTCCCTCACCAGCTGTCCCCGCTCTCTGCACGCTGGGAAATGGCTTCTCTGCGAGGCTGGTGGCCCTGGAGTCAAGGGGACCAGCAAAGTCACTGTGGTCCAGAGAGGATCCCTGCTCCCAACCCCACATCCCTGCCGACTTCGCTCACCCTCCTGTGGGGGGTTTGGATGCTCCTGCTCCTCTCTGAAGGCTGTTTAGACCTCCACGACACACCTCCATCCCTCAGCAACCTCCTGGCCAACATGCAGATGTCCAGATTCTGTCTGTGTTTCTGTCCATGTGTTTGAGCGAGGCCAAGGCTGCTGTTTGGGCTAGCAGGGAAAAAAAAAAGACAAAAAGGCCAGACCCAGCCCTGCCATCCCAGCGCAGATACATTCTTCCTGGTCAGCCAAGCCTCTGCACAGCACTTACCAACGTCTTCCTGAGCACCTTCAGCATCTTCCTGCGGTGGCAACTAGCAGAGGGGCTGGAATTTCCTCCTCCTGCTTGGGCCAGACCTGAGGTCGGTTCCTGGTCCAGGGACAACGCTGGCTTGGATTTGGTCCCCACCAAAGGAACAGCACTGTGACTTCTTTTTTTGTTCCCCCCCCCCCCTTTTTCTTTTTTTAAGCAGATGTTTATTTTCCTTGTGGTTTTGGCAACCCAAGCGTTATTGTACCGAGCTCGCCGAAGCCTGGCCAAGCCGGGAGGGAGAAGCAGAGCCAAGCGGGCCGGTCTCCCATGGGCAGAAATGGTGGTGTTTTGGGGCAGGGGCTGAGCTGGTGTCTTGGCCCATCACCCACAGGCCGTGGGTGCGTGGTCCCCGAGCACGGCTTGTAGCTGAATCCATCCTGACATGTAACGTGGAAAAGAAACACAGCTCTCAAGGAGAGACCTTGCACTGAGTTGAAGAGACTCTGATTTTGGGCTAACAGCAGCAGGGTGGGAACAGGAGCGAGTTTTGACTCTTGCAAAGCTCCTTGTGCCTACGCACGGTTAAAAAGGACTTTCCTTACGTGCACCGGTGTGCGGCAAAAAGCTTGTCCTAAAAACCTGCAGCCTAAGCAGAGAAGAAGGAGAGGGCTGCACGCTGCCTTTGCACACCCAGGGAGGGAGAGCCTTGTCCAAGCCCTGCGGGGAGGTGGTGGCAGAGCCAGAGCTGGCTTCTGCCTTTGCCGAGGAGCCAAGGAGCGCGTCCATCCCCTGCCTGCTTCTGCCCTGCCTGCTTCTGCCCTGCCTGCCTCTGCCCTGCCTGCCTGCCTGCGCTGCGGGAAGTGGGCAGCCGCCTGAATTGCAGGGTCGTGGTGCAGACGAAAACCAGAGACTCCTCATATGTGCAGCTCCCAGGGTCCCCTTTAAGCAAAAGGCCTGGCTGGCGTTTTTTATTTGTGTGGTGTTGGTTTTTTTTTTTTTAATTATTATTATTTTATTTGTGTTTATTTTGCTTTCCAGACAGGCTTTGGCCAGCAGGGTTGCTGGTGTTTGTAGGCAGCTCCCGTGGAAATGAAACTGGACTTTCAGTGCCCGGCTTTTCCTTGTCGAAGCGCCTGCTCTAAGCAGCACAGATCCACCCCCCTCCCCGACGCCTCACCTGCGGCTTCGGGCTGCGTTTCCTTCCAGCCGCTCATTTTTCATCTTCAGAGCTGAACCCCTTAATACTTTTGTTGGCAAATGCAAAAAAAAAAAAAAGAAATAAAAAAAATGAATCCTGTAAAAACAGCTGATTCAGATCCGTAGTATCTTGATGTGGCAGAAAGAAATTAGTTCTTGCATGTGGGCTGAGAAAGGCTGTTTGTCCAGGAGAACGGGGGTGGGGAACAGCTTCCTTGATTCCTTTCTTTTTTTTATTTAAATGATTGAAATCTCCCTGCTCCCTGTACCGGCAGGGGTTGTTTCCTTTAGCAGCAAGACGGTGCTGGGGAAACGTGCCCGGACACCCGTGCCGGCAGCGCCTGCTTCCCCAGAGCATCACTTGCCCTGACCCTCCCCTGCTCCATCCCAGGGCACCCTTGGGTGGGCTGGGGACCCCCCAGCCCCTTTGGTCCAAGAGCCAACACCAGAGAGGAGCCAACGCCAACAGCCCCAGTAGTTTTTGGAAGAGCCCTGGCAGCGTCCAAGCGGTGGATGGAGAGGAAATAACTAGGAAATAACAGGATTATTTATAATATGTATCATATAATATCATATAACAGGTCCAAGCTCCACTCTCCCCCGGGGATGCCGATGTCAGCAGAAGGGGGGGAGGTTCCCAGCCAGGCTGGCACCTCGCTGGGCACAGCCCTGCCAGGCCACTTGTCACAGCCAAAGGGTTGGGGACAAGCGTCTTGAACCTGAGCATCTCGCTGAGAGCAAAGCTCTGCCCCACAGGGAAAGGGGTCAGATGGTTCCTGGGGAAGTTAATCCTGGTCCAAAAGTTGGAGCTGGTTCAGTGCAGCTCCGGGGGCAGGTTGGTCCCGCGGCCCCTCCCGTGCCATGGGGCTCCGTGGGGACGGGACAGGATGGAGCTCTGCCCACAAAGGACCACCAACACCGGCACTGGCAGATGCCTCCCCATCCTTGGGCTTGGGAGAGGTTCAAGCCCGGCATCCCATAAATTATTATTATTACCCTTTTTTTTTTTTTTTTTTTTTTTTACCCAAGAATAAAAATTCCTTTGCAATTGTGAAGCGAGAGCCTCGCAGGACTTCTGTAAATGTGCATTAAACTGACTCCGGCTGCCTGCAGCAGCGAGAGGCCCTTTCGTGGACAGGCAAACCAAGTCACCCGGTGAAGCGAGGAGTCTCCATCCCCTCCATCCCACTTGTCCTCAGGTTTTCTACAGCGCAGGCAGCCCAAAGCTGGGGTTAAGCCTGATTTCCAGCCCTTTCCTTTAGGCCCAATTCCTATTGTTCGCTAAGCCCGTCCTGAGCATCTCCCTGTGCTGCCAGAATGGAGATTTGGTCCCCAGCTGGGAATGTCGGTCCCATCTGGAGCAGCCCTGAGCTCTGCATTAGACCGACAGTTTCCCAACTTGGAGGGTGAGGTTGGGGAGCAAAGAGTTAAAATTTACTCCATCCACCTGTATATTTTCACAAGCCTTCAGATAGCAATCAAGAATGCAGGAAACGGTGTATTTAAGGGGTCTGAATTTGCCAAAACTGTGCCACAAGTCAAACTTTTAAAGCAAAGTTTATTTGTAAAGTTACAGAAGGCTGAAGTATCTCCTGTGAAGGGGTAAGTCTCTTTAAAGCTATCCTTTTTTTTTTTTTTTTTTCCATCTCTGCCTTTTAGAATGATTGGGCTTGGGAAGAGGGAGAGGATTCATGAAGAGGGGCTTGGTTTTAATCTAATAAGCATTTTTTTTCCCCTGTAGGCAAGTGCTAGAGCTCATCAAGGCACAGATCAACCCTGCGCCGGGTTATAGAGGGGCCTTTGACGTTTGCCTTGAATAATTTCAGCTTGTTTGGAGCCACGCGAGGGACCCGATAGGGCTCAGCCATGCCCCAGCTGTGGCTCCCCAGCTCCGGGGGGGCTCAACACCGCCCAGACCAGCATCTGCCTCCGCCCGGCCAGTGGGATGCTGCGACGGTGCACGGCCAGCACATGTGCGAGGTCTTTGGCGATTAACCCTGCCCACCCCTGCGTGCTAATTAACAGGGATCCTCGGATCTGTAACGACTCCGCGAGGGTGTTTTATAACCTCTTTACACGCGGCGTTGAAGTGACAGCCGCAGAGGTGGTAACTGTACTCCTAGCGCAAGGGTAACACGTTAAAAGTTCATTATATATAAAAAAATTAATTATGTTTGTATTTCTTGTGGTAGGTAGGAGCTGGGTAGCTTTTATTTGGCCCCTTGTTGCCCGTGGGTTCTGAGGAGGCAGGGAGGGGGCTGTCAGCATTCACATCTTGAAACGAGGACCAGTCACATCTCCTTTTGGTGATGCCTTTGGCTCCCGATCGCTGCTTGTCACGCGAGGGGGATGTATCCCGTCCTCTCCCGCACCGGAGAGGAGGCAGCCGAGGTCGGCGGCACCTCCTGCCTACGTGAGCTCTGGCAGGCAGGCAGGCCCGAGCACGGCTCTCCCCCACCTCCTGCAGCCTCGGCACCCAGGGCAGGGTGCTGAGCCGGGCAGGGGCCATCAGCCCCCTGGGCAGGGCTGGGGGAGCCCGGGGACCCCCCCAGGAGGGGTGAAGGTGAAGCCGAAGCCTTAACTCCATGCTGCTTCCCACTGCTTTGATACACTGCAGCCGGCAGCTGCCTGCAGGCAGAGTGGGCCTGTTGCTGCCTGCAGAAGAGCAGGCAGGCGAAGCCCCGTGGCCAGGCATGGAGCCCACGTTGCCGGTCCCTCCCTGGGCCGCTGTGGCTCAGTTGGACCCCGCCGCCGTGCAGGGACGCCGACTCGGGGAGCAGCTACAAAACCAGCCGGCGGCTGCTTTTCCGAAGGCGTCAGGTCAGCGCAGCAGGGCTGGAGCGACGGCATCCTCGGGGTTTGGCATCCATCGCCTCCGTGGCGGCGTGTGCACAGCTCCCTTGGGTTTATTCAAATCCCTCGGCTCCCTCTCATCCCTCTGGAAGGAATCGCTGATAAATAGGGGCTGGGAGCGCTGCTGGGCGCGGGGCAGCGGGGCCGGGCCGCAGACTGGGTGGCCCTTTCTTGGGTGGTGACTAATGACTCCTGTAATTGAGATGAGGCTTTCATATACCCCAGCAGGTGAGCTGACATAAGGAAGGTGGGGGGGAAAGAAGCAGAGATAGGGGTGAACGCGGCGTGTCTGGGTGCCATGGGCGCTGCTCAGCCAGCCCAACCGGTTGAACCAGCCCGTGCCGGGGTGCCGCATTTCGGCACAAGCCACCCAGGGCTGGGCTCACACCTCCTCCCCGCTGCCGCGTGCCCTAACGTGGCACCGAGATGCCAAAGTGCATGAAGGTTTTTGGTTTGGGTTTTTCGTCTTTTTTTTTCCTACAAGAGAAAGCACGAAGCCACCCGAAATGCCAGCTCAGCCGGGGTTTGTGTGCGGAAGGTGAGCACCGGCTCCAGGCGAGGTCTGGAGGGTGACGTTGGGGTTGTGACACGGCCTGGATTGGACCACGGCACCGGCCCCGAGGAGCCGGCCGGCTGCACGGCTGGAAAAAACTCTTTGCAGAGAACAATGCAGGCAGCCGGGCCCTGGGGACACCCGGCACAATGGGGCCGTGCTCGGTGGGGATGAGCCCTGGCTCCAGAGGGGACATGTGACCGTCCGAGCCCAGCACCGGGGCAGAAGCGCAGCATCCCGGGGCTCCTGGGCCATCGCTGGCACCGGGCGGAGGTGGGTGCGGTGGGAAGAGACATTTTCCCCTGGCTTGCTCCGTCTGAGTCCAGCCCTTTAAATCTCACCATTGAAAAAGCAAAGGCCAGAAACCTACTTTACAGTCACTAAAATAATGAAAATAAAATAAAAAGCTGCTGCCATGTAAAGGGGCATTTAGAAAAGCCACCAGCTGGTGCGTCCAGGAGCAGTGATGTAACACAGCAATAAAATAATCTCTTTAGGCAAAGACAATGATCTCCACAAAGCCAGCGATGACTTAGAGGGCTGGAAATGCCTCTCTGCTCCCTGACGATGGTGCTCAGGGAGGTACGTGGGTGTCTGCAAGTGTTGAGTGACCCTGCTTTCTCTCAATGTAAAAAAAAATTTAAATCCCCTTTAAGAAAATTCCTGCAGTATTTTCCACACATTTCTTTTCCCCCCACGTGGATTATCTCCTCTGGTTCCAAAGCCACAAGAAAATATCATTGTATTTTTAAAACGAAACCTCAAGGTAAATAAAGGCACGGGTTTGCATCTGCATTCAGCGCTCGCCACTTCTATCGCCCGGGTGGGGGGAAAAAACTGCCAGCACAGTTTTCTGCCGATATAAGATAGAAAGGTGGAGAACATTTTTTAAATGTTCTGAAAACATTCCATCATCTATAGGAATCAAAGCCCCATTGAAAGCTACAGAACCCCTCACATTCGAGGTTTTTAATGAAAACCAAATTTTTTTCATGTCCTGTGTTTTTCTTTGCAAGGACTTCCAGGGGAATACAACTGAAGCAGGGGGCGGACTTGGGGATCTTGGCTGGAGTTTCTCCTGGCCCAATAGGGCTTTCACTGTGGGTTTTTTTTCAATGGTTTAAAGATAATATGGCCCTCGTATTTTTGGACTTGTGAAAGTGCTCTCTTGCCCTGGATCAGCGCTGGGTTATTTTTCACTGGAAAATAAATGATGGAGCAGGGGCAGGAGGGGAGATGGGGGTCTCGGTCGCTTGCTGGGAGAGAAGGGCTCCCAAGGTCTGGCTGCTAGGTGTGGACAGGAAAGCAAAGACCAAATCTTGGGCTTAATATTTAACGGCATCAAGCTGGGTGAATCCTGCCACGGGCAGAGGGGGCAGGCACCCAGGGGCCCGCCAGTGCCTGCCTTCTGTCCCTGAGGAAAACGTCCCACGTGCCACAAACTGCCTGGCCCTGGGAGGGGAAACCTCTGCACACCCTTCTTGGAAGGCAGCAGGGTATGTCCCCCCAAAAAAATTTCTGTGCAGAAAACCAGTTGCTCTGGGTCAGCTGAAAGGCTGTTGTTAAGAAACATCTTTCTGGTTTGGTTTGGTGTTTTTTTCCCCATTTGCTTTTAGTCTAACTCCACGTGGAAGCGAGCCATTGTCATGATGAGGATGCTGGTGAAGAGGGGCCAGCAGAGCTGCCACAACGGCCCCATCCCACAGTAAGTGCCTTCCCTTGGGTCTCTTCCTTGGCTGCCAGCACCCCAAAAACCCTCTGGAACCACCCTGTGCCCAGTGGGGTCCCCAGAGGGTCATGGGGAAGGGGAGTGGGCAAAGTGCGGTTGCCCACCCAGGTGGGGACAGCAGTGGCTTGGCTGGGGACGCTGGACCACACAACTCCAAGGCGGTATGAGGGAGGGGTGCGGGGAGCCCTAAAAGCACCCGGCGGCAGGCTGGGGTGGCTCAGGGACCCCCAGGTTTTGTAGGAACATTTAATCCCCTCGTTAACGTCCCCCATTAGAACAATTCATTCTTTCACTCTGGCTTAAACACCTAACTTTACTTTACAGCTCATTTCATTTATGACTGAGAAATGAAATTACTGTATCGATTTCATGGCAGACAGTGAAAAAACCTGGGTGTTCCCAGTCGTAATAAACCCACCGGCTGCAAAGACAAACAGCAAAACCTGCCAAGAAGGGGACCAGGCTGCAGCCACCCCGGGGACAGCACTGGGAACGGCACCTCCAGGTCCCCTCTCTGCAGCCAAACCCAGCTCTGCTACGGTTATTTTCCTCCCCATCTTAAAAAATTAGCTGTAGATGTTTACAGGGACCCGGGGGGCTTTGCAAGTCGCTAGAATGGAAAGGAAATACGCTGCCTGGTAGCACTGGTGTGAAATATCCCTCCTGGAGCTGAGCCAGAGCCCAGGCGGGGGCTGGAGAAGGGGTTCGCGGGATCACGGGAGGGATCACCAGAGCTCTGTGCGGTGATGGAGAGCCCGACCCGGTCCTTGGCCACCCACCCGCTCAGCATCCCCAGGATTTGGGTAATCCAACCCAAAAAGGTCGCTGGATTTCTCTTGTCCCTCCTGCTTTGCTGCATGGTGGGGCTGTGGGCAGGGGTTTAGGGCAGCACCTCGGTTTGTTCCCTGCTCTCTGCTTGACTGCTTGTGCCTGGTGCCATCCCAGGCTCGGTTCAGTTGCCCACCCGAGACCACCAGTGGGATTTCCAGCCCCGTGCTCCTTGGAGCCCAGTGTCGGGCCAGAGACACACAATGTGCTGCCTGCCAGGAGCCCGGGATACGTTACAAATGTTTAAAAGCAGCACCCATTTAAGCACCCTGCCTGGCCCTGACCCCTCAGGGGGGTGACACTCTGTCCCGCTTCTGAGGCCAGATCCTGCCCTGCAAGAGTGGAGCATCCCCGGGGCAGCAGCACATCCCGGCGGGGATCCGATGGGCTGGAGATGCCCGAGTGGGGCTGGCGGGAGGTGGCAGGTGCCGCCGGGTGCTGCTGGGTGCTGTTGGGTGCCGCGGGGCACGCGTCCCCCCGCCACGCGGACATGCCCCGTCACGCGTGTGCTCTCTGCCCACGCAGGCAGGTGCACGCCCGTGGGCGCTCACCTGGGGGGGGTGCACCGAAACGGCACCACGCTCACACACACAGAGTCCTGCCAGGATGCAGCCTCGTCTCCCCTGTCCGCCTCGGCTGGCTTAATTAAAGCCCACTATCACCCCACCTAATGTGATTCCAAGGTTAATGAGGCCTCGCTCTCCATCATCCCCTGCCCTGGCCCTTTGAAGTCGAGCTGCTTTCATTGCCCGGTGTCTGACGGCGGTAGGAGGTGCTCGGTGGAGCGAGCTGGGATCCCAGCACTGTGTCACTAACATTTTTAGCCTCTGTGGGTTAAGCCAAGACTAAAGACTCACAGGGCATGAGCCTGTTTTAATTTAAATGCTTCTGATCTGGTCCAGCCCAACCTCTGCGCAAGAAAACACCTTCCCTGCATCTCAGCCTGCTGCTGTCAGGGAATTAACAGTTATACAGGCGACTTTGTTTGCATGGCTTCAATAAAAATTAGTATATGTTATTAAATTACAGCCCTTGGCACATCAGGGTGCTTCTGGGGGATTTTGAGATGTGGCAGCTGCCACCTGAGCGGGGCAGCCAGGACCGGCGTGTGGGTTCGGGTGCCATCGGGATGTGTGTCCTGGTGACACGGCCCCACTTGGTGACATCCCAGCCAGGCGGGAGGGATTGAGGAGGCTGATGGGGATCCAGGGAACTGGGTTTAAATCTGGTGCTGGGAAAGACCCCTGAGCTCTGCAAAAGTGTTTGGATGCTTAATTTCCACTGGCTTTTTTGCCTGTTCTAGCCCCAAGTGCAGCCTTGATCCCAAACTGGCTTTAGGGAGAGATTTTCAAGGTGGGTACCTGAGATGGCATTGTAGAAGTGCCCCAGACCTACTAAAAATGAACCCAAATGGTCCCAACTGGACCATTCCCCACTCAGGAGAGCCCTGGTGCACCCCGGGGGGGGATTAACCCTTGGAATCCCAGCTCCCCCAGCAGCCCTGGCCTTGGCTGCCCCCTCCTCCCCATGAGCTGGTGTCCAAAGGCCGGGGGTCCCTCGGGGACAGCCCTTACCGAGAGTCAGGGTTCAGCCTCCTTCCCTGCACGTGGGCTGGGCTGTCCCGGCCGGGAGCAAGCAGGCGCCGGGTAAAACAGGCGTCCTGGCACGAGCCGAGCAGTGAGGATTTGTTGTTGGAGTCCTATTTATGGGAAAACACAGCCTGCCTTTTTTATTTTTTTTGAATTTGAGAGTCTCCTCTGCAATACATGGATACATGGAAATATTTGGGGTTGATTTTAGCTGAATCAGTTGCAGTTCAGGGCTGGATGGTGGCGTCAAGACTGACCAAACCTGGGGAGAAAGAGCTCAGCAGAGGAGCTATAGCAGGCCTGAAAACCGAAACATCCTGGCTGCCGCTGAACAAAAGAGCCCTTGTGACCCCGGAATGATGGTTTTATTGGGTTGGTTTTGTATTGCACCAAACTTGAGAAATTTTGAGTGATCAGGAATGAAGGATTGTTTTTTTCAGGTTTTACAGTTTGGGCACTGAACCAGTTCTCCACTCCCCCTGCTCTTCTCCCAGCTCCCATCCTCGCCAAGCCTCTTGCCAGCCAGCACCGAAGAAACAGCCAGCTGGGGCTCGCTGCCAGCAGGTCCTGGCACGGCTGTGTATTTGCCCTTCACCGGCCTTGGTCGAACAGCTGCTGCCTTTTCCAACCGGGTGGGAATGGCACCGGTCACCTTGCAGAGCCACTGAGCATCAGGGCTGGCCCCGGAGGGGCGGGAAGGCAGCAGAGCCCCAGCGAGGGCAGGAGAAGGGGGGCAGCTCCGCTTTGGGGGGGTGAGTTTTGAAGAGCCTGTGAGAAGCGAAAGGGCTCATTTTTGTGCCTGTCTGGGAACTGAAAAAAACCTCCCACCAACCTATATATATAAAATATATATATAAATATATATCTCCCCCAAGGCGCGAGGTCCCGCTGAGTAAGTAGATGTGAATGACGTGTAACCTAACACTTTCCCAGACACCCTAATGAATTTTCCATGTTTTCCACCATTTAGCTTCTAAATAGGCAGTATTCAAAAATAAAAAAACCCAACCTCAACAAACCACCCATCCTTTCCAGCAGGACGGCCCTGCAGCAGGGTTAACCCCCCGTGGATGCTCATGGAGATGATGCCAAAAGTGGGAGCCGGTGACTCCATTTCACACCGATCCAGGCGATGGGCAGATGCGCGGGGTTGATGTTTGCAGGTTCGGGGGGTCCCCAGGGGTGCAGGAAGGGTGCTAGGCACTTCCCAGGACCATTTGACCCCACTATTTCAGAGGAACAGGATTGTGCCTTAATGATGCAAAGTTCGTTAAGGGCTTGACGAGGGAAAAGGATGGTGTGGGCAAGGCGAGACCCCGTGACAAGGCAGGCTCCTTCCCCTACGTCCTGCATAGCCTAGAAACTTTCTGCAAGTTGAAAGTTTATTTACAAAGACAGGCAGTTTGGACACACACAGATATTAAAATAGACGCTGGGGTTTAGAGTTTGGTCTGGAAAGAGAATATAATAAGATTTTTGCTGAGACTTTTGTTAGCTCTGTTCTCAAAGGAAATATTCTTCACTTTTCCTAGGAGATTTTTTAGCCCAAACCCCACTCAATTTAATATCTGAATGCTCAAAAAAAGTCATCCAAGCTCCAGGGATTTTTTTTTCCCCTTTCAGTTTTCATTTGCAAAAGAAAAACCAAACGTTTCTGCTCTGACTGCCCCACACTATTGCTTTCAGCCCTATTTTTCAGCATCCCCCTGAACAGTGGCAGCTCTCGGGTACTCGGCTCCACTCTCTGGCACCCAGGATGGGCATCTGTTAGGGGTCTCGGCTCTTGAAGGGCCTTTGCGAGAGGCTGACACACCCCACATCCCACGCTGCCATGCTGGGGTCCAGCTTTCCCATTAAATTACTGCAAAACGTGCGTATAAGCAAGATGCAGCCCCAGCCTTCACAGCACGCTGGATCCTGTGCTTGGTAGGTGGCCCATATAAAAATAACGCCCACATAAAAATAACACCCATCTGGCCCTCAGGTGTTGGGTACATTTAACACCATCAGCTCGCCGAGCTACCTGGGCCTCCCAGCTATATTTTAGCTGCTGCTGTGTCCCACCAGCACGGGTTTGGTCCAGCATTGCCCCGAACAGCAGCGCCTGATCCAGCCACAGCCTCGCTCCCCAGCGGGCATCACCCCATCGGCATCAGCACCAAAACCACTTTGCTGAGGGGCTGCACCCCTCGAAAGCCCCTTTTCCACAGGTGACCCAGCACACGTTGGTACAACAAAGCCCTTTTTATTTGTCCTCTTGTTCTTTTTCCTTTTCTTCTTCTTCTCTCTTTTCATTGCGGCTTTGAACGAGGCTGCGAGTAAAGCACGGATCAATTTGGAATGGAAAGTTCCTGTAAATAATAGCTACACCTCGGGGTGTTTCCTCTCCCAGTAGCTGTGAAGAAAAGGCGGGTATGTCTAGAGTTTGACTTGAAACATATTCCCGCTGGCCAGGGCTGCAGAGCCCGGTTCTCACCCATATTAGCATTTATTGTGGTTTTGTTCGCGCTTTTCCTTTTCTTTTTTTTTTTTTTTCTTTCTTTTTTTCTCTTTCTGTGCGAACGCCGCTATGGGCTACGCTTATGGAGATGCTGCAAAGAAGAGGCAGAGCCTCGACTCCGGCACGTCCACCCTGCTCAATGGGCAAGGCGCTGGCATCGCCCTGGCACGCTGCGGCTGGTGCCTTCGCTCATGAATAACGCTTGCGTTGAGTGGCTTGGCTCCTCGGGAGCCCCCAGCCTACAGCGCATTGGCATCAGCCGCTATTGTAGGCTGGGATTTTTTTTAATTTTTGCTTTTCAGCTGTCATTTGGGTTCTGGAGGCGAGTGGTGAGTGCTAAGGGGTTTGGGTTTGGACCGCCTGGGAATTTGGGTCCTGTTTAAGATTTGCGCCGGAGCTTTGGTGTCTCGGGAAGCGGCGTGGCGATGACAGGCGGCAGTCGGGGTGCGGGATGCTTGGCTGGGGATGCAGGGGTCACCTGCCAGGTCTAGCTCGGCGCAGTGTGAGTGGTCCAGACCCACGCTGGAGAAGCCTAAGGGTTTTTCTCAGAGCTCACAGCCCAGGGGGTTCCCCCACCCACCCATCACCTCCCTGCATCCCTGTGAAGGCACCTGCCTGCCCTCCTCCCCAGACCCCTTGCAACGCCTGGTCGAGCCAAAGTGTGGTTAAAAGCAGCCACGAGGCCTCCGTCAGACCCCAGATCCAGGCACTGGGGTGCTCAGAGAGGTGCCAAAATTAGACCCTGGAGAAAGAGCAGCGTGATGAACCTTCCTCTGTACCGGGGCACAGATCTGCTCCCCCCGGCGAGAAGTGAGCAGGCGGAAGGCACCGGGGAGACTTGTAACCGTACGTTTATTATTCCACATGGAAAGTCATTAAAATGATTACACGGAGGCCTGACGATATAATCACGTACATTGGATAAGAACATCGACACCAATAATAGAAAAGCAGAGCTGACCAATTTGCTATGGCTTCGTACCAACGCGATTTCCACCCGCTCACGAAGGAGCCTGGCTCTGTTCTCACTGAAGCCAGCGCAGCAGAGACTCCTCCAGCGAGAGCTTCTTCCAATGACTTCAACAGGAGCAGACCCTCCTCTTCCTCTCCCTCCCTCCCCACCTCCCCCCCTCCCCAGTGACAAGTGCTACAGGTTAAAAAGATGGGCTACATATTAAATATAGGGCATTACCTTCAAGTAGGGCTGGTATATTACAAATAACCACATTATTTGGTATCACTAGCATTTTTTTTAATGTCCATCATAAGACACCATTAAAAAACCCAACAACTTTAGCCTTCTTTATCTACAAAGATCTTTGTTCTCATCTCCTTAGTTGTCTGTTGTTATTTTACCCTGCACATACAAGTATTAGAAGCATTATTAAGAATCGGATCCTTCAACACATTTAAGAATTATATTATTATAACAAATAAGACCAAAAATTAGATTTTATAGTTAAATATTCTGTGAGCCAGACAAAGGGGTTTTACTGTACAAGCAATTGTGCATTTTTTTAAAAAAAGCAAATTATAGTGCAAAGCAAAAAACATTGGCCTGTCTTGTGACCATTTGCATACAACAGAGGTGCATATATTTACACCTTCACATGACAATATGTCATAAAAATAACATTGTTGCCATTCTTTTTATTATTTTCTTTTTTAAATTCACTACGAACAGTCTTAAATTAACCTAGTACTACGAATGCCTTGTTTTCTTTGTGCTTTCAATCAGTGGCGCGATCGGATGATAAACGTAAATGCATCAAAACACAGGCTGCCGTGGTCCAGTTTCTACAGCTGGCAAGCACCAGAGGGTGCTCGCTGTTGCTAAGGCAAGTGAAGGTTGCAGTTTTGCTGGGGTAGGGGTTTTTTTATTATTATTATTTAAAAGAGTTGTTCTTCTTGTTGCTTATTTAACTCATGAGTGGTCATCGCAGCTTTCCAACTAAGCCAGGATGTCTTGCTCCAGTCTTGACGTGGTAGTGCAATTACAACGCTCTGTACCTCAACCGAGTGCTGATGAGCTGCCAACTGAGATTTGGTGAGAGGTGGCACGGCTGTAATGGTGTAACTGAGACAGAGGGGCCGCGAGGGCAGCTGTGGGGTTTGAATTTTCTTATGTTCATGCGAAAAAAAAAAAAAAAAGCAGCTTGGTTACTGGTGGCACTGGGGGCTGGGGACTGGCCGCGTCCCCTTGATGCGGGGTAGGGTCTGGAGGGGAGCGGGTACCACAGTTACGTGCTCCCCAAGAACCTGCCCACGCATCCTCACCTCTGCCAGCACGAGGAATCCCGAATCCAGCCTGAATTCCCACACCAGCAGAAAGCACAGCTGGCTTGCGGGAGGCGACGTAACTCTGCAGCATGAGCCAGGCCACTAACCCGGCCTTGGGGGAGCTCCTGCCGCCTCTCCGGCTGCCTATGGCCTCCTGTCACAGTCCTGTTCAGGTTGCAATCTCTTTGGTATCAGCTACGAGGGTGTGTGGTGCCTGGGAGACCTGGTTCCTCCAAATGCCACGTGATGCAACCAGATACTGCCGGGCTGGCGGTACCTTTAGTGCCCCTTCTTTGGCTTATGCATCTACAGCAAGCCTGGGGTCACTTGGGGGAATGGCAAGAGGGGTGAGGGGATGGAAAAGGCCAGATAACATTGCTTTGCAATATTCCCACCACCGAGGGACTGAGTAGAAATTGCTCCTTTCTCCAAATCTCAGTTAGAGCTTTCAGTATGAACCGACAAGTATGTGTCATTTCTGAATAAAAAAAGTCATCACGTGTCAATCCGCTCTGGGTGAAAACACGGGAAAGAATCATAACAGAAATACGATGCTTTGCCACCAGCTGCATGTGTCGCCACTCAGAGAGGATGAAAGGAAGACCCAGAGACCGGTGGCAGGGTAACGCCAAAGGTTCCCAAGTCCCTGTTGCAGCTAATGCGCTTGGAAGTGCATCTCATGCATCTTGGATTGTCCTGAACGCCGCCTTCATTTCAGCCACCATCACTGAGATTTGCTAAGAGGAGCAAAGAATTGAATGGTGAGGTCAGGACAAAAGAGCAAACAAAACAAAACAAAACACGCCTCGTAAAAAGTACATCTCATGTAAACATACAGGAAAGGGGGGTCTGTCAGGCACGGGATCAGCCACGTTACTGTTTTAAAAATGACGACAACGACAAAAATGAACAATACAACCTCTGTCGTCAACAACAAATAATAATAATCACATCACAGCTCTTGTTCACATGGCTGATGCCGGCCGACCCGCGAGGAGCACGCAGCCCCCGCACGTGCCCGAGTCCCCGCGGTTGTGCTGTAAACCAGACTCTCACGTGCCGCGCGTCGTCCCGGAGCTCTTTGGTGGTCAGGGGCCCTACACTGGCTGGGAGGGAAGGAGAGGAGACAACGGGGGGTTTTTTCTTTTTTTTTTTTCCTTTTTTTTTTTTTTTTTCAGTTCAGTCTTTCTGCATTGGCAGAGAGATGGCTTGGACAACTCCCTGGTCTTTTCTCTTCTCTGAAACATTTTGCAGAAGAAGGGTGAGCTTTTCGTAACTTCTGAATGCTTTGTGTGGGGAAGAGGTGCGAGTGAGATGACTGAGAAGTGTTCTGCAAGAAACAAACATCTGATTCCATACATCCTTTTTTTTTCCCCTATGTACAATCCACATGCTTAAAAGATACAAAAGGAACCACATCAAGCGACGAATTCAAGCCTCGTGGATGTTCATCTTGAAATGTAATGTAGGTCCCCGTCCGTCTTTGCTTGATGTTTGCCCATGCTTGCATGCAGAGGATCCTGGTTTGCTTTTGGTTTGG
Source organism: Strix aluco (assembly GCF_031877795.1). Classification (NCBI taxonomy): domain Eukaryota; kingdom Metazoa; phylum Chordata; class Aves; order Strigiformes; family Strigidae; genus Strix; species Strix aluco. The sequence goes on from NC_133956.1 coordinate 3,719,371, forward strand.
GAGACTTTGGTTTACCTTTTCCCTAGGCATCATTTTGCTTTATTCACTACCAAAAGGAGTAGCGTAACGGTGGCTGATTAAGTTAAAGATATCGGTGCCCAGTTGAGTTCCTCCTAGTAGGGTCTCCAGACCGACTCATCCATCCTCCCAGTAGTTGTCATGGTCGTCGGCGAGTTACTGTGGCTCCCGTCCGCATCCACCCCGTCGTTCTGATTGCCCAGGTTGGGATTCATTAAGTTGTTCCCCGCTGAGGCACTTGTACAAGAAGACAGCATCCGGGTGGGGGAGCGCTCGCCGCCCGCCACCATGGAGAACTGGTAGGAGCCCGAGGACGTGCCGTAGTACAAATGGTAGGGAGAGGGGTTGGCCTGGAAGGGTCCACTTTGGTTTTGCGTGGAGCCGGGGTAGGGGGGTGGCAAGTAAGTGTGGTGGAAGCGCGTCGTGGTGGGCATGCTGGTCATGCTGATGCCCCCGATGCCCGTGGCGGAGGGTGTTGCGGTGTAAGGGAAGGCAGCAGACATGGCGCCGGGGTAATGCATCCGTGGGTCGGAGAACCTGGTCTCGGTGAGAGCCGGCAGCGTTGGGAAGGAGCGATCGAACTGCCGGGGGTCAGAGAAGGGGCTCAGATCTGACGTGCCTGGTGGGGGGGAGGAAGAAAGTGGGTGGTTAGAGCACTATCCTGGAGGCTTGTAGAGTTTGCCCTATAGCCTGGGCCATCCCCTGCGCAAGGAATTAAAGTCAGAGGGAAAAGCATCGCTTGGCTCTGCCAGGGAAGAGAGCTGGGGAACTTAAATATAAAAATCCTGAACCCATTTGTTTAAGTTGTTCCCATTTCCTGTCCTAAAATTTGTTGTTTCCTATCCAAGAAGGGACACGACTAAGCTGACTTCTCTAGGGGTCTATTCATCTCTGGCAGATTAAAAAAACACACCCCATAAACACAGAAAAAAAATGTTTAGCCATTACATCAGCTGTGTAGTAAATAAATGGATGCAGGCCCCAGACGGCCGGTCCCTGAGATAGTCGGTGGTGTATATACACACACACCGAGACGGAGAGGAAAAGCTGGAGTCCAGACCAGCCTGCTAAGCCTTCTTGTGGGTGGCCTGTTCGTGCTGATACCATCAGGGGATGGAGCTGATAAACACACAGCTGAAAACTCCCAAGCTAGGAGCCACAACATCCCTCGGCTTGATTTCTCTGTGTATTTTTCTCCTTCCAAGAGGATAAAGGGAGTGAGAAATTCAGGCTTTCTTCTGCTGGGGGAAGGGACACTTGGGTCAGCGTGGTGGGGACGTTACCCAGCTCCCTTGGATGCTGGAGCCCCCCATGCCTTTTCTTGTGGGAAGCCTGGGTTAGAGATGGGAACCCACACCAGCAGAGCCTTTGAGGACCTCAAGGCTTTTCTGGCGCTCTCTCAGCTGTGCCGAGGCTGGTGCCATTCCCTTACAGAGCCCAGCACATCTGGCCTTGGCATATCTGAGACAGAGAGAAATGAGTTTTGGTCTCCAAGGAGAGATGTGAAACCTGTGTCCTCAAGACCTCCGCGGCCCACGCCAAGCTCTGGCACTGGTTATGCAGGAGGACATGGCTAGAAACACTGCGACTGTGCCTTTCTCAGACTTTTAACACCCCTCATGAGATGAAAATCTCTAGAAAGAGCAGTTCTAGCCCAAAGCGCTTGGCTGGTGCACCGAGCCCAAAGCCTTGGCCAGCTGGAAGTGCCTCTTCATCCTTCCTGTTTACTCCCAAGATCCCTATTTTCCCTTGTTAAAAGCAGGGGCATCGTGCCTTTCTGCTTTGCTACTGGGATGTGATCTGGCTTCAGTGACTTTTTTTTTGTCACATTGGCTGAATTTTGAATCTACTCAGAGCAAGAAAATGTGTGAGATGAGTATGATAAACATGCTTGCTGGTTTTAGATATGCATATATATACAGACACACACATTCATATGATTGTATATTTGCTATGCATGCATAGGGATGTGTGTTTTATATATATTTATTATGATGAGGCATTCTTAACTTCTCAGGGCTGGTGATCCAGGCCCTGCAGCATTTCCCCAGGAAAAAATACTTGAGTTAATCCCTTCCAGCTAACTAGTGGCAAGGGCATGCTCTGGAGGTGCAGATAGGGAGGGGATGTGATCTGAACCCTCTTTCTCATCCCAGGTGAGTCCTTCAGCCATCGGCCGCTGGAAGGAGAAGGGGAGGGAAGGTTCCTCCCTCCCCTCCAGGCATTTTGCGGGCGATCGGCAGCGCCTGCCTTCCCACGCAGGCTCCATGGAGGAGAAAGGCGGGGGAGCACCTGGTTTGTGAACGTGGCTGCGGCTTTGGTGCGAGATAAGAGAGGAGCAGCTCAAAGCTGTCACGAAGCGCGCTGCTCTGCACACACCCGCGGCTGGCTGCAGCCGAGCCGAGCGTGGAAGCAGCTGCCTGGCCGCAGGGCCGCCCCTCTCGCATGCTGTGTGGAGGGGTAGCGTGCTTGGGCTGGCTAGAGAAGCACAACACAGCGAAAAATACTCACAACTGACCAAGCCAACTTGATTTCACACCTCAGTCTGCCAGCAGGCCGCTCTGCCCCATCCCAAAGCCATGCTACTGCAAAAGCAGCACCAAAACTGCTGTCAGGCGCTGTGCGCTGAGGTTTGGAGACCAGCTCTGCAAGAGGCAGTAAGCCTGTAGCCTTAGCGACCCAGCAACATCCCAGCATAAGGTAGGACCATGGGACAAAACCCTGGCTGAACTTGGACTGGAGAGAAAAAGTGCTATTTTCTGAACACCTCTTCCCTACACACACACACAGCCCTGCCACTGCGGCCCATACACTGCCAGAAAGCGGTCTCAAAATCCCCTCCAGCCCCCAGCAAACCCAGACTGCTGCTCGCTACCTTCCCGAGAGCAGATGACAATCTCCAGCCATCAGCCCGTGCTCCTTTCACACGCCTATAAATAATATTCCATAAAATGCAAATCGAAATAAAACGTAAGTGCTCAGGGCACATTTCCCTTTCCCTCTGTAACATACTCAAAGGGGTTTTTTTTAGAGGCTATGTTTTATTGGCCTGAACTTGCAACGTTTGGCAATGTGTCCTTGCTACTAATTTAGACACAAGTGTGTAAGAGTGTTAATTACAGGCCTTGTGCATGGAGCAAAGCACAGTGACACTGCTGGGTCTAGAGACGCCCCGGCTATTGCCTGCCAACCACGGGCGGGCAGCGGGCGAGCTCTCCAGGTGCCAGGCTTTGAGCCCCCCGCTCTCTGACCGACAGCGCTCCGCAGGGCTGGGCCGCTATAAATCCGCGTGTGTGGGTGCGATCCCTCAGAAAGCAAATCCCCTGGCTGCGCCTGCCCCGGCCGGTGGAATCCACAGCCCCGCAGAGCCCGTGGGGCAGCCAAATGACCGTGACCAACCGCTTTCATCTTCACTGGGCCTCGGGCTTAAAGTCTGGCCCAGAATCAAGCTCCAGCTTTCCCCGACCAGTGTGAGGCTAAAATAAAAAAAAAACCCCAAACAACCCCCAAACCCAAAACCACTTGTGTATTTTGTCTCTGTGTTATCCGGGGGGGGGGGGTGTGTGTGTGTTCGGCCTTCCCAGGCTGTGGCAAGCACACACCAGGCGGTAAACGCTGGTCTCCGTTTTCCCGTGGCCCGCAGCAGCCCCCGGGGAGGCACAGCCCGTCCGTCCCCGCTCCCCGCCGCGACACCCAGGGCCGCCCGGGGCAGAGGCGGCCGTCGCCGGGCCAAGGCACGTTGCTGCCTGGCGGAGAACGGCTCCCCCCGCCGCCCCCTCGTTAAATCACCGCCACGTTCTCCGGGGGGCGCGGCGGCCGCCGGCGGAGGGGAAGCCCCGGGCGGGCCCGTCCCGCCGCCAGCAGGGGGCAGCGGCGGCCGGGCCCGCGGCGGGAGGCGGGCGGGAGGCGGCCGGTAGAGGGAGCCGCGGCCGCGCCGGCCTCGCTGCTGCGGGAGCGGGCGAGGGAGCGGACCCCGGGCCGCCAGCGCGGCGGGGAGCCCAGCGCCCTCACGGCGGGGTCCCTCCGCCACCTCAGCGCCATCACCTCGGGGCTGCCCCTCCATCCTGCCTCCTTCATGTCAGGGCTGCCCCTCCATCTCGGCTTGTTCACCTCATGGCTGCCCTTCCAATCTCAGCTCCTTCACCTCCTCCATCTCAGTCCTCACCTCAGGGCTGCCCCTCCATTTCAGTCCTCACCCCAGAGCTGCCCCTTCATCTCGGCTCCCTTGCCTCAGGGCTCCCCCTCCACCTTCGCCTCTGGGCTGTCCCTCCATCTTGGCCCTCACCTCAGGGCTGTCCCTCCATCTCAGCGCCCTCTCCTCCAGGTTGTCCCTCCATCTCAGCGCCCTCTCCTCCAGGTTGTCCCTCCATCTCAGCGCCCTCTCCTCCGGGTTGTCCCTCCATCTCAGCGCCCTCTCCTCCAGGTTGTCCCTCCATCTCAGCGCCCTCTCCTCCGGGTTGTCCCTCCATCTCAGCGCCCTCTCCTCCAGGTTGTCCCTCCATCTCAGCACCCTCTCCTCCGGGTTGTCCCTCCATCTTGGCCCTCGCCTCAGGGCTTCCCCTCCACCTCAGGATCCACACAGCCCCATATCTGCCGCCCCGGCCAGGGGCATCACCCCTCCTGCCCTGAATCCAAGGAGATCCACACTGAAACACCTCCAGCGAGATCCAAATAAAACAACGCTATTAATACCCTCCATAACCACCTAACTCAGCAGCAAAGCAACCCTCCATCACACTTAGCCAGCCATCAAATGGCAACCTGGAGCAAACAACGCGCTAAGCAAATGCCAGGGAAATAGGAGCGGGTGAAGTTGTACCCTCGGGCCCCACGCTCCCTTTGAAATCACAGCCGACAACGCAGTTTAAAAATCCCATCTCGCTGTCCCCTTCTCCAGCGCAGGCAGAGCCCAGCGCATCTCACACACACATCTGTGTGGTAGCGCTGCCTCAGAGGATTTACTACGGTTTGCCTCGCTTACTCGCCGTCCAGCCCCCATTTGCTTTTTTGGACCCTGGCAATCTGAGCTTGAGTATTTCAGTTGTCCAGTTGCCAATCAAAATATTTGAAGGAAATGTTTATTTTCTTCTCGAAATCACACCAGCTGCTGCACTAACTGAATAAGCCCATTTAGCTGTAAGAATTTAACCATTGTAAGAGTGAATTGAGTCCCCCAACTACTCCAAAATCTGACCCAATCTATCAGCGGAAATGTCAATGTTTTGGATGGGAGTTTGGGGAAGTGTGGAATGTGTATTAAATAAAAGCCATGTAAAGGTCAAAGCCCTGATTAGTAATGCCACTGTCTCCTCGTTAGGGCTGTGCTGCCCAGGGGACCATGGAGGCCAGGACACACCCCGTTATTTAATTGTGCAGCTGCAATTTGCACCTTTTGAGGACCCCCAAGTCCCCCTGCACGTGGAGCTGGATAGAAACAGACTTTCAAAGCCGCTCAGCCCCTTTCCAGATAAAAAAAACTGTGCTCAAGCGACACAGCAGCTTTCTTTTCACCTCGGAGACAATATGGGTCTTTTCTTGTGTGGATGGCAAGGAGATAAACGCAAAAAGCCACCTCTGAGCGCTGCATGGCGATGGGAGCTAAACCTCTGCCAGTTTGTGGCAGAGCCGGGCAGGGCAGCAAGGGCTGGTCATGAGCATGGAGGTGTGGAGGCTGGTTCGAGAGGCTGCCGACCACAGAGGTTTCTCTGGGTGTGTTCAGCCGCCTCCCTTAAAACCAAGCTGGGTTTGGGAGCTGCCTTGGATGGAGTGAAATGGTCCCTGCACCCTTGCTGGGTCAGGACTGGTGGATCTGCTCTGAGTTCCCTGGAGGCTTTCGGGCAGCTGAGGCAATGGACCCTGCAAGAGGTTCTAGGGACTCACGGCACTGCCGTGCATCCATCCCAGAGAAACAGTGGGGGTTTCCACTGCCTCCTAACCCAGAAAAATATCTATTCTGCTTGGAGAGAGGAAAGGGCAGCAAAAGCAACGCCAGGACCTCTTCAGTGCTGCAGAATGGGAAGAGCTGTGAGGGACAACTAAACAAGCAGCTCACCCAGGACATGTGCGCAGAGCACAGCACCGGGGCTCGATGTACAGCAGTAGGAGGAGATTATCAGATCATCTGGGGCCGTGCAGTGATGTAGGGAACCTGAGCAATTCCACAGCACCCAAGAGATCACTCTCTGGTCCCCATTTTAGAGATGTGGGGAACATGCAGTGGCTTATTCAATAAGTCAGCAGTAAACCTAAGTATGTGTGTATATTACACAACACACAAAAATACTCATAGTGTGTGGTACACACAGAGAGAATAAATGAAATTTAGAGGAAACTTGATAGTGTGGCACTCTCCAAGTGTATAGAATATATAAATATCTTCAGCCTGGCCATATATCACCATTTCATTTATATGCATATATGTGCCTTGCAAAATTGTCATGAAAAATATAGCCCGGGGGAAAAAAAAAAAACCTCCTTTCCTGTCTTATGCCATGATGATTGACGACAATGTAAACACTAATGATACTTTATGCTTATGTATATAATACGCATGCATGTGTGAGATGGAGCGGGGACAGAAATTCTCTCTCTGTGTATACCTTTGGCTATTTTTTCTTTACTAGTTTCTGTGATGCTTGGAACTCCAAGTTGTCTTTCAGCATTTTTCTGACCTCTCTTCCTCTCTGCTTCCTTCCCCTGATCATAACGGCTCCATGTGGGAGCACGGAGAGGCAGGTGGCCAAAGATGGAGAGAATCTGCCCTGTATGGGAAGGTGCACAAGATGCATTTGATCTCTGAAGACCCAGCTCATCTCTAGAGCAGGCGCCGCTCTCCTCCCCACCCACGCATGCAGGCACGCTCTCACGCCTCTGTCACAAATGTTAACAAGTTCATTCGTTTCCAAGTCAGAGACAACTAAAAAAGAAAACGGCCCCTTCCTCCCTCCCCACAAAAAATAGAGCAAAATTTATTTTGGGGGAGGAGGGGAGGTGTTGAAAAAAAATGAGGGTGTGATCAGCATCCGTTGTTACACGCCCATGGAGCAATTGTTCTGTATCTGATATAACCAGCTCACGAACTGGGTGCAAGTACTTCCTCTGCAGAGTTTGAAAAAAAAAAAAACAACCCAAACCCCAAACCAAAACACAACACCACACACTCGCTTATCAGAGCATCGCCAGGCACCACCTCAAGATTGCCGAGCACGTTTGCTGCTCAGTTTTCTAATTCTCTTCAAATACCGTGTGCTGCCGTGCAGACAGACACTCAACCCCCAAACCTACTCCAGTGAGCATCGCAAACCTTAACTGCGCTCTTCTGGGTCCTCTCCCAGCACTTTCAATCAGATCCCAAATATGCTGGGCAACAGCCTCGCGGTCTATACAGGCGGGCAGGGCAGAGAGGCAGGGAAATTCCCAGGTATTCCCAGCTCAGTGAATCATGAACCACATCTCAACCTCCTCTGCAAACTCTTCAGGGTCGATTGGATGCTCCCAGCCATTTGTCAGACCCATCCTGCCCTTCTGGGGAGGACCCTGCTTCTAACGTCCAGTCTGGATTTATTCAGGGCCAGTTCAGCCCCATCTCCTGTGCCAGCACTGTCCTTCATAGCTTACATTAGCTCCTCTCCTCTCTGATGTTTACCCCCTGGATGTATTTATACAGAGCAATCAGCTCTGCTCCCAGCCTGCCTTTTGCTAGACTAAACAAGCCAGGCTCTCCCAGCTTCCTCTCCCGCGACAGCCTCTCTCTTCCCCTCGCCATCCCCAGAGCCCTCCTCTGCCCGCATCCCCCTGCCCAGCACGAACCACATCAGGCTCCATCCCACAAAGCTAATGAATAAGCTAACGGTGCTAATTGGAGCGGGTGGGTGGGCTGAACGGGAAACGCTCCCTTGATTGCAGACACTCCCTCTGGCCTGCCTGCGCCTTGCTCTTCACCTGTATTCAAAGGGTATTAAAAAAAATTAACAAGCCCTGACTACATAAAAGGAAGTTGCTGAATTTACAACCCCGCCTGCAGCTAGACCACCTTGCCTGCCGAGCAGGTTTGGACCAGGCCAAGTCTGCCATGGGAAACCCACTGCGGAGCAGCAGGCTGATAGGGGCGGCTGATGGGGCGATAGGAGACGGGGCTCCAGCCCTGCTCTGCCTCTCCCGGGCTGCACCGCAGCCGAGCAGCCCAGCAACGCGGGCAGTGCCCTCCTGCAGCGGGACCCCGGCCTGCAGGCTCCCGCTCTGAATCCATGAGGATCCCAGCATAGCAAAAATCCCCTGTCAAAGGCAGGATGGCATCCCTGGAGCCTGAGGGAAATTCAGCCGGGCTCATTGCTCTGCTACGTCACTCGTCTGCTATTTCGTAGGAAGTGCAGCTCCTCGGCACCCTGAGCTGAGGCTGGGACACGAGGCGGCTGCACGGCAGCAGCAAAAGCAGCGGTGGCGGGTGCTTGGCCTCTCTCTTGGGGGATGCTCCCGTCCAGCACTGGCCTGTGGTTCGTCTTTGACGGTTACACGCCAAATTCATTTAAGGGACATCCACTGTGCAGCGGGCAGATGTAATTGAGAGGAGCAGAAAAGCAGTTTAAAGATAGGCACAGAAGCCTGCGGAGCCTGAAAGCAGGCAGGAAACCCATCTTAAGCGTGTTCCTTCCTTTGAGGCTGAAGCTGAATCCCACAATATGTTTTCTTCCCACTAATGCTTGCCTAGCTTCCTTTGGAAACAATTTAGCCTCTGCCCATGGCAGAATGTTTTTATCCATTAAGAAACGGATATTTTAAAGAAACCATAAGTCGATCTGGACAGGGATTAGGAAGCAGCAATTCAGTGTATTTGCTGGGCCCATAATTCAGGACTTAACCTCAGAGCAGCCACGTTGCATTTCGGAAACAATAGGGCACTCGCTGCCTATGCCAAGAGGCTTCTTAAAAGTAATGTAATCCTTTAAAAATGTATATTTAAAAAGAAAAAGAGAGAGAGAGATTTTACTTTAAATGCATATGGTGAAGCATTCTGCTGATGACTGACCTACGATAAAAACATTGCGCTGGCTTTAAGTAATGGATTGGAGATCAAGCTGGTTAAAGCTGAGCTGTTTCCAGATCAGGAGATACAAAAGCTCTTCACCAGCAAAGACAACGTCTCCCAAACAGTTCAGCAGACACTAAGGCAGGGAGAGGCAGGATGAAGTTTGCAAAAGGATCCAGCGTTTACCGTTCTCGCTGTGAAGTCAAGGGAATTTGGTTTCACTGGAGCAGTATGAAGAGTGTGCGAGGGGATGTTAAGTGCATTAATCAAAACAGCTTGCTCTGTTACTGAGTAGATCAAATTTAAAATCACTTTGCAATTGTCCTCGTGTACACAGGGCCCCTACATGTTGCCGGACAATGCACACAATTGCTTTTGAGTGGCTGAAGATGTTTCCACCACAAAGCTAGAACACAGGAGCCGGCTGCATGGGCGGTCCTCCTCTGTTGTAGTGGGAATAAAATAGTTCAGTATGAACCGCTGCTGGAACACGGGCAAGGGCAAAGCGTCACGCGGAGGATTGGGGGCTGCTAGGACCATCCCGGTTCTCCCCGGGAGGACGCGTGTTTGTCACCATCCCACTTCCCCAGAGCAAGGGGCCTCGAGAAGCAGCTGAAGGCGGGCAGAAGCAAGTTCCTTTAACATCTTGCTTCACTTTTTGAGAGCTACTTGATTTTTTTTTTTTTTAAGCTAGAAGACAAAACTTGAAACGAAGCAAGCACGCAAGGCTCTGGCTTCGCGTGCCCCATAATAAGGAACCATTTCAAGCCTTCCTAATGACAGCTTGGTGTCTCGCTGCGGAGATGGGAGAGCCGGGATTTCAAAACCTCAGATTTTCCAGACCTCACTTGAGAAGTATTGGGCCAAATCCTCAATGGGGGCAAATAGCTCTGCTCTGCTGAAGCCAGGGAAGCAGCACCAGCTGATGCTACATGAGAGTCTGCCCGTCCTACCTACCTGGTTACTGGGCCAGATTCTCATCGCAGATACACAGGGGTGAAGCCAGAATTACCCTGTTTTTCCCCCAAAACAGTGGAAATGGGAATGAAATCTGGTCTATGGAGATATGCAAATGTCTGTCCTGTTTGCAGGCAGACATGGAAAGGGATTGATTGCCCATCTGCATGGGGTAAAGTAAGACTGAAGCCACTGGAATGCACTGACACTGGGCAGTGGGAAACCAGTCTGAGAGCAGGATCTGACCCGCTCGGCCACGGTGCTGAGCACACTCTCCTCCCATGTTTCCTGGCATGCCCTTCAGAAACGATCGGTTTTCTCTTACCGGGAGGTTTTTGGTTTGAGACCATTTAACCTCAGGATGATCATTTTACATGGGGGCTATTTATAACCCCATGGGGCTGCTTTACTGAAAGTCTGCTGCAAACAGCCGAGGGCCAGATTCTTCTCTGATTTACACCAGCGTCCTTGCTGTGATCTCCACCACAGCCACAGTCTTCACTCTCCAGGAAGAAAGCTTGGACTGGGCCAGAGCAAACACATCTCCAAAGGACCCCAATTCCTCCCAAAGATAAACACTGTCTCCTACGTGCCTGTCTGCTTCGAAGCCCAAACCCCACGTGCTGTGTCCAGGGATTTGAGGTGCCTGAATCCCCCCACGGTGGCCGAGGCTGTTTCTGAGCATCTCAGCTCCCCAGCCTGGTTTTGCCAGAAGGGGATTAGGAAGTAGTTGTACAAACTGCTGGGTCAGCAGAACCAGGAGGCCAACCACCTCCAGCACGTGAGCTGCTGGGCGTAGGTGATCATGGAGGGAAGACCTGCCTTTCTGCCTCTCGCTGGCCCCCTTTTAATCCCTGCACAGGCATGCAAGGATGCTAAAAACATTAAGGTTGGGAAGCACCCAGGTAAAGAATAATGGGGGCCGGATGAACTCCAGCCTGCCCCGTTCGTCCCTCCTAACCGATATCTCGTTATGCTTTTTGCTAATCGGCTTCTTGTGTGTGTTACCTAAGAACGTGCCAAGTCGTGAGAATTACAGGCCTGTTAACTCCTGTGTTATTCTTGGCATGGGCCAGGCTCCACTTGCTGGGGTAAAAATTATGATCTTTGTGAATAAGCCATGTGTGTGTGAGAGAAAGAGGTGGGGTTTTTTTTATTATTATTATGATTGGTTATAGTCAGCGTTGTGTCAAAAGGACAGGGCTGAGATTAAAATTACTGAGCTGATTCTGCTGCCAGTTACGCTGGTAAGAACCCACAGTAATTTTAAGACAGTTCCTCCAACTTAGGAACAAGGGAGCCAAGAGCAGAGTGTGCACGAACTGCCTTTTGCAGCATTCCTGGTACTTTGGATTCACTCCGCAGGAATGATTTTAAATGGCTAATTTTGTGTGTCTCCACTCCTGCTGTCACTTGACATTTGGGAATTTGGCACAGGCGGTAGCTTGTGGCCAGTTTCATTTTTTTCTTGTTGAATTTGTGTCATCACCTGATTCTTTGCTCCAAACGACGCTCTTCGGGTTTCTGGCACTACAGGGGACTGTGCTAATTTAAAATACGCATCTTTTTTTCTTCTCCCAAGAATCTCTTTCTTTATTATGTAGCCAATGGGATGAGCCTATAAAAGTCTTCCTCTCTCTCCCTCTTGCCTTTTTTAACAAAAATCAAATGATAATCCTACACAAAATGCCCGGGTTCTTCTCATAAACCGTGCTAATATCAATGAAAATTCCAAGCATAAAGATTTGCATTTCAATGAGAAATAAATTAAATTTTCACTGTAATTTTGGGTTGGGAGGAGCGGGGGAGCTTTTACAGTTCGGGTAACGTTTTCAAACATGTTTCTGTGCCTGAGACACCCTCTTTGCCAATGACACTGAGGTTTTCAAACATCTACGTCACTTCTGAAAATGCAACACAAAAGCTTTTGGAACTTTTCATATGAAACCTTCCAAGAAGGGCCGTTTTCCACCATAACTCAAAATGCAAATGGCTTAAATAATATCCCTTAAATCTCCATTAGTAATTCTACTGATTTTCAAAGGAAAACACCACCAAGATTAAAAATGCATGGAAAAAGAGCACGTCTCCCATGCAGACTGGAGAGCAGTCTCTCCTGATGGCATCTGGCTGAGCTGAGAAGTGCTGAAAGCCGGGAGCAATGAGGCAGCTGGATATTTTCAAATGCAATGCTCAGTTTGGAGCTGAAATTCAGGCGCATGGGAATTAACAGACTGACCTCTCTCGGGTAACTGGTGACAATTCCGAACTCTTTCCTGGCAACAAGCTACGATGCAGATTCACGGGGAATGCCCAAGGGCTCAGCTATGCTGAGGGCAAATATGTGAAGAGTGAAGGCTCTGTGTGTGTGTGTGTGTGTGCACGCGCACGCGTGCGCCTGTGCAGGTGTGCATACGTGTGGGGAATTATGCTGGAGCTGGGTGATGGATCACCAGACTTGGCATAAACACAATGCAACAAGATAAGAAACCATTTGGATTAGCATGTAAAGTATAATACACCCTTTCTAGTTGATGCTTAACCATCTACGCGGGTGCCTTCATGTCAAAGAAGCTACTGAATTCAAAGTGCGTTGCTCTGATCTCCCTCGCATTCCTGCTGAAACTGCTCAGTTCTTCCTAAACCCCCGTATCTAATGGTGCACAGAGCGAAATCACCTGGGTTTATGATTCAGCAGCCATCTGCTGATTTAATGGGTGCAAAAAGGCTTCCAGGGTCAAGAAACCCAACCAAACCCCTCCCTGGCTTGTCCCCCAGGCAGGGCTCCTTACCCCGGGGAGAGCTGGACTCCAGCCCTAAATACCATTCCGATGGAAGCTGACTCGGCCAGGACGGCTCCGCTCCCTGCCCGGCCGCGTCGGGAGTGCGAGGGTTCGGGGTGTGACGCCAGGCTGGGGCACCCAGCCAGTTACCTTGTATTGGAGTTTGAGCCTGGGACCCAAAGTGGCTTGGGGTGCTGAGGGATCCGCGGGGGTTGGGTGTTGTTGGGGTGACTCTCATGGACTGGCGCAGCCGTTCCAGCTCCCCGTAGCGGTCGGTGAAGGGTTTGGCTTGGTCTTCTAGCTTTTGTCTGTGCCCTGGAACATGATAAGAGAGTCTGATATCTAATCAGTTACCTTTTGGCTAGAGCACCCTCGTTACACACAAAATCGACGCAGCCTCCATATCTTTGCGGTTTGCTACTGTTCACAGGCCAGTAATGCGTGGCAGCCCCAGCAGAGATCGGCTTCCCGGGGGGCTTTGCACGGCCCACGCATGCGCGAAGGCCTCACGGTTCAGACAGCTGAAAGCCACCAAAGAAGAGACGCAGACTGACCCATGCAGGAGGCCCCAGATGGTCCGGCAAGTCAGCATCTGCTCAAGGAGCAGCGGTCAGGATGCCCTGTGCCGTGCCCAAGCGACCAGCCTCCACCAGCCCTCGCTCACTCTGAACAATGAGGGGAGACACGTGTGAGGCAGGAGAAACCCCATCTCCTGGCAGGGTAGTGATTGGGGAACCAGGAAAGGAAACATTGAAATTTAAGTATTTTCTACAGCGTTTGCTCAGTGCACAAAGAATAAACTCTCATCTTACTCCAGCCCCCTCCCCAGCTCTGCCCACCCAATGGGGTTGGAGCCAAGCGGGGCTCAAGAAAGCACAGGAGGAGGGACGGGAGCAGCCCGCCCTGGTACCGCACCTTGGCCATCTCACTTTGCTTCTTTCTGTTCCTCTTTTCCTACCCATAAAATGGGGAGACTATTCACCTACCTCCCCTAGGCAGGGTAGCAACTAATGAGCATTTGTAAAGCACTCCCAGCTCCTTAGGTAGCAGCTGCTGGCACAGGGCAATAATTATTAAATTTATGCTAATTGTCCCGAGGCGAGAGGCGCATGAAATACACTTGATACATAACTTTCGCATTTTACTATATTAATCATCACCAAACGGCTTCACTCTCTCTGGGCCAGATTCCAGTCTCAGTTACACCCGCACAAAGCTGGAGGGACTCCAGAGAAGCCGGAGCTGCTTCAGTTTTACATCAGTGCCGGGTTCAGACCTTGGACTCTCCTTGCTCTTTACCTGCCGGAGCCAGACGGCCACGCAACACCCCCAGCTCTTTGCACCTGCCATGAAAGGACCTTCCCAAGGTGGCAAACACCTTATCCCGGCGTAATCGAGAGCAGAGCTCGGGGGCACTGGAGGTGTGCAGGCACGTCGGGGAGATAGGAGAGGAGCTGGGAAGAAACCCTTCTGCAGCTCTTCTGAGAGCTGGGCCTTATCAGATCCAGCCCTACGGTCCAACATCCATCAAGTCAAGCTCAGTTCTCAGTGGATTTTAAGAAGAAAAGCGACGCATTTAAAAGGCGAAAGACACAGCCACCTCTTGCTCGCACCCCCCTTCCCTTCCCCCCTCACATCTGCGTAGCGTGAGCTTGGTGTCAATTTATAGCGAAGTCACAGAAAGTCCCCAGACTTCCCCCTCTTTAAATCTGATGTCTGATATCTTCTGATCTCGCATTTGCTTGGCTCATCGAGCTCAGGCTGCACTTGCCAGGCTGTCTGCGGAGACGCCGGATAGCTCGGGCGGGAGGGGAGAGCATCGACTCCGGAGGGGATCTCACGCTCCCAGCTTAGCTCCCTGCCACGGCGGTGCTCCACGGGTGTCCCAACAGCAAACCGCCTCCAGCCACAGATTCTGAGGGGCTTTGACCCTCCCCTGGGAGCTCCACATCCAGGTGAGCCCCACCATCCCCCCCAAACTCTATACTCCCCAGGCTCCCGGGTGTGTTAAAGTCCAAACCGAATGAAAACGTGCTGACGCCAGAGAGCAAAACTTGGTAAGGACGAGCTCCCAGCTGAAAGCACAACCCAGTGGTATTTTGAAAATGTATTTTCCCTGCTGTGTGAAGTAAACCAAGGAAACCTCAAATCAACACCATAGATGATCTCTTCTAATCTCTGTGCGTTCCCAGACCTTGGGCATCTCCACGTTATTTGAGGGCCTTCAGAGACATGAGCAGCATCTGTCACACGGTATTTGTGCTTTCCCCAAGGGGAAAAGCGTGTGCAGTGAGGTGTCTTGTTTTGGTCCACATTTTATTATTTCAGTATACATTTGAGCACGGAAGAAGAAAAATAGGTTTATGTTTTTCCTTTAACCAGTTTTCTCAAGCAGAGATTAGCAGAGAAGCCAAAAGGACTTCAAAGACCAAGTTCCACAGAAATTTAATGGAAATTAAATTCTCTGCCTCTATCTCAGCTGAAACCCTATCCTGCGGTAGTATCTGGCATGTGACGGAGAAAATCCTGAAAAATAAATCAAGTGATCTCTATGCTGATAATGTTTTTAAAGATTATTCAGCCGTACGACTTAACCGAGGGCTTCATGTGGCTGCATCATGCTGCACTGTGGTTGCTCCCGTCCCCACACTGTCTGAACGCGGGCGCAGCCCGTGGGGTTTTTAAGCCTCAAGTAAATAGCAGTGTTGTACTTACACCCTCTAAAAGGGGCTGGTTTGTGGGGAGACCCAGCAATTACCAGCAAAAACCCCAAAAACCTAAAACTATCCTGATAAAAAGAAAGTAGAAAACTTGATGCAAATATGAGTCAAGGCAAACACCGGGGCTTATTTAGGAGTGAAAGCCCAGAGGGGAGCGGCGATGGGATCAAGACCCTCCCCAGCTCTCCTAGACCCTCTCTGGTTTGTATCCCACCCCATCTCCACGGGTGGGACCCGGCAGAGCTAAACCTTATGAAACCAGGAAGCGAATGAGTTAAAAACCACCAACTTGGACTGCCAACCCTCCTTGGTACAGGCTGTCTCCCCAGGACTTCCTGCCACTTGTCACTTAGAGCTAGGGACGTCAGACTTTGTCACGCAAGAGAGAATTGCTATTAATGGGTTTCTTTCATCAGAACAACCTGAGCTTTTTAATTTCTGCAGAGGTTGGCTTCATTAAAAGCCCTTCCCCATCTACCCACAGCTGTCACGGAGAGGAAACCAATGCCGTCAAGTGAACAATAGCTCATACCTTAGAGAAGAGGAAGGTGGTTTCTAGCTTAACCCAAGGACTGACTCAAAGCCTCCTGAAGCCAGTGGGTGGATTTTCAATCGACTTCAAACAGCTGCAGACCTCATCCTAAGAAATCTGTCTGAGAAGTCTTAATCACCCCGACCTGTGAATTTTGGGGCACGAAACCTGCTGTTGGGTTGGAGATTTCACACTGCATTTCCAGCTGTGCCAGCACTGGCTTGCAGGTCAATATTTATGGAAATGACAGTCCTTAGTACTATAAAATGATGGCAGCTACTGACCTTAGGCACTTTCTGTCAACAGCGCAAGGGTTTTAACGCTGGATCGGGTTTCTGAATCAGTTAACTCCAATATTGAACATGACATGATGTAAACACTGACAGATCACCTACGATCCTGATGTAATAACAAGATCTGTATCAGCATATCAAACAAACGATCCCATTGAACACTTCCCAGCTGGAAGAGCCGACATGAATTTGACACTTTAGGCCAGTAATAAGAAGCATACTGGAAGTTTTGGGTGTTTCCTTGGACTGCAGACAGCGAAACAGTGTGTGCCGCACTGGAGCTCAGGCCCTCAAAGCCATGACTTAAAGACATGCTTTCTGCATTAAAACATTTAAAGACCAAACAGACCCAGCTCTTCCTTCTAGGAGTGTGTAACCTGATGTGGCTTCCGAAGCTGGGACCTGGATGGGGTTTCCAGGCAGTGGGGGGATGTCCAGGGTGTTCACCAAAAGCGGTTTATTTCCCCAGGTTACTGAGATGCAGACTATAATGTTGAACAAAGGTAGAAAGGGGGTCCGGGAACTTCACGGCTTGAGTGATGCCAAAATCTCAGAGCTGGCAGATTTGATTTGAAAAAACACTCTCTGGGGTGCCTGGGGGTCTCTGATTTATCTGTGTTTAGGTGTAGATGGGGTTACAGTCAGGAGAGACAAGGAGCTGCACAGCCTGCTCTCTGACCTCACAGGTTCGGATTCGGGCGACACGTTTGTCCCCGTCCCCCGCTGTAGCCCCGTGCTACCAAAGGACGGGAGAGCAGATGGTGGGAAGTGGCTTGGCCCTCCCCAGGCGTCTTGCTGCGAAACGCTGGCGGCAAGCTGGAGCGAAGGAAACGCAGAGCGATTCAGCTGGGGGGGGGATGTTCATTAACACACACATTTGCAGATCATTTCCTTAGTTCCACTGAGGAGGAGACAAGAACCAGGAGATGGTAGCGTGGGCTGGGGCAGCAGCTCCAGCCGAGCCATCAGCGGCTGCAGAGGCCCCCACTCATCCACCTTCAAAGCAAGACTCCAAGCATCCCACCGGCAAGCTCCCCCCATCCTCCACCCGAGGCTCTGCTCAAATATTAACAGCCAAACTCCATGGCTTGGCCGAGCAGGAGCTCACCAGAGCAGCCCGTGCAGCCATGCACACACAACCCAGTGCCTTAGTCTCTACATGTCCGTGAGAATGGACCACAAGAAAGCAATCAGCAGTGGATAAAACTCCGGCTCAATGCGCAAAACACCTTTCAAATCCCTCTTGTAGCCCTCAAAATAGGTACTTCAGACAGCCACGCCAATCCTCTACAGAGGGTTGAATTTTTTCCCAGTCTGAGTCTCGGCTAGACTATCAAGTCCCAGCATGTGCTCCAGAAACAAGCCACATGTGAAACTCCTGTGTTATGGGAACAGCAGGCCTGTCCCTTACAGCAGATGTTGGGTGGTTTCATCTTTGCTCACCTATAACACAAGACATGAACATCCCTCAGGTTTTCCCTGGAAACCCACCTTCGGCTCAAGACTCGCCATGGGAAATTCCCAGCCAAGATGAATTTGGTGGAGCCCCACGGCCAGTGAAAGAGGGAGGGGAGGACAGTGTGGAGACAGGAACCGAGCTGCCCGCAGCGCCGGCAGCTGGAAGGGACTCAAACATGACATCTCTGTGGAAGATGATGGAGATGTCCACCGAGCTCCGGTGAACAGCAGCAGCCGGCAAGTGCCAACACTACTTCAGCCCACTTCTAAAAGTTGAAGCCCAGAAGTTCACAGGAGGGAGCAGGAGGAAAATGTTAGAAGAAACCGTCTCTTCTGCTGCCGAACAAAGTCAAGCACAGATAACTCATTATTCACATGTTTGAAGTTGGCCTGCTTACGCCATTTGGAAAGAGAATCAGTCACGGCGAGGCTTTGCTTTGGTTTCCTCTGGCTTTCGTGAGAC
This sequence comes from Strix aluco, assembly GCF_031877795.1. Lineage (NCBI taxonomy): Eukaryota > Metazoa > Chordata > Aves > Strigiformes > Strigidae > Strix > Strix aluco. The sequence continues at coordinate 3,737,620 of NC_133956.1, forward strand.
ACTACCGCTACTGTCTTTCTCCAGCTTGGAGAGAAAGGGGAGTGTGTCGCAATGCGCCTCGGCTCGCATGTCCTGGCAGAGGATTTACACCGACTTGAACAACGAAAGGAAAATAATATTTAAGGGGGTGGGGGAGAGAATTAAAAAAAAAAAAGGCTGCTAATTTATAAAGCTTTTTTAGCTGGTGGTGGTCTGAGATGAATTGGCTGCCTCTAAAAGGATGAAAATAAATATCCCTCTTTTTGAAGGAAATAGGCTGGCTCCCGGCCAGCTGGCAGGAAGCACAGAGATATGTTGCATTTACAGTAGGTTTTTTACTGTCTGAAGCTCCAGCAGTGGGAGAGATGTTCATTCGAGGCAGCCTGGTATTGATTAACTGGCTTTGCAAGCCCCTAATCTCCTCTCACTTACGGGTTAGTCCCTCGACTTTGTCTCTGCCTCTCTCCCTGCCCACCCTGTGACGGGAGGCCTTGCAAGTGGGGCAGCTTCTGATAAATCCTGTTGTGGCCTTTTATTACATGGGGAACCCCCAAAACTAAGCCCTCTGGAAGGAAAACAAAGCAGGGCATTAATTAAGATATTTAAACAGAAATCTAGGGTAGCATTTCCAAAAGCTCCTGGGATGTGAGAGCCGTGGCCTGCCTTCAAATCAAAAGGAACCTCACACCTAAATTTCCATTCAACTTCAGCACAAATCCCTGAGGGACATGGGCTCCCCATTCCCAGGGTTTCAGCAGAGAGACTTGAGTCTTTCTGGATTTGCAAAGATATTTAAAGCACTTTACAGCACAGGGAAAGGTGGGGGCATTCTCAGCAATAAACTGGGTAAAATTCATCAGGTTTAAGCATTTAGCCCACTTGTGCCTTGCTGAAAATCCCCGCAAGTGCTTTCCTGCATCTTTCCATCCTTAAAGACCTCTGAAAATCTGACTCTGAGACTGCAGAATGAATTAGGTGGTTTTTAGAAGTTTTGATTCGCAGATCTGAAAATTTCACCCCGTGTGTCACAAACTAGCAGATCTGTGCACATCTGCGGGAAATATAGCAGCTTTCATAGCAGGGTGCAAAAACCACCAGCCTTGCTGACTTCTCTGCAGTTGCTCCCATTTCCAGGAAGGCAAAATTCATTTATGGGCTGTGATCCAGTGCTCATGAAATTAGGCAAAGCCCCTGATTCAAAGATTTCAAAGCTGGGTGCTTGGGAGGAAGCAGACAGATCTCAAGCACATCCAGCTGGTATTGCCTCAGTCACGTCTGAGATCAGATTTTCGACTGTGTATATTAGCTGTCGCTGCGTAGATCAGTGGAGTGATGCCAATTTCCAGTGAGTTAATGCCTGCTATCTAACAACTTGAAATGGGACCTGCGTGGTACCAGTATAGCTGGTTTTTCCCAGTTAATAACCAGTTCCATTAGGGCAAGCACATCAAATTCCTTTGGGTGACACTGGTTAAGGTTACTCTGCCCAGGATGGGGAGGCCCATCTGCTGGGTTCAGACCTGTGTGAGGGATGTGCCGTGGCACAGCTCATGGAGATGAGATGTATCTGACGCTGCGGGGCCACGCGGCAGCCGGCTGGGTAGAGCAGCGCCTCGCCGGCTGGTCCTGTGCCCTCGGTAACACAGCGCAACCCGGATCAGACCCAAACTTTCCCAAGGTTTGAGGATGCCGAGCGCTGGGTTTCCCCTTTGCCCTGGGACAGAGCTGGAGCCCAGCCCTGACATTTGAATGTTAATATCCCCCGATCGCAGGACTGAGCTCCAAGCTCCATCTCCAGAGACTGGCTGGTATGTCGATAATTACAGCCCCTGCCAAGCTCTGCCAGCACGCAGAGCACAGCGCTTATAAGCAAGAGCCCCAGAGCAACGCTACCTGCACGGCACCCTTAATCCTCTCTGCAATGCTGCTCCTCCAAAGCCAAAACAGCAGAGCTGTGCAGGGGCTAACCGCAGGCAGGGGGACTGTGCCGGGCTCTGGGGCTGTGGGCAGCATGGGGCTGCCGAGCTGCTGCCTGCTCCTGCCCGCGGTTTCAGGATGCGCTTGGCTGGGAACCTCCGTGCGAGGAGGCACGGCAGCACGGGGCTCGGCTGCTCAGCGCCTTCCCACTGCCACCGTCCTCAGTGCAAGGGCTCGCAGGCTGTGACAGGCACTGAGGATGCTTTCTGCTTGCTGGGTCCCTCTTCTTCCTCCCTTCTCTTCCCCTCTCCCACTACAGTGCGTAGATTCACTGGAAAGAGTAAGATAAAATAATGCAAAATCATGTCTAAGCACCTTCCGCTGCAGGATATGATTTATTTCTGGCTGATTGCAGAACAGGTGACTGGTCTCCGGCAGCGGAAGAGAAGGGTCTTAGGAACTAAATTTCATCTCACTCTGAGTCAAGTCCTCTTCCTCCCTCTGCCACATCATTAAAGTGATTGGTTGTGCTGATAAGCCCTTTCGAGAGGCAGAAACGAGACGTGTCCTGCCCTGACATCTGATGTGATCTTGTGGTTTTGTTTGATAGTTCTGATCCTTTAGCTGTTGTCTTCCCTGAAATGAAACCTGCCTTTTAGAATTAACCTTTTTTTTTTTCTCTTTTCCAATCCATGACCCTTTGCACCGTCCTCCTGAGCTCGCAAATCCTGCCCGAGGGAAGCGGGGCCACATTGCGTTAATAACCCTGAAACATGCAGTCCCAGCTCCAGCAGGATAAATCCTCACTGACCACAGCCTCCGCATAGGTGCATGGCTCCCACATCACCTGCTGCCCACCACGTTGTTAGATCTGCTTTACAAAAAGGTAAACTGAGGCACGGGGCAAAACACTGCCCCTTTGCAAAGGAGCAAATCTCACCAGCATCCTTGCCACAATGCTCACAAATAATCCTTTCTAGTGCCGGCATGTTCTGTCACCTGCATCCCATCCCAGCGCCCGCATCCCTTTGCACAGGTCCCTTTGGGCTGCGCCGCTGGGCCCAGCAGGAATTTCTTTTGCTGTTTATTTGTGCAGCGCCCGGCACAACTCGCCCCCGCACCCGGCATCGAAACACTGCCGACATCCTTCTGGAAGAAGCCTTCAATGAAACTTAGTTCTCCAAACATCCTCCAGCCACCAGAGGATCCTTTTGCTCCAGTTTAATCTCTTCCAAATACACTATCAGTGCCCACTTCTCCGATTCTGATTTATTTTCAAAGCCAGAGCAGGAGCAGGTATGCCTTTTCCACCCCAGCTGAGAATCGTGCCCTGGGGTTTTCCCAAAGCTTTCAAAAGCAGGAGGTGTTGCAACGAATTTCGACAAAGATTTCTTTGTACAATGCAAGCAAAAATAATTTCCCTGTTCTGGCGCCCAATATGGCTTCGCTTAGAAAATATTGGTCATTTTTAAGTGAAATGATTCTGAAGTTATTATGCACCAGGTCATTATAAAATGAGAGGTAGAATTTACTGTACACGGCAAATAAAATAATTAGAGGAGTGAATTTACTGGAGCCCAGATAATTTTGGTTGGTCTATTAATACTTCTTTTGAGGCCGGGATTACAGCCTCGAGCTGTAGCACCAAAGGCCCAGGCGATACAAACCCATCGCTCTGAGCACGGTCGGGCAGCCTTTGTCCCCGCTCTGCTCTCCCTAGGGAACGCTCTGCAAGCCCCCAGCACCTGGGTGTCCCCGTGCCCTGCCGAGGGGCCAGCAGGTCCCACATAGGGCTGGGGGTCTTGCACAGCCCAACCCACAGAAACCCAGTGCTGGGCTGCTTTTCTCCCCAAGGGGTTTTTATCCATCCCCGCTCAGAGCTGAGCCCTGACTCCCCCACGCCATGTTTTGGCAGGATTGGGCCCTGAAGGGGTTAACTGGATAGCAGTGCCTATAAGAAATTAGAGGAGGAGGTAGTTTAACATAATTGCTTGTGATGCATGTATCAACAGCAGTCCGAACTGCCTCTGCAAGAAAATAATGCCCTGGACGGTCTCGGCAGATACCAAAGGGTGCAAATTTCCCCGCTGGGATCAAAACACATTAGCGATGGGAATACAAACACAGAAACCCTCCTTCGCAGCAAGTACTGATTTGCAAGGGCTCCTGCATGAACTCGGCAGCCCCGAGCCTCGCGCCGGCATCTCCTCATCCCTCCCCACCCGTGGGCCTCCTCCGTGCTCCGAGAGATGCAGGTTCAACATCATCCTTTGCCTCCTGCCCGGCCGCTTGCCACCATGACCCTGGTTAATGGGGTGTTAGAGAGGTTTTTAGGGGATCTGGCAGATGGAGGGTGAGAACGGGTGGTGTGTTGTGCCCCGCTCGAGCTGCCTGGTGAGGCGTGCAGTGATGGCACTGGTGCTGTGCCATCCTCCCAGCCCCTCGCCTCGGCTGGAGTTTGCTTTTCATTTGCCTCCATCCAAAGAGCAGACAGGACAGGGCCGGGTGGGATGGAGCTGAACGGTCTCCGTGCAGGAGGCATGGGGTGGCCGGGGCTCTTGGGCACCATCCATGCGAGTGCCCCATCCCAGGAACCAACAACCCCAACTGCAGCTGGAGGGATAACAGAGAAAACACCAGTAAAACTAAAATATTAAAATACCTTGCCTTCCCACTGAGGATTTTCCACACCTGCCTTGGTGTGGACACCCCCAAAAGCCAATGCCCCATCCAAAGTCCTTTTTCTCCTCCAGGTAGGGCCCTTCACCACGCTGGATCAGCGCAGGGAGAAGCAGAGACCCATGAGCTCTGCACAGGAGCCGTCTGGCAAGACTGGGGCACAGCTGGGATTATCCTGATGTCCCCAGACAGCATCACCCCCCCCCCGAGTCCAAGGGCCACTGCGGGGAAGCACCGTGGCAGGTCCCCCACCCGCAAGAGTGATGCCGAAGCTCCCGGGCAGTCGTACGGAGCCCACTGAGTTTCTTTAAACATCCATCTCAAATGGCTGCAGTGTGTCCAGAGCAGAGAGTTAATAGGGAAGGAAGTAAATGTCACTCAGGATTTCCTCCCCTTCCTCGCCAGGGAAAGGGACAGGTCTCAAGAAGTGGAAAATCAGCATATTTTAAACACCGCTTTTTAAATTAGAACAAATTATAGCAATTTTAAATTGACATATAACTGTCCAGGAAGTGGTGAGGTCATTTATTTATTTAAATGATCTTGTTGGTTTGATTGATTAAGTTCTTTTTTTTTTTTTTTTTTCCATATTTTCCTTTTTTCTTCACCATTTCCCTTTTTTTTCCCCCTAATTCCCTGACAAACTGGGAAATGTCTGTGTATTTATATCTAGCTAAGGACAAGCAGGGAAATAAAACAAAAGGCCCTAATAATACCCAAAACTCTCACCCCACGGGAGCACTTCAGCACTGAGCCTGCTTTTAATTAGAGAAACATCTCAAGTTCAAGTTTACGCATCCCCACAAGGAAGCCTTTTTGCCAAGATAAAGATCTGAAATCGTACAATACTGGCAAGACGCAGCCCCCGTCCTGGGTCTCCATTCGAGTTTCTGTGAAGCGCAAGACCCTGTATTAATTTCTCTCTTCTCCAAACACTTGCCAAAGCCGTATCAAATCTCCGAGGGTAAAAGGCGCAGCAAACACAGGGTGTCACTGCCCTGGGCACGCTGCAGACCACGGGGTCCCAAAATTACCCGCAGGAATATGGCAATAGGGGATCATTTTGCCGTTGTTCTTCCTTGGCTCCCATCCTGTAACCCCGTCTGACTGCCCCACTCCCTCTGCTTCATCCTCAGCTATTTCAGGCTGTCCCTCGCTGACCCGCACCCGTGTGTGCCATGCGGTAGATCCCGATTCCCCCCGTGTCCCAGGAACGGGAGAGCTACAGATTTTATTTCACCATCCAGATTCATGGAGCTGGCACCCAGGAGGGCCACAACACATCGCCCCAAGCCTCCCCGCGGTGCACCCGAGCCCCGCAGAGCCCTTCCAGGTCTCCATCTCCTATTAAAGTTGCTTCAAATCATAACAAAACCAGGAGACAACCTTTTTTTTTTTTTTTTTTTTTTTCCTGTGTGGAGGAAGCACGGTGTGGATCTACACAAATCCCCCTGCAGCACAGTTCTGCGTGACAAGTCGGCCACATTCCCCAGCGGGCTGAGGGGTTCCTGCCTCGGCCCCACTCCCCGAGAGCGGCTCTGCCTTTCCCAAAAGTGCCGGCAATTTCCCTTCCGTGAAGCACAGTGTCTGGCAGGGCTGGGATGTGAATTCATGGATCAGCCACTTCTCTCAAACGTAACAGGAATGTTTCTGCTTTGTCTTTCTCTCTTTTTTTCCCCCAAAAACCGGTGCAAATGAGGGAAGCCCTGAAGAGATGCTCTTTGTTACAAGCAACTACCAAGGAGTCAGAAATCTTGCCAGAAGCCACCAATGCTTTTAAAGACATTACAGCCCAAAAGTTATCAAGGAAATAACCAACTCCACAATATATTAAACACATCATTTTGTATTTTTGATGGCATTTAAGCCATTAAGGCATGAAAATATGATACTGCTGAAGGAATCAATTTTGCACAGGGCTGCTGTACCCCAGGAAAAACAAACAGGAGAACCACGGGGAAGCCCCCACCACCAAAACCCCCCAAATTCGAGCCCGGCCGCCAGCGAGCGCGGAGGGGCTGACTCAGCTCTTCGGCCTCACCCAGCTGCGGCATGGCCTTGGCTCCAGGCAAGCTGCCTTCGCCTTCAAATAAACACATCCCCGCCGTGCTGGGGGGCTGCGGGGGAGCGGCGCTGGTTTGGGGGTCGAGCCCAGGGCTGAGTAGAGATGGTAGTGGGGAGGGACCGTTCGCTGGGGGGACACACACAGACTGACTCCACGCAGGCAACCGTCCCAGTTAAAGCATTGAAGCTTCCCAACGCAGCCCCTGGCAAATGCAAAACGCGAGTGCTCGGCCTCACACGCCCCTGCCCAAAATCTGCAGGTCAAGTTGGGCAGGGTGGGAGGCTTGAATTAGGGCAGCACCATCTTAGAGTGGATGTCTGGTGATTTCTAGTTGTTAGCATCACACTGGGGGCTCTGCAGAGCTCACTCTGATTAACAGGGTGGAATATTGCACCTCTTTTCCCTTCCCCGAGTAAAACAGGATTTCAGTTTTGCTATTTCTGGCAGTAAATCTCAGATTTATGTACAGCCACGAGGGACAGGGGAAGTAGCAGGGGATCGCTTGTATTCCTAGCATGGTCCTGCGCATACATTTTCTCTCTAGTCTCAAACTGGAGCATCCACTAGGAATAAAAGAAAAAAAAAAAAACCAAAACACAGCAGACTCCTCTGAACTCCAGAAAAATGGATTCAGATGCACCTTAAATAAATAAAAAAAATTGTGAAAGGCTTTTTCACAGTGGTTTGCAGACACGCCAGGGCTCGGGGAGCCGGCGAGGCGCTGGGCGTGGGATGAGAACCAAGATGGAGGTGGTGAGATACGGGGGTGTGGGCAGCGGTGCCGAGGTGTGTCGGGGCTGGCGGGTCCAACGCAGGACAGGGTGGTTCAGGGCGCTGCTTTTATCAGCACGGCTTCGAGATGGATAGAGAAGCCACAGCAAGGCATGTGTCATCCCCAGTAAGTGCTGATACAACCCTTTCTCCTCCCCGGCTGCCACCTGGGCAGCGCAAGCACTGCTGGAAGAGGTGTCCTTACAGCAGGGCTGGGGGCACCCGAGGCCACAGGCACCCTCCTCCCTCAGCCACTCCAGCACCCCAATATTAACAGCAGCAAAGCCCTCTTCAGGCTGGATTTACAGATAGGATTTTCCCCTTTACAGTTAATCTTTCTCCCAGTTTTTCTGCTTTTTTATCCCATACTGGAAGCCAAGAGCCCCCAATCCACAGGGTGCTCAAGGGCAGCCAGCACCCAAGCCACAGCCTTGCACCCACTGACTGCCAGCACCCCAGGGACACAGATGCCACTAACACCTTGCACAGGCACAAAAAGGGGGGTTTCCACCCTCTGCAGATTCCAAACTCTTCATTTCCCAGCCGAGAGTGCGGGCTGGGCTGCGGCTTGGGCTGACGTCGTGCGCGGGGGGCAGGTGGGGAGGGAAACCCTCACTCAGCTGAGAATCTCAAAGAGATAAAAGCAAAAAGCAGCAATTCTTGGAAACGACTCAGAGCCGTGGGAGGTGAGAAGCCTTTCCACCCACCAGCTACATGCTGCGCAAGTGGGGAGCGGGTGCTCAGGGCGAGCCAGAGTGGTGGCCACCAGGCTGTCCCCTCTGGGGTGACACCACTCCTGGCATGGCCCCATCGATCCCTTCCCAGGGACGTGGAGGGGAAGGAGCCTTCTAAGGAGGGAAAAGTGGTCATGGAGGGGGTTTGTGGCTGTGCAGGATGAGGCCCTGCCAGAAAAACCCTGCAGGAACAACATGTTGGGAGAAGGGACATGAAATGCTCTTGCCTGGCTGGGGGTACCCCACCCCCAAGCCCCCTGGTCCAAGCCAGCAGATGCTGCAGGATGGGCACACACTCCTGGTGCTCACTGTGGTCACAGCACGCAGGGACACGACCAGAAGCACCAAATCTGAGACACGCACACTCAAAACAATCAGCGCAGGAGACACCAGCACCCATCACCAGCACCTCCGTGAGCGTTCCCACTGCTGAGTGGGTGACAAGGGCGGATGCGGGGACCTCACTGCCCCTTGCTCTTCAGGTGTGGAAACCCAAGATACAGCCCTTCCTCATCCTCACCCTCCATTTCACCATTCAGCCCAGGACAGGAGAAAATTAAACTGCAATGTAAGAGCAGGGAGGTCTGTGCCACTGAGTGAAGGCTGCAGCCCCCAGTGCCTTGCTCCAGCATCCCACTCCCTCCTCTACTCTTTGCTGGTAGCAGCGGGGGGGAGGAAGAAAAAAAGCTCCATTCACCCAAACTTATGCAGCATTAAACCTCAGAAAGCAACTGTACACTCAAAGAGGTCCAGGCCCTCACCATGCAAGTGAAGAGGGCTCAGCACACCCCGGCACAGCTGCCTTGCACCCCTTCCCATCTCCCTGGCACTGGTACACGGGGCTCTGTGCACGCTCCCAGCCAGAGGGAGGTTTTTTATCCCAGGTGAGCAGGGCTGGGTATAGATGTGCTTCCCCACAAGGGTTATGGTGGGTGATCAAGGCCTCTTGGTCTCCCTTTCCTCCTCCACACAGTGGCCAGGACAGCAGGGATGGGGTGGAAATCAGAAACAAGGGGTTAAGGATAAAGGAGGTTTAGAAAAAGGGGAGAGAAGTTAAGGAAGACTGAATGGCAGCAAGAAAAATGTCAAAGAGGGGGGGAAAAGCATTTAAAAGGAGAAAAAAAAAAACCAACTTTGCACAAGGGTTCCCAAGAGATGGGCAGAAAGGGGCTGGTGCTGCAAGGGGGACCTGGGAGAAGGGGAGCAAAAGTGACAGCAGAGAGAAGGTGAGAGCAGTGGGAAGGGAAGGAAAGGGAAGGGAAAGGGAAGGCAGCCAGCAGGTGGGTGTGATGGGGGAGGCCCTGGAGATGCTCCCATTTACCCAGGAACAGACTAAACATCCCTGTATAGCTTCCAGCTATTCATTTTTCCATGTTCTGCCTCTTGTGAATTATTTTGCAAGCAGCTGTGGATGCAAGAGGGCTTTGCACCAGGGCTGCAGCTCAGCCGAGTCGGGCTCTTGCTAAATAAAGAGTTGCAGAGAAGGGGGAAAAAAAAAGAAGGAAATTCCACAGGAAGTTCAAATATTTTATTACTTCCTGTTTGTACAAAGTATGTCAACACTTGGCACCCGCTGCGCCATTTGTTTAGAGTTAAGGTGTCAACTTGAAAAAATGTCCTTTTTCTCTCCAGATCTAACCCAGAAAGAGCCTGAGCACAAGTAAAAAAATATCTCAGAGTGAGCAGGGCACTTGGAGGGAGCTGCGTGAAGGCTTGCAGGGGATGCTCGGGGACCACGGCGGAGCAGCTGAGACAGTGGCTCAGCCAAAACCACCACCATTATCAGCCCCACGCACGCCCCGAGGCTGCTCCTCGCTTGGTTGGGGTCCTGCAGGTGAGTTTGGGGGTCTTCAACACCATGGCCCAGCTCTCCTAGTGCCCCCATCCAGGCTCTGGCTGTCACCCTCTTCCCTGGGATTTCTCACCCATCTCGACTCGATTTCAAACTCCTCAGAAGTTTTTCTGGGCGCAACTTTAGTTAAAAGACTTGCTCAAGGGCTGAGATGAAGCGATGGGACAGGGATGGAAGATGAATGGGATGCTCAGAGGTGGGGCGTGGAGCCTGGCCACGTTTCTGGCCCAAAAACTCCACGAGAACATTTGCTGGAGGAATTTTGCCGCATCTGAGAAGACGATGCCCAGGGCTTTCCCAGGATACCAAGACAAATGGCCAATTCTTTCCACATTAAGGGTGCTTTTCTGCCCGCTCACACCAGCCCCACATCCAGCCTCCAGCCCCGTCTAGCACTGATCCTGCACAACAGGAGCCAACACACACTGTGTCCCACTCATTTGCAACATCACAGTCAAGAAGGGGAAAAAAACATATATTTTTACGCACACACCCACATATACACACACATATATGTATTCCAATATATATGTTAAAAAGTGGATATATTATATACACACACATATAAAAATTGCAATTCCTGCTGACAGCTCTCGCCTCCCAAGGCCAAGCAGGGGAGGGCAGTGCGAGCCATCGTGTTTGGCCAAAGGTGGTTATTACCGGGGCTGTACCGGCTCCGACAGCCGGCCGGCGAGCCCGGCGGGTGCCGGCGCACCGAGGGGTGCTATGCCGGAGAGCCACCCAGTGGCAGGTTAACCAGGAAAACCACGCTGGGTTTCCACGAGTGAGCCCGGATCATTTTGCAGCCGGTATTTCCACACCAAGGGTTTCTACAGAGGACTGCAGGGAAGGAAGGGCAAAGGGCATTATTTAATTTTTTTTTTTTTAATTTCATGTTCATTAGAAAATGCAAACCAAACTGTGGCAAAAAAGGTTTTTTTAATTTTTTTTTCTTCCCGTGCAAGGCACTGGATTGTCATCAATCATGAATTTAAGCCCCAGGGTCAAACTGGGAGTCAAAATACAACCTTTACTGCCAACAAATCTATGACCGTCTGAAAAAATCCCCAAAAAGCACAACTTGGGTCTAAACTCCTTCAACTGGCGATTTATGGGCTGCGGGGGTGCAGGGATGGGTCAGAGATCAACCTTTGGGGTCCACACAAGACAAGGGTATAAGCAACAAATAAACACCACACAGACCTCCTTAAGGAACCTGCACCTCCAGCATGAACATTTTCAGGTCCACAAACCAGAAAAAACACACAACCAAAACCCAGAAAACTGCTGACCTTGCAGCCCAGGACAGCATCCCAGGGAAGGCATCCCTCGGGCACACCGAGCCAGAGCCAGGGCACGCTGCTCCATCCTCTGGTTTTGCCTAATTACGCCAAACGAAGGCACGGCCCCAATCCAAACAGCGCAGGGCGAGCGTGCCCGCGGCTCAGCCCCACAGCTCCCTGCCTGGCTACAAAGCCTTCGCCTCTGTATCAGAAAATTTAAATTAAAAGATCGGGAGTGATCGGCCGAGATGTTGAAATTCAGGAGGAGCGGGTATGATTCAGCAGGGGTTTGGCGAGCGCTGGCTATCGGTGAAGTCAGAGCAAACCAAACGCTAAGAGTAGTAACTATCTCACCTTGTATTATTATTTATGTATTCCTGATTATTATTATTATTAGAAAGGCGATCTGATGCAGCAGATAAGGGGCTGAGCCAGGAGTCAGGAGACCTGGTTTCTATTCCTGACCTGGAAGAGTTGTGAAATTCCCTGCCCAACCCCTACCTGCTTTCCCCTCCCGGCCCCAGGCCGAGCCCGTTCCCCGTGGCTGCAGCACCCACCACATCCCACGTTTGTGCACTGCCGCAGCCCCACAACAGGGACCTGCCTTGTCTTTCTGGCTTAAAAGAAAAACCAACAGCGTTGCATTGCCTGGATGCTGGCTTTGCAAATCCAGCCCGGCAGCTCGACAGGCTCCTGTAAAGCCTCTCGCGCTCCAAAATAAAAATCAAGGGGGAAGAAAAATCCAACAAACCCTCATGCAAATAAAACCCCCTCACCGAGGTAACAGCCTCCACCTGGCCTGACATCAAGGGGCACCGATGGCCCAACGACAGCATCAACAAAAAATATTTTCTAAAGCATATTTAGAAGGATCAAACTGTTTCCCTTCAATTTGGGCACTGACAGCTTTACATGCGAAGGGAACAAACTCTGCTTTATAGTCCCCGGGGTGGTGCTGAGCAAGCAGGAAGGTGAAGCTGGAGCAAAAAGCCGGAGACTGAGGCCCCGGGGACGAGATCCCACCGCACAGGGAGTCCCACAGAGCAAATAATACTCATGGCAGAAGGAAACAACTCCTGTCGACGGCACCGGAGCGTTTCCCCGCGCTCCTCCGATCACGGGAGGTGCCAAGGTGAACTCAAACCAGCCTGACGCCAAAAACCAACCCAGCGAGGCGGGTTTGCAGCCGCCTTTGCAAAGAGCCACCCTCAACCAAGAGGCACCGTCCTGCATCCAGGAGAGCCTACTCAATCAAAACAAAGACGATTCTGCGGTTGAATCGTCTCTTTGGTTTTCTCAAGCAACGCAGCCCCCAGCCGTGGGTGCTGCCAGCCGGAGCCTTTGACAACCCGAAAGCGAAACCACCACTAACCAAAAGGGGAAGGTGCTCGCCGAGCCCTCCTGGGCCTGTGCGGACAGACAGGCAAATACAACCATGGTGAGGAGGAAACCTGCAAACATTTTTAGTTTAATAATCAGCAAATCAGCCTCCAAAGCCGGGCACAGCATCTGTGGCTTTGTAACCACCCCCAGAAATGCCCTGCTGGATTTGATCCCTTGTAGTTTCGCTGTCGAAGCCCAAAGCATTTTCCCTACATCCCAAACACCCCAAGGACCGGAGCTATAAAACCATCCCTCCACGGTGGGATAGGGAGCGCGGTGAGAGCCAGCAGCAGGCAGGGACACACGCCACGCTCCGCTGTGTGGATAAAATAAAAGCAGCCAAACCGTTCCCGCTGCAGCGTGCGCTCTCAGGGCTCGCTCGGCCACGCAAGCACCATCTCGTTGGCTCTGAGAGCTGCAAATGGTGCCGGTCCTGGCCATGGAGGGCTCAGCCCCCTTTCACCCCCCTCCCCGTGCTGCTCAGTGACTGCCAGATAAAATCCATCACTTACTTCGTGGCTCCCGGGGTCCGTCTACAGTCACTTTAATGGCTCGGTGATAGGTAGCGACTTGGGTGGGGTTGGTGAACACGGTGATCGTCAGGGTAAAGCTTTTTCCTAAGGAGGGTGGGGGAAAAAAAACAAAACCACAAGAGAAATGAGGATATTCACATGGGTTCAGCTCTTGTGGGAGCAAAAGACTCCTGCTGGAGCAAGCTCAGACACAAATATCCACATCCACCGAACTCCAACACACACATCATTTAATTTTATGAGACATTATTGCCGAGACACAAAGCTCGGCCGGCTCCCACTGGGGTTCAGCTGGCTGCAGCAGAGCGAGGCTTGGACCCAGTTCAGAGCGGGAGCCAGGACCTTCCTGGATGGAAAAGTCACTTGTCCCCCCCCTCCCCTGCCCTGTCCCCATATTGAACCCTCCACCCACAGCAGCTTCCTGGTGCCTTCCCGCTCAGATGCTTCCCCTTTTCCCATGGGAATTCAGCCCTGAAACACGGCGCTGGATGCGGGATCCCCTCCGTGAGGGAGCGATTTGGGTCCTGGCACCCCTGGGATGCTCCTGCGGGAGCAAGCTGGGGAGATGGCATCAGCCCACAGGCGATGGGTGCTGGTGCCTGCGGGGGAATCCTGGTGGCTTTGGCCCCACAGATGCGCCCGTGCAGAGACGTTTGGAGGGGAGCTGCGATGGGCTCTCGGCCATAGGGCACCCACAACCCACGGACAGGGGCCAGGGCTAAGAATTGGAAATTACAAAATGGGAACTGAATCCAGTCAGCTTTGGCCACCAGAAGCGGCCACCAGCCAGCCAGCTGCGGCAACTGTCCCCCTCTCCCAGGCCTGACCAGAGAGCAGGAACCCGCTGCTGGGAAAGAGTTCAGATACTATCATGGGGGCTTTCAGGGATGATCTCGAAGCACCGAGCTTGTCACATTTTTTTTTTTTTTTAAAAAGGGGGCAAAGCAGTGAAAAGCTCTTGGAGCCCAATTTTGCAAGAACACACCAGCAACACCTTGCCCCGGCAGAGCAGGTTTCCAACCGCACTCCGAAAACACTTTTGGCATCACAAAGCGTGTTATCACACCTGCACCCACATGCCAGCCCTCTCTCCTCTCCCAACACCCACCCTGACCCCAAACCCATTCACCTCCTGCAGCCTGGGCAGCCCCATCCCAGACCCTCTCCCTGCCCCACCTCAGCTGCCATCACACCCTCCATGTCCAGCTGATGGGGAGGCTGCGGGGGAGCAGAGGCCCTTCCTGCAGAGACCGGTGCTGTGCCGGGAAGGGGCTCCGCTCCCCCCCCCCCAGCCTCCCCACATTCAGGAATCTCTTGGGTAAAGGAGGGAGGTTGTACATTCACGGGAGCAAACTGCTCTAACCAACCCTCCAGGAGCAATCACTGTGGGATTTCACAGGTATCGAGTATTTCAGAGGTATAAACCCCAGCAGGAATCAGGCTGGAAATGCCCGTGCAAAAGTCCTTTGCTCCTCCAGCCTCTATTTCACAAATAAATGCAGTAAGAAACCACCTCCTTCCTCTTTTCCCCTAAAGGGATTAGGGGTTTGCAGATCCCGACCATCATCTATCTACAGGGTTGGACCTGAGAATATCCATAGCAAAACAAAACAGTATTTATACAGCTAGAAGGAAAAAAAACAAAACAAAACAAAGCAAAACAGAAAAATGAAATTCTCTCCTCTGGAGAACATCCTGCAATTATCGCAGGTGGGAGAATTTCTCCACGGAAGCATCAAGGGGGAAAATGCTGGCTTTAAAGCAGACAGCAAGCATCAATCTGTGCCTTCCCTCTGCTTTCAAAACACTGCACAAGCCTTCAGCTCACTTTTTGCATAAAAAGGAATTTTCTTTTACCCTCCCAAATACAATTTTAATCCTTGGTGAAGCGGTGGCGCTGACAACCTGCACAGATGAGCTGCGCTGCCGCAGCCTGCGGAGCGTAAAGGCTCCCGGACGCCTGCACGGCCACAGAAAAACCAACCAACACCCAGCATTTATTGCCAAAAGGTTTGCAGAACTGGAGTGAAGGGATGAGGATTATTAGGAGCAATTATTTAGGAAATTCCGCAGGAGGAGAGGCAAGGGGAGGGAGCCCCTTGGTTTGCAGGCGAGGGAGCAAGCGGTGCGCAGGCAAGTCCAGCTTGTGAGACACAACCCTCCCGCACGCCCGCAGAGCCGAGCCTAGCTGAGCCCGGCTCCCCTACTTACTACTACACCTAATATACTTTTTAAATTATTTTAAATTTTTTATTGTCCATGTGAAATAACTTCCCTGCATTTTAGTTCCCCCCCTCCTCGCTGCAGATACAAATACCTCTCCAGGGAGGACGGCCGCGGCGCGGAGCCGACCAGGCCATTTTTGCATCTCTTAACAGCTCTCAAAAATCCTCCCATGAATCGAAAATGACAATTATTACTCAGCATCATTTTTTTACTCATTTCCCGCCTTCTCGGGAAGCTGGGCTGAGGTTACTCATTCCCACCGCGCCCCGGCCCCAGCCACGGTTTGCCAGCTGCGTGGGGCTGGATCCCAGCTCTTGGGTGGGTTTGGGAGCACCCACGGCTCCGTGGGGATATTCCGGCTGGGAGAGCAGGCGGGGGGGGCATCGCAGCACCCCGCTGGCCTTGGCTTTCATTTTATACGGTGCAATCTGAGTAGAAAAGGGGTATTTTTTTTTTTTTTTTTTTTTTTTAAGAGCAAAGCATAGAGGGAAACCGGTCCTTCTCCTCTCCCTTTGTCTTGTACATGGAGATGGTAATGGGGGGGGGGGGGGGGGGGGGAAGGTGGCGGGTAAGGACCTGCTCTTCCCAGCTCACAGTGCTGGGGAACGATCCCAAACACGTTAATACTAAAAATACCCAATTCTGAACCATTTCAAGTCCTGTTTTCAAACCGGGAGCCTCGCTGCGTCTGATTTTACAGGGCTCCTGCAGCTCGGGCACACGCGCGGGCTGTGCGTGTTTACAGATGCTCACGGCCACGCATCGGATTTACACAAATATTTACACACACGCAGAGCTCTGCCCCAACAAAATATTTTGCAGCGAATCCAAATTTCTGCCAGAGTAAACGAAACCAGCACCGGGCTTCCAGAGATTCAGCCAAACAAGGGAAAGCAAGTGTGACACCCTGAATAAAAATTCAATAGAAACGATTTTTCACACTAAATAGGTCCGAAAGAGCCCCTGGCCGGGAAGGCACGGCCGTGTGCTTCGTGCTGCGAGAAAACCCCGCTGTGCCGCCTTCACGCCAGCCCCGGGGAGCCCCGGCGGGGTTATTTCTCTGCCAATATTACAAAGCCTCATCCCACAACAATATATTTAAAAAAAAATAAATCAGCACTTGAGTTACACTCCTTGCTCCGAAGCCTGTTAGAGGCAGCAGAGGTGTTTCCACTGCTGTAATGAGTATTTGCCAGGACTCTGCCCGAGGAAGGAAACTATCCACGCAAGTGCTTTCTGAGACTGTAAACTACTGTTAATTCAGAGCTTGGGACTGCAGAGGAAGAAAGTTAATAATGAATTCAAGAGTCAAGCTGAGATTGGGTTGCATTCAGTTTGGAAATTTATGAAGGAGAATAAAAAAAAAAAAAAAAAACAACACAGAAAGAAAAGAGCCTAACAGAATAATTGATTACAGAAATGAAAGCGTAATTCATAAAAGAAAAACATTTTCCATCCATCAACCTGCAACCAGTTAAGTGGAGAGTTTTAAAGAAACTGCAACATGGAGAAGGAGCCAACAGGAAAAAGGAAATGTATGAAAGAATGTAAACTATTCAAGTTTCATAAAGAGGAACAAGTAAACAGTTATTACATGCAAATAATTCCTAACATCACTGCTTTTAATTAATGCAGAGAAGTCAAAATATATCTGACATCGTGTGTGTATATTCGAAGCCTTTGAGAAAATGCCGCCATACGGCCATTAAGATATAATATTCTTATTTTTGTTTAAACGAACAATCAAGTGCTTCGATCTGCAGTGTTGATTGGTGATGAAATGCTGAAATTCTATTTGTACTATTTGAAATTCAGGTCCAGCACGGCAGCGAGGGATCAGGCGGGAGGGAAGGGCAGGCAGGGCTCTGCCCCCCCCGGCACCCGCTGCCGTTCAGCATTTGCAGGGGATTTTTTTCCCTCTCCTCGGATGGCACAGCCCGATTTCCTTGACGGTTTGCTTTGAAAAAGCCAGCGGCATGAGCCGTTTAAAGCTAAATGATAGAGCCAACCTCTACGGCCAGAAGGTAAAATTTCTCTCACGCTTTTCCCTGCACCAAGCGTGGAGAAAATGAGCCAACCTGCCTCAAAAAAGCACCCACAGCTCTGCCCCGCGTCCTCATCCCCCCCACTGAAACGAGCCTTCCACACCCCTACCCGCTGCACTCCCTTCACGCCGAGCACTGCGTTATTATTTTACTTAAAACACTTGATTTTCACCCTTTCAAAACGAGCTGCCGGGTGGGTCATTGCCCCCGAGCAGAGTCACCTGCGGAGGGGACGCGCCGCTGCCTCCTCTCACCATTTGATGGGGGAAATTCGGGCGGATTTGGGCCGGGGCTGCTGCCAGCCCATGCACCTGAGAGGAGCTGCCTTTCCTCGCCGCGGAGGTTTTACAACGAGATGTATTTAATTCCTGCCCCGGGAGGAGCCGGGCAGAGCCGCTTTTGCTGCGGGGGGCAGTCGGGGCTGCTCCCGCATCCCCCCCGCATCGGGGCTGGGGGGTTCCTCCCTGCGCGACAAGCTCAGCCCGCAGCAACGAAACCACCGGCCCGCGAGAAATACGCCGTTAAAATAAAATAAAAATTAAAATAATAATAAAAAACCTAAACGTCCCTTTCTTTTTTTTTTTTTTTTTTTCCTTTCTTTCTTCTAAAAAGCCGAATAAAAAGGACAACCATTTCCTGGCCGGTACCTACCCCTGCCGCTTCTCCCAACAAATCTGAGGTCGTTAAATCTTGCTACTTGGTTTTTCATCACGGCGGAGGCGTTGCGGAGCTCTGCCGAGTAGTTTTCGTCGTTCCCTGCCATCACCGTGACCACCGTCCCGTCGGGGACATCTCCGAGGGCTACGACCTAGGGCAGGACGAGAGCATTTTAGGCTAAAATTAACTGCGGTGGGAGCTAACCTGCCCTACGTTTCCCCTCCCGCCCCAAAACCCTCCAAAACCAAAGCAAAACCAAAAGCAACCCGAACCCCCGAGAAAGGCTGGAAAACCGGAGGGGGAAGGGGTAAATGAGGTAAAAAAAGGGGTTAAAAGGAGCGAAGGGCTTGAGGGGGGTGTGTGGGGGGGGGGTGTCAGCCCGCCCTCGGCCCCGTCGCGGGGAATTGCGCTTTTATTTTGTTTGATTCACGGGTTAAAAAAGCGCCGCCGAGCGCGGGGCGGCCGCGATGGGGGCCCCGGAGCTCCGCGCCCGGCCCAGGGGAAGCGCGGGGGGAGTCGGCGGCGCTGCGCCGCCGCGGAGGGGAGCGCGGAGCCTGCGCCCGTCTGGCGGAGAAGGGACACCATCCCCGGGGAGCAGAGCCCCGAGCTCCCGGCGCCGGGACGGCCGGGGGAGCCCCGTTTGTAAACACAGCCCGCCCCCCCCCCCCCCCCCCCCCCCCAGCTCCCCGGGACCCCGCCGCCGTCCTGCCCGGCTGCCCCCGCCTCTCCTCCCGCTGAGTTTTGGCTTTTCTCGCCTCAGCCCCGTTCCCCCAAGCCCCGGGGGCGCAGCGGGGATGCCCGGCCCGGGGGTGCCCCGACGGGTCGTCCCGTCCCGCGGGGAACCCGGGCAGCGCAGCCCGGTGCTTCAGCTCTTCGCTTTCTTTTTTCTTTTTTCTTTTTTTTTTTTTTTTTTTAAGATTAGATCTCCCTTCCCTGCCTCCCTCTCCCAGGAAAGTAATTAACCTCCACTCTCATTAAACTTCAAAGTTGCCTGAGAGCTCCTAACTGTACGGAATATCTAAGATGCTGTGACCGCGGGGCAATGCGGAGACTTGATTAAAAATAATAAACCGGGCTCGCTTGAAGGTGATGTCAGGAGCGAGTTAAAGTGAAAGGGGCGGAGGGAAGGAGGCGAGTGGGTCGCGGCGGAGGGCAAGCCCAGGGGTCCCTCCGAGCCACCGGGGCTACCTGCGCGGCCGCAGCCCTTCCCGGAGCCCGGGACTTACCTTGAAGGCGACGGGCAGCGTCTTGTTGCACCTCCAGTGGGACGGCAGCACCGAGCACAAGAAGTTGGGGCTGTCGGTGCGCACCAGCTCGCCGGCGTGGTCGGCCAGTACATCCACGACGGAGCGGACCTCGGGTCGAGCCCGGGCTCCCGGTGCGGGGGCCCCCAGCGCCCCGCTGTTCTCGCCCATCTTACCGCAGGGGAAGGCCGTGGAGGGGGGTGTGAAGCGCCTGCTGGTGCTCGGGTCTACGGGAATACGCATCACAACGGCGGGCGTCAGGGAGCCGCCGCGGCCCGGGGGTACGAGGAGGGACCCGGCGGGGCTCGGCGGCGGCGGGGCGCGGCGGGGGCAGCGGCGGCCGGGCCCCGCGCTGCCTCGCTCCGTCCCGGCGAATCGCCGTCCTTGGAGAAAGCGGTCCGGGGTGTCCGCTCCCGCCCGGTTCCCGGGCTCGTCCCCGGTGGTTTCGCTGCTGTCCCGTCCGCCCCGCCCGGGGAAAGGCGGCGCGGAGCCCCGGTAGAGCCACGTCGCGGCCGGGCGCCCTCGACTGCAGGCGGGTCCCCTCCGCCGGGCGGCCCCGAAACCAGCTCCCAAGTGTCAGCCGCGCCGCCCGGTACCGTATTTACTGCCGGCCCCGGGGGGGGGCGGGCCGCGCCCTGACGGACGGGGCGGCGCGCCAATGGCACGGCCGTGGGGGTCCTTCTCCCCGCCCACCCCCCGGCTCCTGCGGGGCGAAGGGGCGTGGTCACCGCCGAAAGGGGCGTGGTCTTCGCTAAAACAGGCGTGGCCGCGGTTAGCCCCGCCCCCAGGGCTGGCCCGGCGGGGCGGGCGCACGTCGGGGCCCCGGTGGCTTCTCGCCGCCGCCGGAGGGTTTTGGGGCACGATGGGGCCGGTTTGGGGTCGAAGCCGCCGCCGTGCTGAGCGGCTGGGAATAGAGCACGTCCTCCGCCGCCCCCCCGCGTCCCGCTGCCGCCGCCCGCGCCCCCCGCGGTGGCTCGGCCATGGCGGGACGGGACAGGACGGGGGGGACCCGCGGCCGCGGGGAAGCCGCTGGGGACCACCGGCACACGCGTCCCCGATGGGAGGGCGGCTCGCCCCACGCCGTGCGCTGAAAACCCCAACCTCCGCTTTCTGCCTCCCCCCCCCCAAAAAAATTAAAAACCGCCTCGATCTCCGGCGGTCCCGGGGCGCCCGCAGCGCCCGGCGCTCCCGGCAGCTCCCCCGGGGCTGCGGCTGCGGGCAGGGCCGGTGGCTCCGGCCGGAATCGTTGGTGAGAAAATTCGTGGCGAAGCCACCGGTTCTGCGGGAAAAGAACGAAGGCGGCGGTTCGCTCCGCTCCGCGGCTGCCCACCCGCGGAAACGCCGAACCGCGGGGCGGCCGAGGGGCAGAACCGGGGGGCAGAACCGGGGGGGCGAGGCGGAGGTTTCGTTGCCCGGCGGTTTCCCGGTGGGGCTGAGCCGGTGGCGGTTTGGGACCGGGACGGCCCGTCGGTGCGGAGCCAGCCGGGCCGCAGCGTTCCCGGCTCCACGCTGCGCGGTGTGAAACGCGATTTTCCTTAAAACAAACCAAAATAAACCCCAACACCAACAAAAAAATAATTCTCCTTTTCCTGAACTCCCTCCACAAAGTAATGAAACATTTTCCTCCACAAGCCGCAAGGCCCGGGGGGCCGAGCCCGGGCCGGGCTCCGCATCCCGCTGCTCGCAAGACCCAGAAAAACCCCGTGTTTGTCCAAAAGGAAAAAAAAAAATATTTTTTTTTTTTTTTAAGCCAAGGGGAGCGGAGGTTCCCTCGCTGCAGCGCCCCGTTAGCAGCCGGGGCAGCGCGGGTGGCTGTGCCGGTCCCCCCGGGGACCCGCGCCGGGTCCGTCGCGCCGGTACCGGGGGCAACTCCGAGCCCAACCGGCCCCGGGGGGTCGGCGGGACCGGGGGGGGCGGCCACCATCCCCGCGTGTCGGGTCGCCTCCCGCAGTTACCGGCGCTGAAATCCTGCCCTTTTTAGGTGAAAGCGGCCGCCGGGTTTAGTTCTATTTTTCGCCCCCGGTTCAACAGCGGGGGGGACCCACACGAACCCCGGAGCAGGGGGCAGAGCTGCGGGGGGGGGCGGAACCTGCCGGGCCGCGCTGCCGCGGTCCCACGCCGGGGTTTGCTGGGGGGTGAGCACGTCCCCATCCCGGTACCCCTCCCGCCCCCGGTAACCCCCGGGAGAGGGACGGGGGGGGCGCACCGAGGGGATGGGGTGGCCACACTGCGCATGCGCCAGTGCCTCGGCGCGGCCGCTAGTTGGCGCCGGGGCTCCGCCGTGGCGGCTCCGCGACGGGGCGGCCCGGCCCGGTGACACCCCCACACACACCCCCCACACCCCCCCCGGGCCCTCTGCCAGGCGGTGCCTCTCCTGCCTCTTCCCGCTGCTCAACCGACCCCCCCGGGCTAACCCGCCTGTGCCCCCGCCGCCTCCCCGCGCAGCCCTGGGGGGGGGTGTGACCGGGTGACACACCCCCCCTTCCTCCTCCTCCTCCTCCTCCTCCACGGGAGCTGCAGCCCCGGAGCCGCGCAGGGCAGGTATTGCCCCGCCGGGGCTGCCCGCCCCGTCCTGCAAGCCCCCCCGGGGTGATTTCGGGCTCGGCCCCAGCAGGACAGAGCTGCCTCCCCGCAGCGCGATGCCCGTTTGCAGCGGGTGCATTATCCGTTCAGTGTCTGCTCACAGCCCCGCCACCCACAAATTTCTCTAATTTTTTCTCTCCCTTTTTTTACTGGGAGCAACCTGTTGGAAAAGGCACCTAATTACATCACCTCGGTGACCTCGAAGCAACATACAAATGTCTCCCCAAAGCACCCGGAGTCAGTCACCGAAGTATTCCCAGGTGCGCAGGGTACCACGTCCTGCCCCCTCCCCAAAACCCGTCTCCCCGGCACCCTCTGCCCTCCCACCCTGACTTATTCTTGACTTCAGGGCGACGGGGCGCAGCCTCGCCCCCACAACCCATCACATGGCCTCGCGCTTCTCCGCTGCGTAGGTGCAAAGCCAGCTGCCGACTTGCAGCGATATAAAACGAGACCCAAAACACAGGGCAGCGGCGAAGCAGGTTCCCCCCAACCCCAAACTGGCTGGTGACCCCCCGAGGTGCAGAGCCCAGCAAAGCGACTCAGCGGCTGTTTCTGCAAAAAGGTGTTGAAATGAGCAAAGCCGATCCAGAGCTGCAGGGACCCACAGCACCGTGTCCTTGCAGGAATTATCTTTCATTTAAATCATCCTCTTCAGCACAGCAGGATTCAGACTCTCAAACCGGGGGCAAACCTCACGCTGCTCTCGTCCTCTGCAAACCAGGAGACGACGGCACGTGGGGATTATTCTTCCACCGCCCTCCCTGCACTCCAGAGGAGGTTAATAGAGTCTAAGACCCAGGATTTGCATGGGCCTCTTTTCAAATACTTAAAAGCTACTGTTCACATCACAGGGAGGTCAGCGGCTCTTTAAATCATTGCTCGCTGGGATTACTTCCCTTACAGGCTCCTCTGTAGTTTTTAATTCATTTGAGCTGCTATTTAGCAGCAGAGCCACTCGTTTCGACGGCAAGGAAGCAAGCGCAGAGGCTTATAGGAAGCTTTCTATTAAAAATTCATTGCAAACTCTGCCTCAGACCTCTCAGGAGCACGGCGCTCAGTAGGGCCATGCGGGTGTCTGGATCTATTTTGTAGTTAAGGGAAGGGGATCTGAGAGCAGCATGCAGGGAGGGAGCGTGCTATTCATTCATAAATCAAACAACAGATGCTGGGTCCAATGGGGTGCGCGACGGTGACAATTTTTAACCCCTGAGTGTCACTGCTAAAACGGGCTCCCATGGGGCAATTACGGGCGCTGCAGGGAGAGGTTCCTGCGGGAGGAAGCTGTGGGGCTCAGGGGAAGAAATAAGGGGAAACTGGGGGGATAAAAGGCAGTGGCTGCCCCAGACATAAATCAGGGGGAAGCCTGCGCTTGGGCGAGGGCCCAGCTGCGAGACCAGCCTGTTGACGACTCCAGCAGGGCTGCACCGGGCTCTGCTCGGCGGCCGCTGCGCCCCGGGGTTGGGCGATACCCGCAGTGGGGGAAACCCTTCTCAGCACCCGCTCCCGGGGCCAGGGCTGCAGCCTGGCATCAAATCCTGAGCCGGGACATCCATTAACTCTGTGGGAGCCACGGCACCCACATCCACCTTGCTGTCTGCATACACAGCCCTGGCTCCTGGCACCCAGAACCCTTGCTCAGAGCAGCAAGAGGAGGAGGAAGACTTCAGCAAGAGTTTCAGATCCTGGCATGAAATGCTGTCACCAGGGAAAATCAATAAGAGATTCCCACCTGGTTGCCTGGGGCCAGGTTTTGTTCACCATCGTTTGAATGACTAGAAAAGGCCACGGCTGGAGAAGTAGCCGTTGACTGTCCTTACAGCTTTGGGGCTTGCCTGTCCTCCCAGTTCTCCCCATTTTATACCAGTGCATTTTATGCACTGGTGTACTCCACACCAGTGGATTTTATGCACTGGTACATTCCACACGCACGTGCACCCACACATGCATCCTTGGCTACTTGGGAACCAGAGCGGGGAGCCCCAGGCGCACACACTGGGGTGAATTGGGAGCGATGCCGCTGCCGTCAGGGGATTTATTGTCTCTCTAAAGAGCGAGCGAAGGGGGCTGGGACCCACCTCTGCCCCAGCACCAGCCTTTGGCGGGAGCCCTGCGCTCTGGGCGTAGCACAAATACTCGAGCGTGAGCAGCGCCGATGGGATGAGATGGGGTTTTCAAAAGCTGCGAAGTGACTTAGGAGCACGAGTGCGATTGACGTGAGTCCTGCGGTTCTGAAGTCACGAAAGTGCCATTCTTCATTGTTCGGGACCGCGATTCTCCTCTCCCCACAACGGCCTGACAATGAGGAGCATGTTCAGGGCTCACATCCTCTGTGCTATTGATAGCACGGCCGAGCTTTTTGGAGCGTGGGTCCCATCTGCCACTTCCACTCCTTTTTAAAAGATCCTAATGACTGTCAGATCCTTTTAGTTCTTAATTAATTTCAGAGTTCAACTGCAAATAGGAAACAAGGCAGCTTTTGCCCTTACGCATATGAATATTACTGTTCCATTTAATGTGGTTACTGGTGGAATGCTGTTATTCATTCCTGCCTGCAATAAAAGCCACATGTTTTTAAAACTTTGCACTTGAAAAAACTTTTAGGAAAGAAATCAAGTATGTTTTGTATGCATGGCATGAGATAAAAACTAGTCATAAATATTCAAAGAACAGTTAGAGCTTTATGCTTGATTTAAACAAGTGAACAGAGAAGTACGACGGTTGAAGTGGAGAATGAAAGCCCAATGCTCCTTTAAGAATGTGCTTATGCAGAGAAAAGGAACTATTCATGCAAAGGTTATGGAGCACCTAAGGACATCCCATCTCCTCCAAAAATGCCCAAAGGTGGATAACACTACTGGAAACATTGGGCTTTGTTCAGAGCTATTCAAGTACATGGGAGTTTCTCTCTCTTCAGGGGTTTCAGAGGAGTTTTAGGGGGTGTGATGCCTCCTGCCAGACCCTGTGGGAAATGGGGACTCTTCTTGCATGGAGGCATCTCCCATGTGTCATCCCCCATGTTGGAAGGCAGATGATTGAAGTCTTGATGAGCATTTTTGGGGGCTCCTGGGACTCCTGGACAGACCTTCGCTGGAGCCACCAAAGCCCAGCACAGCCAAAAGCCACGAGGGAAGGGACTGAGCGTTGGGGCCCCGGGCAGTGCCTGTCCCACGGCCGCGCCGACGGAGCCCGGGGCAGTGGCGAACCCTTCAAAACCCAAAACGCGACAGGGGGAGAAATAAAAAAAAATTCCAAAGGAAAGAAAAAGGGGAAATGTCTGGATGGTGGAAAGAGGAACCGAAAGGCACATGACGACGAGAAAAGTACAACGGGGTGGACACAGAAAAACACGATATGATTTCTAATTTTGAGGAGAGGCGGTTAGAGGAGTTCCTGTCACAGAAGGGCTCCCGGGCAGAGCACCGAGGGCCAGGGCGCAGGGAAATCCTCCTGCACGTGCCAAGCAAAGCCCTCTTGCAACACAAAAAGACTGCAGAAAGCGTTTTCTTGTCTGGGAAAATAGCTGTGCATTGGCAAAACTGCCCCATCTCTCGTCCCCATCCCCGGTGGGGTGGGAAAACCAACCTCTTGTCCCGTACAGTGGCTGAACATGCAATGGTGTTTTTCAGTTCTGTTCCCTACAGTCTCACCCAAAATGTTGGAGTGATGCTGGGTATCAAATGGGTGCCCAGTGCTCCTGTGCTAGGCTGAGGTTTGCAGGGCAGCAGGGACCCTTGGGGAAAGGTCTTGCACCCACACACCCAAAGAGCGGCCGGGGTTCATGCTCGAGCCCTGGTGAAGCATCTGTACGGTCCTGAGCGAGGCTGAGCTGGGCTCCGGCTGCTGAACGATCCCTTTGGGGAAGTCAAACGTGAAGAGAGAGAAAGTGAACCCTGGAAACCTCTCACGTTCCTGCACGCTCACCTATCTCCCTGCGAGGGGCACCCGGCTCTTAGAAAACTGCGGCCAAAGGTTTCGCTGCTTCAGGGCTGCAACATCTGCAAATACCTCTCAGATGTGGGAGCAGAAATGGGTGTTTGTCCCCCCCGAGAGGGCAGGAGGGGTCTGGCAGCTGCCTGCCACAGGCACTGGCATCAGACAGGGAACTCCAGTTTCCCTTTTCGTTCAGGTCTGGTAGAGCATCTTAGGGTCACATCTCAGCAAAAGCAGCTTTACAACCTGCAAGCACACCATATATGTTTAACTTCACTGCGGGACATCCATATGGCAAAGGGAACCCAGCCCGGTCACCCTGAGGGCACCCCGCTGATTTGGGAGCCCCGGACACCCCTTTAACCAGACTGCCCACAGATGTGCTCTCTGCAGTGGCTGTTGTTTGCATCTTGCTCTCAAGAGAATGACAGGGTCGTGCTGTCTCATGCTGGCTGACCACAGGGCAGCAGAGGTGCCTCGCAGCAGCTTTGCTAAATTTCCAAAGCCTTTCCTGGAATATCCTCTTGTGGGAAGTGGAGAGTTTCCCCCCCAAAACCTCAGCCTTGCTGGGAGAGCCACTGGCAAACCACAGTGGCCGGTGGTGACACCAGCACGGGCATCTCCTCCCTTCCTGCCTCAGCCCCGAGGTGGTTACCCCATTTCTCTTGCCTGGGCTGAGCCCTGATGGAGGCAGAGCCGGCGGGTTGGGAGGGAGGCAGATCACAGGAGGTGCTTTATAAACGCGTGGTTTATTAGATGTGCCTAATCCACCAGCTTTCATCCACGCGAGGGTTTTCCCCACCTGTCTGCGGGCAGATGAGCTTTGCAGAGCAGTGCCAGCGCAGGGTGGCTGCTAGTTGTTCTCCAGCAAGAGAACGGTTTGAAAAAGCCCCCAAACTTGGTATTTAAAGGCAGAGGTTGGGGACAGGAAGAACGGGACCGATTGCAGTGACGGAGCCCAGCGAAGCTGCGAGGTCTGCACCAAGCGGCATCGCATAGAGCTGGAGAAATGCAACCAGGAGTCTGGCAGGGTGTTTCTCCAGCCCATTGAGATGCTGCTTGGTGTGGAGCATGAGCAAACGGCCGGCAGCACCCAGGTCGCCTGCAGGCAGCTGCCTGCTCAGCCCCGCGGGCAGATCCTACGGCTCTGCATTCAGCCGTCACCCCAGGTCCGCCTCACTCGGGCTGCTCCTCAGGCAGCTCACCCATGAAAT
The DNA here is from genome assembly GCF_031877795.1 of Strix aluco. Taxonomy (NCBI): domain Eukaryota; kingdom Metazoa; phylum Chordata; class Aves; order Strigiformes; family Strigidae; genus Strix; species Strix aluco. The sequence goes on from NC_133956.1 coordinate 3,764,718, forward strand.
CACGGGCACACACGGCTCATTAATTCTGCTTTTAGCTCAGGGCAGGAGATACAGATGAGGCTCGGGCTGGCTGACAGCCCTTTTGCAATGCCAGTGCTGGGATCGCACCTCAAACATTTCTGTCAATGCAACGCATTGGCCGTTTTCCACCAAAAATAAGGTGCTGGGCAAGGACACTTCCCGTGCGAGGTGTTTATCATCCCTACGTGATCAATCCCTGATTTCTGCCATCTCCACCAGACTCTGTGGCAAGCTGCAGGAGAAACAGTGAAGATCCTCCAGCAGTGACACGGAGCAACTTCAAACTCTGATGTCAACAACTCCCCTACAGCAAAGTAATTCTGAGAAAACTGGCCTCTGGTTCCAGTTGCAAATTGTCCTGCAGGCCCACACCATTTTTTCCAGGTTCATTGGCTTTTTGCAATTATTCACTACTTTCACTTCTATGAATAACTCTGGGCAATGCTATTTTGCAGCTGGGCTATGGTTGGGCCGCTTTGACTTGATGGGCTCCAGGTTGTGTTGCTTCTGCTCCTTCCTTGAATTATTTTTTCTGGTGCGAACGTTTTCTTTCATATTTGCCCTTCTGGAAAGACTCTCATTGATGTGAGTTTGCCCAACATCCCCCACCAATAAGTCTGGTGGTTGTAGAGTCATTCCAGAAAACAAGCCCCCGAGAGGGTTCAGCCTGCGGATTCACCCAGCACTTACACATCCCTTTAGGCACAGAACAAATCCCTGACTTGGAGGAATTAGTCACAGGCCAAAAAATGATGCAGAAGGTACTTTTCTGGCTATGAACTCAGACAACTCAAATGCTGTTATTTAGGGACCGCTGCAAAGTCACTGGTCACTCCCCATCCATCTCCAGCAGCTTGGAAAGGGAACTGCGCCTGCTCTCCTCCATCAAACCCCCAGCCCTGTGCTCATCAGCATGAGCTCATTTTTTTTTGCAGAAGTTTCTTATAAAAGTTCATATGCAAGCAGGAGGTGCCTGTCTGCCTGGGTCAGCTGGCTGACACCACGAGCAGGCTCCTCACCCCAGCCCAGACAGCAGCCTGGGAAGTTGGGGCAGTTCAGCAACAGGTTGGGGCTGGAGATGAGAGAAATGGAGAACTTGCCCAGACAAAACGGTAGCGGCTTTTGGTCTTGAGCGAGCAGCCAGCTCTGTGGGGAGAGAGGGGATCTTATCTGCAAAATGCAACCTCAGCCATGTCCTGGGGTCTGAGCCAGTCCGCACCTGCCTGACCCTCGAAAACTGGTGGTTTTCGAGAATGTTTTCACATTTTCTCCTCCAACCGAGCGGCAGGCCCTCACTGGCAGGAAGCGTGGGCTCCAGGAGCAAGCGTTGGTGGGGGAAGCAAGATGTCTGGGTTCAATCCACATTTCTGCCACAACCTTCCCCAAGGACCCCAGACGTGCTGCGTGGGGGCTCCCTGGCAAGTGCTTCAGTTCCCCCATCTCCGACCCCTTGGTGGTGGCAAACCCCCCACACCAGCCTCTGCCACACAACATAGTCCTGGCACCACGTGTGCATCCCATCTCTGGCAGCGAGGAGCCTCTGATTTCAACCAGCCCCCCAAGACGTGACATTAACCAGGGGAGAGCCCCTCGAGCCCCGGCAGGCTCGCACTCGCATTCTTGACATTTCAAGGTGCAACGGAGACAAGCCCATCCTGCCACCAGCAAGCGCTCTCTGCTCCCGTTGATCCTAGTGGGACTCAAGTGGGTTGGATTTCATCAGAATCAGGCTCTTTTCATCTCCCAGCAGCAATGGTTGGCTTTGCTCGTCCACTGAACGGCAGCAGTGGAACTGCAGAAGTGGTCGGGGATGGGAGGTGGGATGTCTCTGGTGAAAGTTTGGGGAGATAAACGGTGAATTCCACATCTCAGGAGCATATCCCAGTGCCCCCGCTCTTGTTGGATGTGATGAAGGTATTTAATCTCCTCCAATATGGGGCAGGATGGTCAGACCGACCACCCGAGCAATGATTTCTGCAGTGTAATGGGTTAAATGGTGCCTGCTGGCTGTCGAGGTACAAAGAGGTTTGAAATGACTGAAAGATGCCACCTTAAGGGTTTGGCTAATCCACCTCCTACACCAAAGCTGTGTTGACTTTCTAGGCTGCACAGGAGGAATCCCAGCACTGCCGGTCCCATTTAACCCCTTTTGTGAAGGGTGTCTGTCTCCTGGTGCAGCCGGGATGGAGGTGCTGGGAGCTGGCATCATAGGCAACCTGCTTGTGCCACCACAGACCCAAAGCTTTGACTTTGTGGGTCCCAATCCCTCCCACCATCACAGATCCAAAATTTCTGTGGGCTTCCTTCATTACCGTTAACCAGCCCCATTTATCTTCTGCCTGGCCAGATCCAACCACAGCATATAGAGCCACATTTCTCAAGGATAACGTCCCCCTGGCCAGGGCTATCTGGGCAAAACAAACCCTGAAGGATGGATAGGCACATACTTCTAGTAAATGTGAGCAATATTTTTTGCATTTTAATAATATCCTATAGTGTTGTCTCGGAGTAAATAAAGATGAACTCTGGCATCACAACAGGAATGAGCCCTTGCAAATGACAGAAGAAAAACGTGTGTTGGTGGTGCCAACTAGCACAGTTTGGGCTCAAAAGAGTTAACCAAAGCGAGGGCTGATCAGGAATTATCTCGTTTGCATCTATTATCCCACTGACCTCCATCTGAGGGAGGAAGGTGATGGGGAGGTTGCAGGATGGAGGACTCAGGACTGAACTGCCCAGCTCCGGCTCCCAACAACACCCTGGTGCACACCGAGGTTCCACCAGCACCCACTCCACCACAAAACGTCGCCATAATCCCGACCCAAGCTCAGCCCTTTCTACAAAAGACCCAAAGTCTCCAAATCAACAAGAGAAAGCAAGTGGTGATGGATTTCAGCAGCCTCCAGGCTTGCAAGAGTGGGTCAAGCTTGTGATCGCAGGGCTGCCAGGCTTGGTGAGCGCAGAGTTAACAGGGAGCAGAAACATGATATTTTGGGGAAAAAAACAAGTGAAGTGAAGCTCTGTGCCCAGCTCAAGGCATAAAAACAAACTCATGGCACTAACATGGAGTAAATTTGGGTCTGAAAGGCTTTGCCACTTGAAGGTCCCTCTTTGCTGCAGAGGCAGGGAAGGTTTAAAGCCCGTGCTTGGGATCCAGCTCCCATGGGAGCAGGGCCGAGCTGCCGGTGGGTGTCCCACCACCCTGCTCAGGGACGAGGAGTCAGGACAGGGGCTACTCCTCCCAGCCCAGCAGTTTTGTTGAGTTTTATGGAAAAAAAAATGGTAGGCTCGCTCATGCGACGAGATTTTCCAAACCGACCCAGGACTAATAAAAAAAGGTGTTTAATTACAGGGTTCAAGGTAATTGGGCACAAAAGTGGCCAGTAAAATGCAGAGCAGTGCAAAGGAGCTGCAGAACAAGGGCTTAATTTTGGAACAGCACATCTGATTTAGTCTTTACATTCTCTGGCCGGCACTTTCTCTCTCCTAATGAGGGAAAACAGCACAGCCTTTCGCAAATCCCCGCTCAGTAGTTTATTCCTGACTTCAAGTCACTGAAATCACGGCACCGCGCTCTGTCATTAAATTATCTCCATGCATATGCTTCCAGTTTAAAGGGAAACGGCGCAGCCCATGTCTGGCATTTAATGTCTGCCAGGCTGTGAAGAAACAGCCTCCCCAGCTCTTCCATGCACCCCACCGATGCGTGGCCCCGCTCCCACCTCGAGCATCCCCTTGCCACTCGCTTGCACCCACCATCGCTGAGCGGGGGATGCAGGGAGCAATATTCCTTTAAATATTTTGTAAGCGTTATAAACAGGAATGGAAATAGGCAATTTTTGTGGGAGTTTTTAGTATTTGTAATTGCGTGTAGCTTCCTCCCTGGATTTTTGGCTTCTCATTGGGAGAGAAATTGAGCTACAGCTGCGGATATTCCTGCAACAGCCCCGCTAGCATCCGCGGCTGGACGGGAGGCGTGCGCGGGCTGCACTGCTGGTTAGGAAACGTGCTGCTCCTGGAATAACCCACGTGCTCACTCCAGAGATCAGAAAGCAACCCCTCCAGTCGCTTGCTGAAGTTCCCCTCCAAGAAAACTCCCCTCCAGCTGCAAGAGAAGTACTTTTTTACCAACACCCATCAAACGGACACACGGGATCTGTGCTGTCAGCTCCATCCTGGGATGCTGGTGCTGCACCTGGAGCTGTGCAGGAAACCTCTTGTAAAGCCCAGGCCAAGGTTTGTTAACACAATGAGTATCTTTTAACGACCAGCTCAGCCTGTCCCACAACCATGGGCACTGGCACGCTCTCCATTGGCACGCGGAGAGTTTGCGACACCCTTTGTCTGTCTGTCTGTCCCTGTGCCAGACTGAGCCCTGGCTGGGACCCAGGAGACACAGAGGGTGCGAGAAGTCAGGGCAGACTTTGGTCCAGGGTTGTGCCGTTAACATCATTCCTACCATTTTGTTTTGATTTTTTTAGAAGCTATTTTAACAAAAACCATGCTGCCTTGTGAAATCACATCCCAATATAGCTGCCATAAACACACACAAGGAGAGACTGGAAAAAAAAAAAAAAAAAAGCAGACCTGGAGCCCTACATCCCATCATTACCAGGAGAAAAGACCCTTGGAAGGTGCCTCCTCCCATCTGGGCTCCCTGCGAGCACATGGCTTCCCCATGCCAACAGCTCATGGTTACAAGGTCAAACCCTGCCACGATGCCAAAGGCACCGGTGAAACCTCAGTCAGGGTGTCAATGACCCGGACCCTGGCGGAGTGGGCTGGGGGGGACGCGTGGCCATGACTTGGGGCACCACTAGCATATCCCTTGCCACCCACTGCCCTGAATTGTGGCTGTGAAACTGGTGGCACCTCAGGGACATGAATCCCTCGTGGGACACTCCTTGCTGGGGTGATGGGACCATCCGGGGTGGAAGGAGGTCCCTTCCCAGCCATCATGGGGAGAGCTGCCTCTCCCCGGGTGGAAATACAAACCCAAGAGCCTCTTATCCCTCCATCCAGGATCTGGCCATCCAGAGGCAAAGGCCAGGTCTCTACAGGCCCTCCTGCACGGCAGAGATTGTTGAAAAAAAGCCCATTTTTCAGTGTCTCCCTTCCCAATGGAGGCCTTTTTTTTTTTTTTTTTTTTAAATCTCTCCCTTCTCCTCCTATTTTGGTTGTTTTTATATTTTATTTTACAATAGCTTGAGTAATACGTTCCTCATGTTCCAAACGCACTAGCTGCTTCCAGTGGGAATGGAAAATCATTGTTTCTTTTTATTTTCCCTTTTCTTTTTCTTTTTAATATGTTTATGTTATGGAAAATACCCCCAGATTGCAGACGCGTCGGCTGTTCCACTTACTTGAAAAACATAATAATAATAAAAAAAAATAATATTAAAGCGTTTTTAGAAAGACAAGAGCCAAGGAGGATGAGGAGGATAATGCTGCGGTTGAAGGCTGTGCCTGGCACCCCGCAGACTCTGTCGTGGCCAGCCTGGGTGTTGCTTTAGGCTGTCAGTGCATCGCGATGGGCCACGCAGCACCCGATGCACCAGGGCCACGTCCTGCCCTCTCAGAAGCGGCCGAGGCGGGATGCCGGTGCCCTGCGTGGGAGGTGGGTGCTCTCCATTCCCCCCTTTCCCACGCACCCTTCTCTGTTGGGGGGTGCCCAGGAGGGAGCTGCCCTCCCAGGATGCTTCTGCGAAGGGCCTCGCCGTCCCCACCAGCCGGGAAACCACATCCGCCACCGGCGCGGCAGCTGCCCCAGCGAGGCCGGGGCAGCAAAGAGAAGCAAAGGGAAGAGGCACAAATGGGTGGAAACGGAGAGAAATTTTTCCAGATGAGGCACAGAGTGGCAGCAGGTCTAGAGAGTGGAGGAGGATTCGTGTTTGCAACCAAAAAGGCTGAAGCATCCACAGTTTGAGCCGGTGCTAACGCTGGGGCTGCTTCCCTGTGCTGCAGCAAATGTCGGCAGCCTGCATTCAACCAGGGGGACCGTACCAGATTTGCAGCAGGTTTTTACTCATTTTTCTTTCCCACTCTGTGCCACCACCTCAGGGTGCTGCCGTCAGCACCCGCCAGCCTGGTGCACCCCAACACGTCCCCAGCTGGGCATCGCAAAGCCGCACTCAGCAAGACGGTCAGCCTCGGTTTTGGAGGGGTGTCAGCAGAAGGCGGCTGGCAGCGTGGGGTCTCACCTCACCCACGCTCACCACGGGGTCACACCAGCGACAGGGCAAGGCTAAAGGGTTTTGGCCAAGAACTGAAGCTCCAGACTGCCAGGATCTCTGGGATGAAAGGGGTGGGATTGTGGGTTCAGGCCCAGCCTTTGTGCCGGCCCTGACCCAGGCACATCAGGGATGAAGCACAGGAGCCAAGGAAAATGAAAGTGTGATGGGAAGCCCCGAGGGAGAGCTCAGCCCTCTGGATCCTCCATCGCTTGCATGACTAATGGACATCACCCCCTGCAGCAACAGTTTCTTCCCACTCTGGACATACCTGGGAGAAAAATTGGGTGCAAATGAACCCTGCGGTAGGAGGGAGAGGGGATTCACATCCTCAGGGCTGAGCCCCGAGTCCCCATCACCAGCCCCCAATGCCACTGGAGACCTCCTGGCAGGTTTCTCAATGTTCTCCCCTCTGTTGCTCAGCCTCGCTTGGGGAGTATTTACAGCGTGGCCCGTGGCTCGGGCTCGTTGCTTCGGATGGGAAGTCACATTCTTGCTCCTAATGCCGACCATGTGTGGATCTGAGCCTGCAAACATACAGCTCATTCTTTGTTTCCCAAATTGTACGCGGCCAAAACAGTGGACCGCAAACACTGACGACATATCGGAGGAGATCAAGTCTAAGAAATCATCATGAATTAAAGTGCTCAGCAAAGGGGAACGCCACTGTCTCTCTACCCCTATTAGATCATAACAAGGTGATGAGAGACAATGGATTTATACTTGTTCCCACACACACACATACACAAATATATTTAAAAAAAAAAAAGAAAAAAAAGACATGCCACCAGTCAGCAGGGTTCCCTTGGAAAAGGCAAAGCCACTGACAGTCAATCAGGAGCCGGCAAGCTCTGAGCACACAAGCCTTCCCGGGGAGGGGAGGATGAATGGAGGCAAACCAGATTTCGTGGCCACGTGGTGTTGCACACCAGCCCCTGGCATGTGGGCGAGCGCATGTGCGTGGGGCCGGGGCGGCACTGGAGCTCCCTGTGCCCTCCACCCCTGGGGAGCCGTGGGAGCAGAGGGAGGGTTTGCGCAGGGGTAGGGGGGTGAAGGGACCCGGGGTGCTGGGTGAGAGCAGGCTCCAGCTGAGCTGTGACTGTAGGAGAGCTCCTGGGTGTGCAGTGCTCACGGGCGTGCAAACATCCCCCCAGGTATTACAATGCTCATAGGTGTGCACGTGTCCGTGGGGATTGCAACGCTCGTGGGCGTGCAAATGCCTGCAGGAATTGCGACGTTCACAGGCAGGCAAACATCTGTGGGTATTGCAATGCTCACGGGCGGGCAAATGTTCACAGGTGCTGCAAAGCTCACAGGTATGCAAACGTTCATGGAGATTGCAAAAAAAAAAAACATCTTGGGTGCTATAGGATGAGATAAAACTTTTAGGGAAACACGATGGCAAAGCTCGGTGACACCATTACATGTGCGCGGTGTTAGTCAGTGCCCACTCACCCAGCCTCTGCCAGAGGCATTGCCCAGAGCACGGCGTGGCAGGAGGAGGGAAAAACACCTCAAAATACCATCAGAGTTACAGTTTTCTGTGGTTAGGAAGAAACACAGAAATCCATTAAAAAGAAGTTTGCCGAGTGGGAATCCTGCGGTAGCCAGTTATGGGAAGGGTGGAAAAAGAAACCTCTGCTTGGGGCGAGCTGGGGTCACCATCTCTACCCCAGCAGGCGAGGAAAGCTGCTGGTGACTTGGGGGTGCAGAGAGGAGAGCACTGTGCTGGGGCACAGCCAGGGTGGCTTCCCCGTGCCCTGGGATGTGCCAGCCTCAGCACGTGGCAACAGGCCAAGACCACAGCCCCCAGCACAGCAGTTGTGAAACTCTGACTAATCTGTGGGGGAAAGGCGCAGACGCAGCGACCTTCCAGAGAAGAAATGATGGCCACCTCCCGCACCAGGGCAGTCGTCATCGCCCACTTTCAGAAGCCAAAGGCGACTGACACCGGCTCCACCACCGCAGGGTTCCCTCCTGCTCCTCCTCCAGCATCTACTGGGGCAGAGCCAGGCCCAGAAGTCAATTTGTCCATCCAAGCTGCCACATTTCGGGGATGGGATGGGTTCCCCATGGGATCACAGCTCATTTCTTCCACTATGGGGTGGACAATGTTCTTGGAAGGTTTCAGACCCCCCCCCAGCAAGGCTGTCCTGCACGGGACCACAACCCCACTGCTTTCCCTTGGGGCAGAGCAGCTCTGCAGGGACCCTCTGAGCCCCCCTGCTCCCTGCTTTAGGCAGAACCCCAGCTGTTTGTTAGTCTAACGAGGCTGAGAAGGGCTGGCAGAGACCCTCAGGCTCCCTGCACCCCCATGGACCGCCTGCTCCCTTTAGCAAAGCAGAGAAGAAGGTGCAGAGACAGGAGGAAATTTGCCACGATCAACCAGAGACAAGGACCCAGAGAGCCCAGGAGAAGCAGCAAAGCAGGGACTGAACCCCAGGATCAGTCTCAGTTCCTTCGGAGCAGCCCTGAGCACTGCATCATGGCCAAACACGGCTGAGAGTGTGTCTACATTCATGCATTGGCAAAATAAACAGTAAAATTCCCTTCTTGGATGCCAGGACCAGGGCTCAGTGCCCTTTGCCTCCCATGCAAGTGCATGAAGCCACCTGGAGAAGGCTGCAAGACGAGGGCAGCTACCCATGAAGATGCCAACATGATGGAGAAACAGGCAAAAAAAGTGATATAACACTGTTTTGTTTTCACTGGGGAGCGTGGACAGACAGTGACGGTTTCTGAGCTGTACCCATGAGCTTTTAGATTTACAAAAACCAAGGGAAAAATGTCAAACATTGATGTCCTGAGCTAGGGAGAGGTGAATGAGCCCAGTATGGGCACCCTGAGCAGAAGAGCCAGCCTAGGCCACCAGCAAGCCTTCGCAGGGCTCACCCCGAGGCACAGTAACTCCCAACCCTCAGCCAAAAGGTCTGAGAGCATCAGAGCCACTGGCACCTCGCTCCTCCCTCAGTGGCCCCATGAAGCATCACACCCTGTGGCCATCCCTGCAGGTTTCCACTGAAGACTGTCAAGAAACCAGCCCGGGTGGCTGAGGCCTCCCCACCCCGATAGCCATCAGTAACGAAGAACTGACTCACGGATGTGACATTTGTGGTTTTGATGACTTAGAGACAACCGGCTGCCACCAGGATGGTGGCTCCAGAGGTCCCAGGAGAGGGTATGGCCGGACCCAGGAGCTGAGCCACGGAGTGCTCGGATGGAGCAGAAAAAGATGTAGTTGCTTTTTCCTTGCATAAAGGGATAGCAAGTGTTTGGCAGCCCTGCCGAGGAGCGCGGGTCCCTCATGCTGGCACTGACTGTGGGGTTCAGCCGTTGGGTGCAGCAGGGGAGAGTCCCCCCAGTTCAGACCAGTTTATCTTACAACTTCTGGCTGGTCTCCAAGAGAAGCGAGGAGATGCAAAGGCAGCCCCCAGGCCAAGCCAGCACTGGCTGCCAAAAATGGGGTTTCTATCCCCAAATCCATTGACTGGAGGCAAATTTATTTCAGTCCCCACCAGATATTTCACTCGGTTGTGAATGTGGCGCGTGCAGGCGGGGATTGGTGCTGCTCTCCCACGTGGGGCTCCTTTGCCCAACCCTTTGGAAAGCTGAAAAATCCCTTTTCTATAAAAAAAAAAAAAAAAAAAAAAGTTTCCAGACTAACTAGTGAATACCTTTGGGATTTTTCATTTCATTCCTTAAATATTTGCGCAAACAAACACCCATTTTCATGGATGTGCCCAGAAAAGCAAGCAAAAACTATGAATGCGGTTGAATCCCCCAAAGCCATGAGGAATTTAAATGAACATTTGTGAATGTTTTGCAGTGCTCACCCAAATCTAGCCGGGCAGGAGAAGACACACTGAGCTCCTTAAAGAAAACAAGGATTTCTTGTCCTAATACTAAACAAATGTTTCACCATTTGGCCATATTCCATCCTTGGTGCAATCGTTTAATTCTCCCCCATTTAATAAAAAATTATGTCTGAAACAAAGATGTTTATTGCTTTTATGAGTTCCTATTTGTATGGAAATTGCATACAAGACGTGATATTTCTGTTGCTCGCTCTCTTTTATTTTTAAACGAGCGAGCCCAGTTAAACCCCGGCATTTCTTCATCTGGCTTGCGGAGGGAGAAGTATAGATTAAAAAGAACCATGCAAATGTTTTTTATAAACTTCTCTTATTTCTTTGCCATGGGACTGCCTTTAATTAGCTGCACGGAGTACAAAGGACACATTTATAATGCCACCATCTCCGAGTGGAGGGCATTAAGATAAACGTGGCTGTTCTGCCTCTCTGCCCTGTGCTCCGGCATGGTGTATCCATGATGGGGCTGGGGAAGCCAGTCCGGATTTACCCCCCGCATCCCCATCCCCGGCTCTTTCCGCTGCCTCTCCAACACCCTCTAGCTCAGAAGAAAACTCAAAGCCATGGAGGTGGCGTGATGGAGGTTAACACCACCAACCCGCCTCAAAAGGACACGTAACCTTTTGTGTTCTCAAAAATACGCCAAAATCTGGTCTGCAGTGACTCGTTTCTGGATGACTGGCTGCATTTTGCTCTTTGGGTAGGTGCTGATGTTTGCCCTCCTCTGATCTGCTTGTGTTCAGTGGGACGTGCTGAGCCATCGCTCAGGACCTGGGTCCTCATGGCTGTGACCAGTTCAAGCTTTTGCTCCTGAACTGCATCAGGAAGGGAAAAGACAGGGCTTTGCAGAGCTCTGCCTGACGCCTTAGCAAATTCCCAGCTCCTTCCCAAAAAGTTCTCGGCATACACCTGGGAGCCACCGTCCCAGCAGCTCCAGCCCACACCAGCCTCCCCGTTCACCCCAAGCTGCCCAGCTGCAGAGGAGTTACAACAAGAGGATGGCGGTTGTGAAAGAAAGGCAGGTTCAACTCTGGGGACATGAGACCCTGCTGGGAGCTGGGACCAATCGGGGGAGAAACAACCCCCTCTGATGGGCAGTTTGTCCGTCCCGAGGCAGCTGGGAGGGGTCAAACCGTTGTGGCCTGGGGTGTGCAGAGAGGCCACGAAGAGCAGATTGAACAAGTTCATCACCCAACGGAGTTATATATTTAGCAAAGCGCTATATACAGTTGCTATGTGTTTTCATATTTAGAGTATTATATGTAAGTAAACATATAAAACTGTGAGCTTGAAAGCAGCCCTAATCTCCCCCAGCTCTTCCCTCCTTGCAAATTGGTTTCTCTTTAGAAGCAATTCACATTTCTGCAGATTTTTGCTCCCCCTGTGCAGCACCTCGGGCTGCACCCACCCAGCACCCAGCTGACAACTCGGACAACAGCAAACACATGAAATCAATCCCAGCACTGCTCAGCTCCAACCCTTCCCAGCACTGCAACCATGCAGGAAAAGGGAAAAAATAAACGGGAGCAAACCACCCACTAAACCTGGACAAACACGGCGGCAGCTCGGAGAATCGCAGAAATGGCAGAAAACCCTGGTGGGCAGTGGTGAGGAGTGAGGTACCAGCAAAGGTGCATCGAGCCCGCTGCCAGTTTGCTTCTTGGCAAATCAATAAATAAATAAAATAAATAGAAAAGCCGATGATGTCTCCTGCCACCGAGGAATGAAAGAGCCCGGTCTGTACTCACCACGCAGGAAAGTGGAGGAGTAGGTGGCGAAGGAGTCGAAGATGCTGTTGGTTGCCATCCCCCTTGTCCCGTAACCTGGCTCTCCTGAAGGAGCTGCTGGCCAGTGGGAGGAGGAAGAGGAGGGATGGGAGAGGCAGCAGCGAGCGGGAGGAAGAGGAAAACCCCGCCGGCAGCACAGGTAGCCTCCGGCTGGCTGGTGGTTCTGTGGTCGGCACGGCAGAGCCGCCGGCTCGGCATCCGCTGGGTGGGAGAGCGGCGTCACCTGATCCGTGGCGTCAACAGGCCAGCAATATCGTTGCAGCTTCGGGGTGCTGGGGTTGGGGTTTTTTTTCCCCCCGTCTATATTTTTTTTACTAATAATTTTATGGTTTGTAGTTGGTGGTTCATGGGAAGCTCGCTCGGACTCATGGCTGAGTGACAGACGGGAGCGGAGGAGACATTTCTCTTTAATTAATTATATTGTTGCCTTAGAAGAAACAAAGAAGTGAGCCCGTAGATTCCTAATTGGGTGATTGAAGTAATAACCCATTTACATGCCGTGGTTTTCTCCTTTTAACTGCCTTTTCTCCCACATTCACCACTTGTCTGTATCCTAATTTTGAGCTGTACATGGCTTTCCGACTCCCAGCCGGGTATGGGGACTGCATGCCGAGACTGTTTCCATATGTGTAGATGGGTGGTTCTTCTTCACAAGGATTTTATGTGAATTAGTATTAAGCAAAAATATGAAGCACATGTGGCAGAATAAACAGCGCTGGCTGCGGAGGGGGCACCAGGGAAGGTGGAGGGGGCTGGTGAGGAAGAGGAGGAAGGCAGCAGGTATGGCTGACCTCCTGCTTTTCCCAAATGACAGCAGACAATTTTTATATATATTTTTTTTAGTAATAAAGCTAATTCAGTAATGCAGGCACAGCAGATTTCCAGGAGCACCTGAAAATGCCATTTCTGCTGGACCACAGAAATGCCGGTGCCCAGTGGAACAGGAGGTGCCATTGGACCCCCTCGCCTGGGGCTGATGGGTTTTCTCATAGAAAATTGCCATTATCACCCTCGGAGATGAATTTTCCCTAAATGGGAAGAAATGTAGAATTGAAACATGAGATGATATTTGTCCTTTTCTTTTTTCTCCTTGTAAGAAAAAGCAAAGGGAGCTCTCTGATGGAGTAAAACAAATGCAAACTAAGCCTAAGTGACCAAAATCTGCAGGCAAGTAAGACCCAAGGCAGAAGAACTGGCCGTTGGGGCACACAAGTACGATTTCAAGGTATTTAGAGAGTTTTGTGTTCATCACGCCTTGCCACTCGCCGCTGTCATTCTTAGTTCAGTTTTTCATCCAATGGATGTTGGCGGTTGGACGTATCAAGATGTTATCAGCTGAGACGTTACAGATTCCTGCAGAGTTATTAGAGGCTGGGGGAAAAAAAAAAAAGCTACTCATATTTACTGCGACTGAAAACTGCTTGTTTGCTGCTTTTAAGCAAAGAGGGGGGAAAAGTGGTTTCAGAGCAATGAAGGGGGCAGAGGTTGTGCAAATGCTGGCACAAAAGGAAAGGGAAAAGCAACCCAGCCTGGAAAACACCGGCTGCTGCACAGAGCGGGGTCTGTGGCACTGAACAGCATCGCCTTGTCTCGCTTGCCAGACACCCACCACAACCACAGCTCCAACCCCGGGATGTGTGGCTACAGGCTGCGAGGTTGTTTCTACCAGCGTGGTGGCATCGCTCCCCCCCAGCTCCCCAGCAGCGGGGGGATGTGGTCCCCTGACCCCCACTGCGGGCCAGAGGGGACTGGGGTGGTTCAGCCCAGCAGCATCCTGCTTACCAGCCTTGCCTGCCTCAGAATTACAAGCCTCCTGGGCAATGTTCAGGTTTTTCAGGCTATTTTTGGATTTCATGGCTCCTTTCTTGCAGGAAGGGTGGGGGGAGTCTCAGACCTCACCTGGTTTAGGTCCCACTGGGGTTGATGGGAAGAAAAGTCAGGATGAAGAGAAGGAGAAAGAGAAAGGGAAGGTGTTTTTAAGGTATCTTCCCACTCCCCACATTGCTAGATGCCAGATGGGAGCTCTGATTCAGCTGCACTGATTTACACCCTGACCAAACACCCTTCAGGAGCACTAATTAGGAGGAGGCTCTGGGTGGGGCTTTTCTTCTCCATCACCCTCCCACCACCCCTTTTTTCCCTAAATCACTGCAGTACCACCTCACGGACGTGGTCCTCAGCTCCTTCAGCTCCTTCATGTCTTGGTCATCATCCTCACGTGATCCACAAAATCAACCTTTATCATAAAATTTCTCCTCCTGCCCCTTCAGATCATGGCTTTTTCCTTATGTGGGGCTTTAAATCAGAATTCTCCCAATTTCTCCCGCAGGCAGATGTAAGGGGCATTGTGGGGCCACAATCTGCCGGGTGTTCCATACATTATCTAGGCACGCTGCCTGTGGGGTGCTGGCAGCATGTGTCAGGGACATTAACGACCAGCCCAGGCAAGGCACTTAATTACACACATTTATTTGTATCTTAGGTGAGAGTCATGGACATCCCCAATGATTTAGTGTTCGCCAGTACTCGTGGAGATCCAAAATTCCTCCCCAAAGCCCCAAGAGGCTCCAGAGCTATATGAGGACCAAACCCACGTTAAATTCTTGCTCTTTTACATCTGTTTACAAAAATGGGTCCTTTTTCTTTAGCAGTGTTACCACAGGAGCTGCAAAATGGAGCCAGAATGAGGTGAAACACCTACCCCATAGAAAGTACAAGGGAATATAAACTGCTCGAGGGAGCTTCTGGGATTAAAGACACTGTTCTATTTGTCCTTGCAGAACACGGCTCGGGAATTGGCATGTTTTAAAAATAACTGATTAACAGCTCTCATGCAATTAATCCACCCCTGGGATGGTCGCCCCTGTTCAGAGCCTGGTGCACAGCTCTCCCATGCAGCCGCAGCATGGGGTCAGCTTTCGAGTGGGTTTGTTCCCTGCGTGCCCAAGGAGAGCTCTGTGTCGGCTAGAGGCAAGCGGGCACATTGCAGAGGATGAATATTTCCTGCCATTAATAATTCTGATAAAAAAAAAAATAATCAGACACCCCAGCCCCAAAGCTTCCCCCTTGCTCTCACCACCCCGAAGCTTTGGATTTGCTTTGTGGGCATTGCTGGGAGTGAAGGGTGAACCCAAAAAGCCACCAAGCTTTAATGCTTCTCTGAAAAACCAGTCCCAGCCCCGAGCCAGCCCGGCTGCAGCTGCACGCTCCCCACCAAAGCGCAGGTACAGCAACCAGCACTTGCACCCTCGCTGCCTGCACCCCGCTGCCTGCACCCCGCTGCCTGCGAGCCGCAGAACCACCCAGGCATTTCTGGTTTAGCAAACCCACCGCTTTTATCCCCAGCAAAGAGCCGCTTCTAAGAAAGATGTGACGGTCCCTGCAGCGAGCGGGTGGTGTGTGTGCAGCCGGTGCTGAGCGCTGGCGTGGCAGAGGGGCTTCGCAGCTCAGCCGCTTCCTCCACGGCTCAGCTAAAACCACGGCTGGGCTCAGCCACCCCCCTCGCTGCACGCCACCAGCTCTCACCGCCGGGAACGGGGCGGCCAAACTCGGCTCCCAGAGGTGCAGGCAGCGGGTCTGGCAGCACCGGACACATACACACACACGCACACATCCCCCTGCACCCAGACATGGGGGAAATGCAAGAATTAAGGGCTTTAGCACCCATGGGTCTGCTCTGTAGGGAAAGCCGCTGCAGCGCTCGGTGTTTCCCAAACAGTGACACTGTGTGCGAGGCAGGGAGGCAGGATGGGGCTTTCACTTTATCGATGGGAAACTGAGGCACGGGGCGATGGGGACTGAAATGTCCATTTGATTTGGGGAGATGACTGAAAGCAGGTAGGTCATGCCCTTAGCAGCGCACAGCCTGGCATGTCTGCGATGCGCTGTATCATTTCAGCATGTAGCAGTTTAGTCAACCCAGCTGCCAGCATCTCACCCAGCTCTCCCAAATCAGAGGGGCTGCTCATGACCCTCTCCAGCCCCCCCAGGCTGATGGCAATGCCCAGCTGAGCCTGACCAGGGCAGGACTCGCTTGCCTGAGCCATGCGGCCACAACAGCACATCCCTGCTCCACCTCCAACCCCAGCACCCAGCCCCACGCTGGCTCTGCCCGAAGCCATGGGAAAGGAGGCATGTGATCGGCTCCATAAAAACTGCCATGACCCAGGAACAACTCACGGTTGTGTCCAAGCTTCACCCCAGCCCTTCCTCGCCGGCGCCAAGATGCTCTGGGAATGCCCACGGTCGGTGCACAGCACCCGGCCACGCGGAGCCGCGCGGGCACGCGTGTGTGGCGAGTGGCACAATGCCGGCATTGTAACCCCGATGCCGGCAGAGCGATGCTTCCTGACCCCGGAGCAGGGACCGGCCACGGGATCTCTCCCATCACGGCTGCCTTGTTTTCCCTGTGCATCCCAGGGGGTGCAAGGGAAAGCACCCGAGCCTGGGAGCTGCGGGTGCCTCTGCGGTGATCTGGGGCCCTGGTGTGGAGCTGTGGTGATGCTGGAGCCGGGGAGCGGTCGGAGGCAATGTAGAGGCAGCCGGGAGGTAAAGACGGAGGGATGCTGCAGAGAGTCCGGGGGATTGTCCACAGAGGTGACCACAGCCCTGGGATGAGGGGGAAAAAAAAAGAAAGAAATGAAAAACGAAAATTCAAGAGGGGATCAAACATCTGAGGCAACTCGGTGGTGCCTTTGGGCACAGACCTGGTGTCTGCCTGGATATCTCCAGAGCCCAGAGGGGCTTTGGGGACAGGGGCAGGGCAAGAGGGACAGGACAGGCTGCCTGAGCTCCTTCCCCCTCCTGTGGGACCCCAAAACTTCCAGGGAGGGGGTGCAATGCCAACAGACCCATGGGACGATCAGCAGCTCCTTGGAGAGGTTTGCAACACCCATCCGTGCACCGGCCGAGCCGTTGGCAACCCTCTGCCACCGCACCACCAGCACCCAGCGGGTCCCGGGGTGTTTGATGGGGCGAGGGACACACAGCTCCCCTGGAGATAACAGCCAAGTAGAGACGTTTCAGCCAAGAGGACGGGTGAACCCGAAGGGAGATCCCCGCATGGGCCAGGGTTGCGCCATCGCCGGGTCACGCCGCAGTCACACGCCGGCAGAATGTGGTCACACCAGCACCCTTCACCTGACCTTGGGGATCACGGGCAGGCGGTGTCCTGGGGGGCAACAGCTCTGTCTTGTCATACACCCTGTCCTGGCGAGCTCCGACCGCTCTCTGGCACCAGCATCACGGGGTTTTGTTGCATTTCCAAGGGGGTTGAGCAAACAAATAGCGGGGCCAGCAGGTCCCCATGGGTGCAGCTGCTGGGCCAAAGCCACTTCACATCCAGCCCCGCAGAGGGAGAGAAAGTTTAAAAATCCCCCAAACCTCAATTCATCCATGGAGTACGGGGAAATTCGCTTTCCCTTTTGGGTTTAAATATATCTGCTCGTTCTGAAATACCCAGGGGATCATACAGCAATCGCCATTTTAACAGCCGCTCTCGCAAATGGTGACGCAAAAAGAAACAACAATCTATGGCAAAGAATGTGAATTTTTGTGTCTGGTCTGTGGTCTCGCAGCGTACGTTCTCCAAGAAGACTTTCCTGCAGAAGCCAAGGAAGCCCAGACAGTCACTGGTGGGTTCTCACTTCACACGTCTTCCATCAGGGATGCCCATGCCAGAAGTCAACCCACGTTGACTGGCACGGAGGAGACCAGGAGCAGCCCGAGGTCCGTTCCCCACCCTGCTCAGTACATGGTCCCACCATGGCTTGCACCAAAAGCAGGGGGGTCCTGCAGCAGAGGCCATGGAGGGAGGCTCAAGCATTTCTTTTTAAGAGCGTATTTTGCAAGACTGGCATTAATAAGGAAAACCCATCGTCTGGAGAGCTTGGAGGAAACTGCCCTCACCCTCCAGCTTCCTTGTTTCCCTCCCCAGGAGACAAGGTTGGATTTACTTTATTAAACAAAAGCAATAATTCACATTTCAAGGGGCACCTGTGAAGCAGGAGAGACTGAGCTGTGAGCAGGTAGGGAGGCTGGGGCTTAGCCAGGGCATGTTTTGCAGCAGTGATGAAGATGGGGGCTCCCAGGAGGGTCAGGGTCTTGGCTTTGCCTCTTGTGAAGGACCCACTGCCCTTGGTAGGATGTGCCAGGTTTGTGTTTCGCAGCCAGTTGCTGCTTCTCTCGCCGCTGGAGAGCAGACACCGTGCAAGAGCACGCGTGGGCTACAGCTCGTTATCAGGGAGCTTTTGAAGTGGTTAGAAAAATGAGTATTATCCCCACAGCCTGTGGGCAGAGGTGGATTTGGAGATATTTTCCACCTTGAAGAAATAGAAAGGGAAAGGGAAGGAAAGGGAAGGGAAGGGAAGGGAAGGGAAGGGAAGGGAAGGGAAGGGAAGGGAAGGGAAGGGAAGGGAAGGGAAGGGAAGGGAAGGGAAGGGAAGGGAAGGGAAGGGAAGGGAAGGGAAGGGAAGGGAAGGGAAGGGAAGGGAAGGGAAGGGAAGGGAAGGGAAGGGAAGGGAAGGGAAGGGAAGGGAAGGGAAGGGAAGGGAAGGGAAGGAAGGGAAGGAAGGAAGGAAAGGAAAGGAAAGGAAAGGAAAGGAAAGGAAAGGAAAGGAAAGGAAAGGAAAGGAAAGGAAAGGAAAGGAAAGGAAAGGAAAGGAAAGGAAAGGAAAGGAAAGGAAAGGAAAGGAAAGGAAAGGAAAGGAAAGGAAAGGAAAGGAAAGGAAAGGAAAGGAAAGGAAAGGAAAGGAAAGGAAAGGAAAGGAAAGGAAAGGAAAGGAAAGGAAAGGAAAGGAAAGGAAAGGAAAGGAAAGGAAAGGAAAGATGCAGAGACATCACCACCTAGGGGGTTGCTCAGCAGAGCCGTTGAAATGACACAGCCTTGGTGGGTACCGAGCGTTCCTCCACAGGTGATGGAAACCCTCCCGCACGCCCTGCGCTGCTTGGAGAGAGGATTCATGTAAAATACCAATGTAATTAGTCTGGACTTCAGAGGAAAGGTGGAAATTGCAACCCCTGAACACTCCGTAAATCAAGGAGGCAGTGGAGGGGTGACCCCTAAACATACATACGTATATAAACATACATATAGGTATAAGTTTGTCCCAGTGCCCTCCACGTTCCTGCTTTAAGGATCTGATCTATCAGGCTTGTCATTCTTTCAAATTTTAAAACCCATGACTAAATCAAGAGGCAAAACTCTGCTGGGAAATTTTTTAATGTATGGTCACAAAATAGTAGAAAATACCAGTATATTAATATAGTCATGGAATTGTGGAAGAGAGACCTTGAGGAGCCACCCAGCTCCTTCTTACAGTGCATATGTATAGACACACATGCGTTTATATGTACATACATATGTTTGAATTTCCACAGAATTTATAAGTGATCGAATTGGAATTATTACCTGGCATTTATAGAGCATTTCACAATGAAGGTGTCTCCATAAATAAGATTAATGTCTTTTTTCAGTAAAAACTTTTAGCTGAAAATGGCTCATTCAAAAAAAAAGCCCAGGTTGTAGTTTGGCTGAGATTTGGTTTTTTCCACAAAAACCTAATTTTCTCCCCCCCCTCCCCCCCCATTTCTTTCTCTTTTAAGTAGAAAGCTTCATCTTTGTTTTTAAACTGAAAACTGAAGTTATTTTTTTTGGTCTGTTTAAGAAAGCCAATTAGCTATTGCTCAAGTCAATAAAAAAATCAAGTCCTCCTCGAAGGAGGAGCCCCACCGCCAGCTGCAGATGCCATTGCTCAGCCTGGGGGCTGCTGCCTTCTCCATTTACAACCTCAGTCCAAATCTTTCCTTCCGACAGGCACCTGTATGAGTGTCCCCCCCCAGTTTTCAGACAAAAAGTTGTTCCTGAGCATTTTTTGTGATGGGAATGATCTGGGGGCAGAAACACCTGAGTGCACAAAGGAGGCACAGCTGGGAGGAGAGGTTGTCTGTTGGAAGATGCCTCCCTGGGTGGGAAGGTGCAGAAGGCATCGGAAAAGCTGGGCTCCTGCTCCTCACTTTGACAATCAACATAGGCTGGTTTTTCATCCCAAATCCAGGCACGCCACAAGTCCTGGTACACCACCGCGGGGAGAGTATCCACCGGAAAGGGGGCTCGTAGCCCTCCAAGATACCCAGCACGATGGATTTGGCATTGCCTTAGTTTAACTTGTCTCAGGGTTTCTCTTCTAAGACCAGTAAAACCAGTACAGGACTCAGGTCCTCGGAGAGCTGCCTGGGCTAAGCCACGATGATCATTTTGGATCCTACTTGCACATCGTGCTTTTGGCTCACCAAAGGTGCTGTTAACCAGATATTGCTGTTATTTTGCCTTCCAAAATGGTGCTCAACCCAGTGATGTCAAGGGAGAAAAGCACGGCCATGGCTGGTGCGAAGACTCATGGGCAAGGAAAGTCCTTGCAGCTGCCCTGCACCAGTGGAGTGAGGTGGTCTCTCCTTTAAGGTTAAACCTGGGGGTTTTGGAGGTTTTCCCCTGTCCAGCTTCAAAAGTACAAGCTGTGCAGCAAACAAATAAATGAACTTCTATTAGGGTGGTGGGTTTGAATTCAAGAAACTGGGGTCTGACACCCAGCCCAGCCGTGACCTCGGGCATCTGCTCTCAGAAACAAGATCCTCTTCAAATCCACCCTGCAGAAAGCATCCCTGAAAGCAACGCTGGATGGGGAGCAGGATGGGGTCAAAGCTCTGAGTCCCGGGAGGCTTTGACCATGACCAGCTCTGAAATCCCATCACGAGCCTCCAACACAGCAACTGGCTCTGCTGGGTGTAGGGAAGGACCCTGATCCCTCCTGGGTTGGGGTAAAAGCTACTGTAATGCTGGTAATACACATAATTTATTACCCGCTGGTCACCGGTTCTTTCCTGCCATCCATATTGCAAGTACTATGTTTTATTTCAGAGACAAAAATCTTTATTAGGATTACTACTGAGTTACTTGCTTTCCTCCAGAGAGAAGAGATTCAGACCAGAAGAACTAATGGCTTAAAGACCAGGGATGAATTTAAAAGGATTCAACCCATGGTGTTCTGTTCCCATTCATGCAACACCCCGTTTGCTAAACAAAATAATATTGCTTCCATTTCTTACTTTTTTTCCTTTTCTTGTCCTTTTTTTCCCCCTCATGGGCAGATTTTCTCTTGATCACATCTGTAGCAAATCTGCACTTCATCCCCCACTGACAGTGCAGAAGAGGGTGGAAAGATGGAAGGAGTAATCCCAGCACCCGGGATGCAGCAGGGAGGGAGGGAAGGGCTGTAATGGGAGCAGGAGGGTCTGGTTGGGGTGAGGTCCTGGGAGCGATCCCCGCTCTGGACCCCGTCTCCCCCCATCTCATCCCGCTGTGACTCTGGATCTGCAGAGCCACGGGATCCAGCTCCACCTGCCTCGGGGAGCTCCGTGACCCTGGTTGCAAGCACAGAGAGATGCAGCTCAAGGGATTTACTGCTTGATTTCTTTTTATTTTCCTTTACTCCACCTTTGGCGATCTGAGCTCTCGGGCAGCGTGCTGCAGAGCAGGGCCAGGCCAAAAGCAGATGGGCAAGAGGTTCCCCTGCATCACTTCGCCCCATGCGAGGTGGGATCTGGTGCTTCAGTGCCCAGGAAAGGCAACCCCGGAGTGACCCACGCTGCACCCCAGCCTGCAGCCCTCCAGGTGGGGAAGTGTGAGGCGGCCCCACATCCCCCTGCTTCGAGGTTATCGCTGTGTCACCTCGGGCAGGTTTTGGTTTGAATGTGGCACTTCTGGCTGGTGACCCAGCAGTGGTTGGGGGCGAGCAGGCAGCGGCGGGCAGGGGGTTCCTGGGTGCTGTTTGATGGGTGGCTTCTGCAGAGACTCGTTGGCTTGGCACCAGGAAAGCAACGGTCAAACCTGCCTTTCCCTCACCCCAATGCAAAGCAGAAATAATCCTGCTGAAGGCAATGGAGACCCACCAACACAGGCAAGGGGCAACTCAGACTCGAGGAGCATCTTTCAACCTCAGGAAAAACACTGGAGGACCAAGGCGGGATGCTCAGGGGATGCCAATGCCGTGTGTGGTTGGGGAAAGGGGCTGCAGTGGGCGCAGCCCGCAGCCGGTGATGGGATGGGGGGATTTTAGTGGGCTCCTGCCAGCCCCAGGGATGTGCCCGGAGTGAGGAGCATCCCCACCAGGGAGCAGCCAGGACACGGCGATGACGGGAGCAGAGACTGTTGCCAGCAGGATGGGGGCTCTTTGCCACTGTCTTGCCAAATTCTGTGAAATTTCACTCTCTGTAAATATATGTAAAGTAATTTGTGGCCTAAATTGTTATTATTATTATTATTATTGTCGGCATCCCACTGTAGCCAGCGTGGGGAGCGTTTAGCACTTAAGCTGCAGCATCCCAAAACATGAGCACAGGTGATAACACCCCGAGACCCCCCAGCCCTTCCCCGTGAGACGCGGGGTTTCGCATCCACACTACGACGTGTGGGGCAAAGGGCCCTGCGAGGGGCTGGGGTACCCAGGGAGGGCTGGGAGTCCCCACAAAGGTCTGGGGGTCCCCAGCACCCACTGGGGACACAGCCAAATTTTAACTTTCATGCCCAAAGCGTTTCACAAGAAAAAACAGCGATGGAAGGGGGGAGGCTTGTGTGCAGGAGGGGACACGTCCACCCCCACCTCCCGTCACCTCATTTCCCCACTGCCATCTGCTTTCACAGAAACCCTCCAGCCCCCGGGTGCCCCCTCCGCCTCCCCCAGCACTATGGGCTTCTCAGAAGGGCCCATCACACCCCCCCCTGCGCTCGCTGCTCTCGCTTACTGGAAAGAGGTGCGGAGAGGGCCCCTGGCACGCTCTTTCCTTTCTCACCGCTTTTTTTTTCTTGCTTCTTTTTTTTTTTTTAAAACTTTTTGAGCAAGAGCTCAGCGGCGTCATGAGTGAGCCCCAGGCGGAAGCGGCACTGCGGGACGCTTGTCACGAAGGCGGTGGCAGGTGATGGACGGAGGCAGAGCTGCAGGCAGGATTTGGCAGGGGACGGCTATGAAGCACCAACCTGGACACGAAACCACTGACCAGCACCACAAGGTCCCCAGGGGCTTCAGGGCACCCCTGAGGGTTTTGGGGTGAAGAGGTGGTGGGTTCACACTGGGAAAAACTCCCTCATGGGGTGTTTTGGGGGTGATGGGAGGAAAGGGGAAGGCGTGCGGGAGAGGAAGAGGATGGGGGAAGCGATGCTCAAGCACCGGCATGGTCCAGCCACAGCTCGCGGCAGCTATTTAAAGAGCAGACCGTGGGAAACTTCTTCAGACGTGCGGTTTCTCTAAACGGAGGGACTTGTGTCTTCACTGCCGCCGGGTGAGTCACAGTCAGAGCAAGAGAGAAGAGGGGGGAAAAAGAGAAACCAAAAAAAAAAAAAAAGACCAACCCCAGCCCCCAGCAGTGGCAATTAGTGTCACTGTCTCCGAGGACCCGCAGCACAATTATCTCCCGCGCAGCAGATCAAGGTCAGATCTTTTAAGAGGAGGAAGCTCCAAAGAGGGTTTTTTTTTTTTTTTTCTTCTTCAAACAGGAAAACTGTCTCTGCCTCAAAAAACCAAAGAAAGAAACACCAAACCTCTTATCCGAAATTGTATCGCATGGAGGGGGGCAGGAGAGCAGGAGAGGTGCTAAAGGCTCCTCTGACCCAGAGGGGACCCTCGAGGGGACCCTGGGTGGCTTCGGGACCTTGGGCAGATGCAGAGGTCGAGCATCCCCAGCCCTGTCCCCAAGGAGGGACCCTGGAGGTCCCGGCCACCAGCACGGGGCTGGGTCCCCTCCCTGAGCCAGGAGGGCCCCCAGTGTCCCCAGAGAAATTCAGCTCTGCCCCTGGCCCCGCAGGGAGCTGAGCGGGGGACTGGGGGAGGGATGCACGTCCAGGATTTCTAAAGGCCTTTTTTTCTTTCCTTCAGAAGTCGCACACTTCCCTGCAGAGGCTTTCAGCTGCTGTCGTGGCAATAAGGGAAACTGAGGCACAACCCAACATGCATTCCCAGTTCATCATGGGTTAGCAGCATCTTTATAAACCTGGGGTGGCTCTAAGATCTGGCCACTCAGGTGTTGAAGTGGCATTTTTCTGGGTGAAAAAGACACGTTTCTGGCTCTTTCAATGCCATTGTAAGTAATGCAGGATCCTTTTCGCTTCGGAGCCCAGAAGCGGGATCAAGCAGGTGGCTTTGACCAGCGAGGAGCAGCAGTGGGAGCCAGGAGGTGGCTTTTCCTGGGGACAACGTCAGCACAGAGACACCTGTGGGGTCACGGGGGCTTCAGCGGATGCTGCTGACGCACACGGGGGGCACAGGCAGTGCCAGGGGCTCACACCTCCCCACAGGCATCGCCGGGTCTCCTGCTGAAATGAAACCGCTCTCAGATTGAAGTTTTGAATTCTTGTAATTGGCTCTGAATCATTTTGGAACGGCCTCTGCAGGTGACTCAACCTGGGGAAAAAAACCCTAAAAATAAGTCACAAAGCAGCAGTTCATTCATGTTTGGGGGATACTCGGGGAAAAGGTCAGGGCATGCACAGCCTTGTGCTGCCGACGGTGGCGATGGGCGATGGGCGACGGGCGATGGGCAACTCCAGCACCAAGCTGGGACCGGGGCAGCAAACAGGCGCTGGCTTTTCTCCAGCTGCATGGGTGCAAAAATCCACGCAAAATAAAGTTATTCCTGGTTCCTGAGCAATTTTGAGAACTGCAGGAGAAAATATTGAGGGTTCAAACCCAACAAAGCAGATCAGAAAGGGGGAAATATATATACAACAAGGTTTGCATTTGGCTTGAGAGGAAATGCTTCATTTCAGGCACCAATTTTTCTAAGGTTTTTATTTAGAAAGTAACAACTTTTAGTGTTGAAGCTACTTCCCCCAGACCGTCCGCCAGGCTAAAGGGAAATCCAGATTCCTCACTGTAAGCCCTTGAGGCTTGACCTGCACATCCCCCTTGGTGCGGGCAGTCGAGCCACGCTGGGTGACGTGGGGTGCTCTGGGGGGGACACTGGGGACAGCGGCAGAGGGAGGAGCAGGTGCCAAGAGGGGACAGGGATGGCGGCTCCAGCTCTGCACCGCGGATTCGAAACCCAGTGGCCGCAGACACTGCTGAACTTCACAGGAACCCTGTGGTGACACAAAGACACGGGCCAAGAGTCACCTTATCTGTGACCCAGATAACTGATGTGAAACCAGCCCAGCACAGGGGCCGGCCGGGACCCGGGTCACCCCGAACAGCCATCCAGCCCCCCCAGCTGTAACAGAAAAGGGCTGTGGGTAGCCCCAGCCTTTGCTCGGGGTGTCGTTCTGGGGTGACACCAGTGCCAGAGAACCGGACCAGTGTGAAGATGGCTTTGCACTATTTCTGCCCCAAAACCGCTGGGGGTTTTGCTCTGGGGACCACATAGAGGGGGGTGAAGGGAATGGGGGAGCTCCCCCAGAGCAGGGCCAGGCTGCATGCAGGACCCCAGGGCTGAGCATCCCCCCACCCCAAGTGCTGCCCACTCCATCACCCACCGTCCCCACGGCCAGGAGGAAGCGGAGGAGGGCGATTCCTCCCCCCCGGCCCCTCCAGCAGACAGAGCTGCTGCATGAAATCATAAAATCGCCTTTTTTTTTTTTCCCCTCAGCGATGCAGCAGACACAACACGCAGAAGCTTCCGGCGCTGGGGGGGTGGCAGTGGCGCAGCAGCTCACTCACCCCCGGCTGCCCGCTGCGCTCCCCAAGCAGAAGTCTGCACCATGCTGGGGAAGTTGCCGGTGGCCGATGGCCCTGGGGTGGTTTGCAACCCCCAATATGCCAGGGTGGCCACATGGGAGAGGATGTTGTCGGGTGGGGGCCGGCGGGAGGGAAGGAAATGTGGCTTCCAGTGACCCCCCCCACCCCACCTGCAGGTCTCTGGGACCTGAAGAAAAAGCCGGTGTTGTAAACCCCAGTGGGGATTTTTCTTTCTAGCGAGGATTTACGCTGAATTACCATCTCTCAGAACTTTCCTTCTCTCTTCCCTAGCATGTGGTGGGGGCTGGTGGTGGTGGGGAGGAGGACAGTAGCCCACTGCTTTGCCCTTGCCGGCCAGGGCACAGTGCCGGACCCCCATGGCACTTGGGGTGGCCCTTTCTGATCATCACAAGCCCCAAGACCACAGGTCCAGGGTGTTGGACTGGCCTAAATGCAGATAGGGAGGAACAAACCCCAAAATTAGCATTGGCTTTGCAGGAAAAAGCAAAAGGAAAAAACATCACAAAAGAAAAAAACCCACCTAAACCAACAAACCAACAAAAAAACCCCCCGCCCACCCAAAACAAAGCAAAATATCAGGTTTTGATGGTTTCCAAAACCAAGAGGCATGGCAAGTGTGGGGTCTCCACTCCTCCCATGCTCCCCACAAGCATCCCAGCGCTGCACCCCCATCCCTGGAGACTGTGCAGGACGGGGCGCCGGGGGTGGGCACTGGGGCTTCCTCAGCTGCCAGCACCCCCAGCCTCACCCGGGCCGGCTGCGCTGTGCCAACGAGGACAAAACCGCAGCTCTTTTAGCCCAAAGCGTGACAGATCCCCGGCACGAAGCGCCAGCCCCAGCCCTCGGGATGGATCCCCTGTCGGATCACAAGGTGGGGGGAGGTTTTTTCCCCTCGCTCAAGTGACCAGCCCGACCCGACCCCGAGCGACGGCTGCAGCCGCAGCAGCACACAAACACCGTACGAATAATTCACCGAGAATCTCATAAACACTTGCAACCGCGGCCAGTGCATTTCCTTGATTACCAGCCCGAAACTTTTCATTAGAAATTACTTATTAAACAGGGATCTAACCTTTCTCTTGGCTGGCAGTGGATAATGAGTATTTTATTAAGTTGTCAGGAGCGAGCGGCAGCTAATGCAAGCTGCATCCGCTGCATCCGCAGGGCTCTGTACTTCATTAGCCATGGATTATTGTGCCATTTATAATTAAACGTTCAGTGCTTTAAAATATAGTGTGGCAAACAGTGGCGGTAGTCACCGATCAGGCAGATGGGATCGGGGATGCCGCCTGTAAACGGTGTGTGCCGTGCTGCCAAAAACACCTTCCCACGGTTTTGGCCACTGGGCAATTTGACCAATTTTTCAGTTTTTCCAGCTCTTCCTCAGCAGCCAGGGGGTTTCTGGGCAGGGAAGATGCAATGCCCACGGGCTTCTCCAAAGACCATGGGCATGAAATCATTGGCAAAATCCCCGCCAGGCGCCACGGCAGTGAGCGGTGGGATGGCACAGAGCAAAACCCAGCCTTCCTCCCCCACCATGCCCGGGGTCTTCACGGACAAACCCCACAGAGCAGCCGCTCTCCAGCAGCACCATTTTCATAACGTGGCCATTTTTACAGCAGCACCTCAGTCCAGAGCAGCCTGATGGTTTCGCTTGATTTTAACCCAAAAGAAAGGTCTCATTTCTGAATGAAGTGGAAGCATTTTTTCCAGGGAAAACCAGCCTTCTCTGCCCCACCACAAAAAGACAAACCTGATGGATGAGCCAATGGCTCATCCCACTCCAGATTTTGCTAAGCCCCCTACGCTGATATTTTGATTTAGAGGTAACTTGGTGCTTGTGCTCATCCCAGGGATGCTGCCGAGGGTGAAGGCAGCCCTACAGGAAACATTTCCCTTGACATGGGTCCATGCTGTCCTGGAAAGGACCCAGATAGCTTCAGATTTTGGGCTGAAAATTGCATCTGAACCAGCATTAGCAAACCCCAGGCCCTTCCCAAGCAGCAGGCAGAGCAGCAACGGCCACACGGACACTCCCAGCACATTTGAGAGCAGCAGCAACTTAACAAGAAACAATTAGGAAGGGGAATTTGGATAGGGAACAGGCTGAGATTTTCTCTTGCCTGGGAATAATCCCATAAATTTCAGCTGAGTGAATTAAGTGCAAATTGATCTTCAATTTGTTACGCGGCTCCGATACTTCGGTCTTGTCAAGAAAGAGGATATATGAGAATAAAGGGAGTTTTGTGATGTGTTTTTAAGGCAGGGAAGGGAATGAATGCTTCCCTGATGGAAACTGAGCCACAGCACGTGAGTGCTCACCGCGGCATGGAAACGAAAACCAGACTTATCCCAGTGCATCTTGGACTGGGGCAAAACCTCCCAAAGCAGCTGCTCACCCCTAAGGAAGAAACCTCTAACGAAAAGACTAATTAGCAGAAGACTTTATCCCTCCACCAGTCATTTAAACCTGACAAGCGAGGAAAGAAAAACCACACTCCCATTATTTCAGCCTTGCTAAGTTTGGTCAGTGGGGTTGTGCTTTTTCATTAGGCTCTCTCTTGCAATAAGTAATTTTCCTTAATGCCTCGAATCACTCTTGATACCGCTGTGGTGTGCCTGTGGCCAACGTGAAGTATGAGGAGGTCACAGCTGATGTGTCTTCGTTGGGATGGGGTTTCATTAAATGTGAGTGACCACAGAATTTAACGGTGGAGCCCAGCAACACTGCCCACTAATTGCTTTAGTGTGCTTCTGGTACCACCACAATTTCCCCTCCTCGGTATTGGGATTTGTCTACTTAATCCAATGCCCTTCATCAGGATTGTAGGGAGACGCGGCTTCGTTATGTAAATACGGTTTTTCCTGAGTCTTCAGCATTTCTTCAGCGTTGAGAAGAGGAAGACAGCCCTGCGCAGGAAACATCTCGGTGCCAGGGGAGCATCAGTGCCTGGAGGACCTCCAGCTCTGTTCATCAGCGCTGTGAAGTGACCTGTTGGTGACACCGCTCAACAGCAAAACCCATTGCAAAGTATCACTGCGCCCATTTCACAGACGGGGAAACTGAGGCGCTGGCAGGAAATTGCCCAAGGTCACCCCACAGCCCAACGTGCATCTGGGAAAAGGCAAAAGCTGTGAAAGCACACCAAAAATGGGGGTATTTCCTGGATGCTCACAGCACTTGCAGAAAAGCAAACACCTGGAAGGTGAGCAGAGCTGAACGCCCTGCGACGTCCCTCCAAAGCAGCAGGTAAACCAAGCAAAGCCTCATTGCAGCTGGGAAAGGGACGACTGAATCAGGGACCCAACCCAAACCCCTGTCCCGCATCCCCCGCGGCCTCAGCCCTGCCGGAGGCTGCTTGGAGTCGTCTCTGTTGAGCAGCGTTACGGCTTGTTTCGCTTTAACTAAGTAAAATCCATCTGCTCTATTGTGCTATTTCTATTCCTAAATCTTGCATTACATTGAAAGTCTTTTAAACTGTCTGCACAAGAGGACTCTATGCGGTTTCTAGGGCATTTTCTGTTTAACTTGCATTAAAGTGTACCAAAGAGTTACAAGTGCATTAGCGGTCCTGCTCCCAAATTGCTGTTATAACCTTTGCCCCCGGCCAATCAATCTTGCTGACACCCATTAAAATGAGCTCATGGTGCCGTTTTTATGGCCGGATTAAGTGGTATATCTGTAGCTCAGGCGGTTCGGTAAGGGCGTCACACTGCTAATGATTTCTTTATTGATCTTTAATGATTTCCTACATTAGTACAAGCAACATTAGCCTCAACAACATGCTCCAGGACAGATTGACTAAATAATTCACTGCAGCAAACTGTGATCACATAACTGCACATTCCTCCTTTGTGTTAAGAAACAGGGGTGGAAAATGCGTAATTATATTCTCTGATATAAGACAGAAAGCTGTTGCCTCCCCCCAGATTTCTCCCAGCCGTCCCCCCCAAGTGCCAGCCCATCATGAGAAGAAACTTTCCCATCAGGGGTTGGTGATCTGCCCCAAATCACTCACCGGGAGAAGAAAAACATTGGTGTGGTCGAGGCTTCGCTCCCCTTCTGCCTGAGGAAACGCAGCGCTGGGGGGGCTGAGGGGGTCGGGATGGGTTGGGTTCTGGTGGGTCTCAGCATCAGGGTGCTGCTGGGGACTGTTGGCTCAGAGGGGACACCACGTAAGGAGCTGCCACTTCCCTGTCCATACCCCTCCCCACAGGACACCCCACGGCTGGTGGCTAATGGGCAACTGGTATTTAACCTTAAATATTAAGATCCCAAATCCCAGGGCTTGGTTTGCTTCCCATGCAGGTACCCAGCGGTCTGGGGCAATGTCACAACATGGTGAGGGGGCTGAAGGCTGCTGGACCCAGGGATGCAGACCTGCTCGCTTTGCTTTGCCTCCAACTGTGCCTGGAGCAGCAAAGGAGAAATGAGAGGAGCAAAGGTCCTCAGTGGATTGAAATGAAGTTTTAAAATCACTGGGATGAATGTGGCTTCCATTGCTACCTGGAGGATGGATGGATGGATGGATGGATGGATGGATGGATGTCTCCCTGTGCCACCAGCACACACAGGGTGGATGGGGTGGTTTAAAGAAAACCTCTTGCCAAGCCCAGCTGTAGAGGAACTCCCCAGGCCATGGCCAGCACGGGTGTCCCTGCCAGCAGGGCACTCTGCCGTGTGGGCAGCAGCAAGAGCAGTGCCAGGGCCGTGGCAGAGCCCCGTCACGGGGCGATGAGTGGAGCTGCCACGGGGCCAGGAGCTGCACACTCCTCTCCATCCATCTCCCAGCTGCCAAGCCCCAGGGAAGCCCTTCAAAAGCTGATTTTGCAGCATCGCTTCACTATTTCCTTGGTTCAACCTACCCAAGAGCTCCTTCCACTGACAGCACACTGAGGACCAAGGCAGGATGGGGATGACTGCTCCCTGCCAGCCACCGGCCACGAAACCATCCCACGTGGCCACATGGCTCAGGATGCATCGGGGGTCTCAGGCTCTGTGAGAAACCAGGCTGCGACCTACAACCTTCCTGCTGGGAGGTAATGGGGAAGCGCTGGTCCCGCCACCGCACCGTTTAATTGGGGAAAGCACTCAGTGGCGTGGGTCAAATTCTCCACGGGTGCTGGCGCGGAGCCAGATGAGGCTGGGCATGCCACAGTCTTCATTAGCGTAACTGGTTGCAAACCACAGCTCTTGACCTGCAAATAGAAATGATTTCTTCATTAATGGAGATGTCAACAGTGGGGAACCTGTGGTTTCTAATGACACAGCCATTTTCATCAAGTGTACAAACAAACTATTAAGAAAACAGAAAACCAGAGCCTTCTCCCCTGACTCAACGTGGGGATTTTTTCCTTGAAATGCAAGGTGATGCTGCCCAGGTCCCGCGGCGAAGGAGCTCTCTCTTGCAGAG
This sequence comes from Strix aluco, assembly GCF_031877795.1. Classification (NCBI taxonomy): domain Eukaryota; kingdom Metazoa; phylum Chordata; class Aves; order Strigiformes; family Strigidae; genus Strix; species Strix aluco. The sequence continues at coordinate 3,795,778 of NC_133956.1, forward strand.
AGGCTTTGAGCATCACCATGAGTTGGCTAGAAAACCCCTCCCTGATGTTACCACCAGCACAGCAGCAGTGGGAAAGGCTTCAGGATGGCACCTGCAGACATCACGGCGTGACGGTCCCGTAGAACAAGGCTAGAGGGACATGAGGACACGGGGTGGCTGATAGGAGCTGCTTTGGGGACCTTGGCTGCGACCATCGAGGTGTCTTAACGATGCTCCTATCCCCACCACCCCAGATAGGTGGTGGGAGGAACCGCTTGCGTGTGCTGCAGGGACTCTGGGCTTTCACGTGGTTTCTCTAAGTGTCCAAAAAACTCACAGCTGACACCAGGTCCAGGGATGCTGGTGCTGGAGGAGCCGCTGCAGCCTGTGTCCTCCCCAACTGGTGCTTGCCTGGCACTGAGCCCGCAGGAGCTGGCAGCTTCACTGGTGAGCTCAGTGCCTAGGAAAAACATCCCAGAAAAAGGTTTTTTTCAAGCTCCAGTACAGATGGGGCTTCTAAACAAATGAGGCTGCTCGGACTAGTCCAAATTAGAAGGCAGAAGAAGACAGACTGTAGCTCTAAATAAATAAACAAACTAAAGCAAGAGCTCGTTTGCATCCCTCAGCCCTCAAACAAACCACAGAGGATATTCTCGACTGAAACGCGGAGACAGCGTCTAACACCTGGACTGAATCCTGCTGTCAGGGTGCCCCGTGCCCCAAACACCAGAAGACTTGCCGAGGGCCATTTCCACCTCTCTCGCCTGGATGCTGTGGCACAGAGGACGTGCTCGTTGCTTTAATGATTACTTGCAGGAGCAAAGCACTGCCGTCAGTGTTCAGTTTGCATCGTGCCAAGCAGAGCTGCTGCAACCCGGCGCTGCAGTCGGTGGAGCAGGATTTTGCCGTGGCCCCGTGGCAGAGCATCACCTGAGCATCTTAACAGCCGTTCAGAAATGAGAGCTAGTTTCTGACCTTGTGGTCATGGGCAAAGAGTGGAAAAAGGAAGGGAAAAGCCTCAGCTGTGCGAAGGAGAACAGCCTCTGCTTACTTTACTAATCTTTCTGGGTGATTTTTTTTTTTCCTTTAAGGCCACTCTGGGTAGCTGAGTGTGCAGGGTGACAACACTGCAGCCTCAGGAAGAGAAAGTGGGTTTTCTATGGAGCAGAAATAGAGCCAAAAGCAAGAAAACAAACAAACCAACCCCACTGACACAGAGCACTCAGGAGGGGACAGGCTCAGACCAAATCCAGCACTGCCAGCGGGAAAACAGCTCTCAACCCCAAAGGGCTTCACATGGAGAACTTGAAGCAGAGAGCTGACCCCGGTTTCATGGGGTGCAGTTCCAGACCCCCCCATGCAGACATCCCTTGTCCCTTCAGGAGCCTTTTCCCAATGGCAAAAGCGCCCCCAGATCAGAGAAAGGAGCTCCTTGGAGCCAGCTCTGCTCCTTACCAGACCAAAACACGTGCACAGCCTGCCTGGGGTTTCTCGCAGTGAACATCCCCGCAGACACGATTCAGGCCTTGGAGATGCTGTAAAAGGTGCTGCTGACAAACACCGGCCCGGTGAACTCGTCAGCAGGAAGATGTAAAGGATCTCGTTAAAAGATCCATCCATCAGCCAAGGGAGGAGTCGGCATCACCCTCCTTGAAGTCAAAGCAAGTGATGTCCAACATTACTCGTTGAAGCTCCAAATTTACACCAGTGTTTGGCGGGGGGGAGCCAGGAGTGCTGCAGTGAGAAACACCACCTCCTTGAGTAGCTTCTAGATTAGGGGTTTTTGGGGGGGGGGAGAGTGGAGGCATAAAGAATAAATAAATAAACTTGTATTTAATCACGTGATCTACACACAAGCAAACCAAGCGCCGGGTAGGGCAGCCTCACTGCACCAGAGGGAGATGTCAGGTGTAGATGGATTTCAGTGAAAAATCAAATATTTTTGTTCTTACCCATACCTGTTGTATTTATTTGGAATAAAACACACTGTGGAAAAAAAGCATCCCTTTGGCAGAGCAGTCATAAACTGTTACGTGGGGACGACCTCCTGCCAAGGGACAGCCTCTCCCTTGGGCTGAGCAGAAACCCAATCCCACAGGTTTTCAGCCCTTTAGACCCCAGGAAAACCTCACTGGTGTGCGGGCAGGACAGGCAGGCAGGATGGGCAGGCAGGGATCCGTGCCCTGAGAGGGGAGAGGACAGTGCTGGCGGCCGCGGGAGCCCCGACCGCGCTTCCCATGTGGCTTCAGAGCCTTGAGCTGCTGCCGGCCGTGGCCAGCGGCTCCGACGGCGAAGCCACAAATGGCCCCGTCTCCTGGCCCCTAATGCCTATCGACCAGGAGCCCCGCGGGGTGCCACCGCGGTTGGGGACATCGATCGCCGTCACAGCGGAAGCAGCAGCCAAGGCCGCATGGGGCTGCACGGCAAGCACAGCCTGGGCACCAGCACCACAGCCCGGGCACCAGCACCGCACGGGAAAGCCGTGTGCCATCGCGCATCCTGCCAAGGGACCACGGCGGCGGGTGCCACACCATCCGAGGGGTGACGGGGCTGAGCTCAGCTCACCTGCAAATCCCCACCTGAGCCCTCGAGGAACCTCCGGGCCACACGTGGGAGCATCCTCGGTGCACCCGGCTGGACCCTGGGCTGGGAAAATCCCCATCAGCGCTCGCCATGTGTCTGTGGCAGCAGGACTGGGGTTCCCCATCCCATGGGGCACCCAGTCCCATCACGCACCCAGTCCCACCGCGCACCCTGCACCCACCAGCGGAGCGTGGGGCTTTGTCTCCCTCTAGTGCACATCGCTCCGGAGCAGCTCGGCGATGGGACGCACTGACCGGGGCACCCCTGGATGCGGCCGGAGCCCCAAGGCTGGCACCTTGCCCTCCAGCTGGCCACTGGACCCACGCTGGCTGTAGCCCACAGCACTGGCCAGCATCGCCGCTTCCCCAGAGCAAAGCTTGCCGCAGCGTAACGGCAGCACTCACGGGCTGTCCGGCGTGTCCGGCTGGTCCCGACACAGGGGAACGCGTCCGAGCGGAGGCTGCCATCCTCTCAGGGCACAGTTTGGACACAGGACCCCAAGAAACCTCCCACCTGAAGCAGCACCCAGAGTTCGTCTCCTACAGTGACGCAACCAGGAGAGTTTTATGTCCCCACACACCTTCTGTATTGACTTTGCCAGTTTGTCCTGTTAAACAAATATTCTGGCAGGGGTACAGGGTGAATTATTATCCTTGCATTGCAATATCTAATCCACTGATATATCTATTATTCATTTATTTTTCTATTATTCATTTATTCACTGGGAATTTAGAGGCAATCAAAAAGGCACTCTTGGTCATTTTGCTATAAAAGCATTTTTGATCCTCCTCTCTGCCAACGCGAACTTGCCTCTCCTGCTTAAAATACATTAATGACCCATTACAGGGACGGGATCTGATGCCCTGCTTATATATAGGAGCGTCTTCGGAGATTTTGAAATTGATATAAATAAACAGAGGCTTGTTGTTAATGCGTTCATTAAGCGAGGGGTGGACTGGGATGAGGAACACAACATTTTCCACTCCGAGCTCCCCGGGGGCTCTGCAATAGTAGATGTTAATGCCTAAAACCAAGCGACAAGTTAGGCTCTGCTGCCCTGCACCAGCAGCCAGGAGGACCCGACCGGTGCTGGGGAAAGCCACGATCCCTTCACACCACCCCAAATCACCAGGAATCACTCACCAGGTGGTGGGGGCCATATCCAGCACATTTGGAGGATGAGGTGATCACCCAAGGGAATGGGAAGGTCCAATCCTGCTGCTGTCCCCATCATCCAGGACCAGGAGGTCACGGTGGTGCTGCAGCTCAACTTTCAGGTGCATAATTGCAATTTTAACACAGGCACACAGACAACATTTCCAGAGAGGCAAAACTTTACTTACCAAAAAAAAATAAAGCCAAAATTCACAAGGTAAAATTAACAACCACTGATGATTTAGCCAGTGCAGCTCTGCATCGGGTGCTGAGCACTGCTCCGTGCTGGAACCCTCACTGGTTTGACTGGGGCCAGTACTTCACACTGGGTTGTCTGCCAGGGGAGACATCATGGCTTTGCCAGGAGCAGACCGGCACCGGCACCTCTGTCCCACTGTCTCGAAGCCTTTAGCGAGTGGGGTCAAAGTCACACTTGCAACAGGGGAACCTGTCTGCAGCACCTGGGGAAGCAGGCTGCGGCCACGCGGGAAGGTAGAGGGGCACCTAATGAAGATCCAGCTGCAATATTATTCTAATAACAGGGTGATACTGTATGAAAAACGATGGGGTATGTGTGTCAACCTGTTTGTACTGGCTGAGAATTGTCTTTATTCACCAGCAAGGAGAGCGGGCAGAGCCCACCCTGTTCTGCAAGACGTGTGCAGTCTGGGCCACCACCTTCTGCCTCAGCTTCAAGGATCACGCATCTCTCCAGGGTCCACGTCGTACCCTTTTCCCAGGAGCTGGAGATCCTTTCTGTGAATTAGGGGTTGGATGTGAAATGGCATCGCCGGCCACCGCGCCAATGTCCGTCTGCAGAGGGCAGGGCTGGGTGCACATTGACACCTCCACTTGGCACCAGGTTTGGAGTCACAAGGACTTACAGGGGAAATGTCACCCAAGAAATGGCAATGGGAGAGCAAAGAGGAAGAAGAGAATTAGACAAGACCTCTGCCTCTGTGCCACCACTCCCATTGCCTCTCCTCAACAGCGTGGGGACAGGAAGGTCCCTTCCCCAGGGCCAAGAGAAGTCACCAGGATCACTGAGCTGAGCCAAAAGTTGCCCTCAGCCCTGGGAAGCCCCAGGAAAGCAACCCAGGGCCCGCCTGGAACTGACCCAGCCCTCGCCACCACGCTACTCCCAGAACAGGCTGGCCGCAGCCGTGGCCGCTGGCCTGTCCCAAACCCTGCACCCCATTTGCTGGAGTGAGGAAAGCACCAGTACAGGAACCGGGTCCCAGCAGCCCTCATAGCCGTGCGACAGCCACTTGCTTCTGTTTTCCTGTTCCCACCAGCGGTCACCCCGCGGGGTGGCCTTTCCCTGCTTCCCCCTTTGCTCCTGGCCCGAGATGATGCCTGTCCCCAGCTCCGCAGGTGTCATGACCCCATGGCTTCCTTACTCCCAGCAGCTCCTTTTGCATGGGCAAAGGGTGAGCACAGCTGCCAGGGCACCCTCTGAAAAGGGCTTCTCTTCTCTGTTGCCCAAGGGAACTGGCCTCAAGCATCACCCACGGCTGCTCAGCAGGGCAAGGGCACAACAGGGCCACCATGAACCCAAAACCAGTCCTTGACCACCGACGTGACTTCCCTCGGCCCTGCCAGCTGAGTGTGCAGCGTACAGGGTCACCATCGCCCACCGCACAGCCGCCTCTCGGGGTTGCGCTTTGAGACAAAGGCAGACGAGGTGGTTTGCCGACGTCCTACTTCTTCTTTAGTGACTCGGCTATTCTCCCACTTCCATAAGCAGCATTCTCTCTGCTCATGGGTGGAACAGGCCCAGTGAGCACCTCAACCCACCAAACGGTCCATCTTTCAGGACAGCAGGTCACCTCTGAGCATCCCCCATGTCTGGGAGGAAATGACGGCGTGACCCAAGCCCTGTTGTCAGCTGGAGATTTGCGTCTCTTCCAAAGGGTGCCAGATGAGCTGTTCTCACACAATTGCCATCTCCTGGTCACCATCTCTTACCAGTGGCAGAGCTGAGAGCGGCCGAGAGCACCATGCCAGGGCACGGCCCAGGTTGCATGCTCTGCCCCAAGCCCACAGGCTTTTGAGATGAAAAGAAGCACTAAAATCCCGATGAGAGAAGAAGTGGCCGGGTGAGAGCCGGGATGTGCAGCTCCCTCTCACCCCAGCTGTTAAATGGTTGTGGAGCCCCTGCAAAGGGCAAGTCCTTCGTGGCACAAAGGGCCCAGTATGGATCAGGGACAGGGCTTGGAGCAGGAACTTGGCCCTAAGGCTTCTCGGGGACACTGAGCTCTCCCCAGAGCCTGCTTGCCAACCCCAGCCCAGCCCGAACCTGCTCTGCCCCGGCTGCCCGTGGAGCCGTGCCATGGCGCAGGTGATGCTGCTGCAGAGCATCCCCATGGGCTACCCACCGTGTAGCCAGTGGCACAAACCCCCCTGGTGCTTCCATGGCAGCCCCCAGCAGTTGAAAACCCCAAAACACCCAACATCTTTTCTGTATCCTCCAAATACCCATTTATCATCTTCCTCCAAGGCTGCTGAAGGGCACAAAGGCTACTGCAGCGAACACCCAAGGCAGGAACAAAGCCTCTGGGCCACAGTCAGGGCCAGGCAGAAGATGTTAATCATTACATTAGTGAAACACACTTAAAACCAACAAAACAACACCCAAACCCCCCCTCAATCAAAAATGAAAACAACCCCAAACCCCCACCAAACAAATGGCACCAGCATTATGGAAAAAATAAAGTTATTACTGACTGCAAACGTTCACGCTCCTGAGCAAGGTCTTTTATAGGTAATTTCTGTTGTAATTAACATCTCTGGGGTTAATGGATCCGAGTTTCAGGGGATAAAGAGACGCATTGTTAACAGCCCGTGCTCCTGGCTGCGTCCATCCAGGCTGGGGCTGGACCGACCAGGAAATCTCCACTTTCATCTGCCATTAGCATCAACCCAGCTGTTATACCCAGGAAATTAAAACTATTCACTGCAGTAAAGTTTTAACGTCCGCGGTTTTATTTGACATCCCATGACTTATGGGCTGGACTGGATCCCCCTGCTCTGATCTCTTGGATTTATGAGTTTGAAAAAGACACCGAGCGACAGCCTCCAGCACCCAGCCACTGGGCAGGGAGTGACACATGGCCCCGAGGTGCCTGTTTCCCTCCACAGCTCCCAGCTTGGCAAACACGGGGCTGGAGGCAGCTCAGTTTGCAGCTCGGCAGCTCCGTGCTGCCTCTGTCCTCAGGAAACCTCCCCACTGCCGGCCGCACGCTGGCCCGAGCAGTGTTCGGGCTGTGATTATTTTTCACATCCATCAACACTTTTGTGCAGGGCGGCCGGTGCGGAGCAGAGCATCGCTGGGACGCCTGAGAGAAGTGATGGAGACACCAGGGGAGAAGGGATGGGGATGCTGGGGAAGAAGGGATGGGGATGCTGGGGGAGAAGGGATGGGGATGCTGGGGAAGAAGGGATGGGGATGGCGGGGGAGAAGGGATGGGGATGGTGGGGGAGAAGGGATGGGGATGGCGGGGGAGAAGGGATGGGGATGCTGTGGGAGAAGGGATGGGGATGTTGGGGAAGAAGGGATGGGGATGCCGAGGGAGAAGGGATGGGGATGCTGGGGGAGAAGAGTCAGGTCCTCCAGCACCAGCTGGTACCAGAGGTGGGGACAGTCTGCCACAGGAGAGAGGAAAACCCATTGCATAGCTAATCCCAGTCTCAAACTGTCCTGTGTGTTTTATAGCCTCCCGGCCACAGGCACCTCCCTGCAAATTTCTGTGCTAGTCCACCCATCAGCAATTTGTACATCTGGGAATAGAGGGAGGAGGCAGGACCCTGCACCAGCCTTCACTGACCAGAGTTTTCACTGCAGGCAAAGCAAGCAAATCAATACTGCACCCGAAACCTGAGGGAGAATTACACTCAGTACCTGATCTCCCCCATCAGGGACAAGAAGCTTCAAGCTGTCGGAAGGGAACACGCGGTTCGGGAGAGCCGAAGCGGCTGCTCAGTGCCCCCGGCCGTGCTGAGAGAGTGGCTGCAGCGGGAGGCTGGAGCTACTGCAGTAGCATCCTGGATTTCAGCAGGCAAAGAAATGCTTAACAGATGGATTTTCATCCATCCTTGTGGCTCCTAGAATATCTTCATAAGCCACAATGTGCCCTTAATCCCACAACAAAATCAAGTCAAAGAGCAATTAATATTCTGATACCTGTGGCTAGCTGAAGTGATATAGAGCTGAAGATTTCTTTTTCCATTTCACTCCAACTGTGGTTTTGTTTTTTTCCAGCCATTCTCTGGTCAGTGGTTTTAGGGGCACCAAGGTTCACTTTTGTGGGTAACCTCCACTGTTAGCTGTTGATTTAATTAACTCAGGCTCCTCTGCCTTCTTGACCATACCAACCCCAGCAGGGCTGAATTTCAAACACAAGCCCTGAATATTCAGAGCTTAAAAAAAAACCCCTGACAAATTAAAAAAGATGACTCTGAATGACTGAGCTTTGCAATTCCAGGGTAGCAATATTGGTTGCTTAGTCCTAAACCTGATTAGCAACAAGCATTTGTGACTTGTTTAGCCTAAACTTGAACTAAGTGTTAACAAACGTGTCCAACAGCTAAAAGTCAAGGTAGGACCACGGGGATGCTCATGGCATCTCCCAAGGCAGCACTGAACGGCAGCTCCTGCTGCTTTGCAGAGACCTCTGACTGTACCCCAAAAAAAAAAAAAAAGGGAAAAATAACAGTTTCTGGGCAGGTCAGGCAGAGACACAACCCCAGACCCCAGGGAAGGGACCCGTGTTGCCCCAGCACAGCCCCACAACTGCTGCAGGTCCAAGTCCAGGTGGGGTTTGGAGAAGAAAAAGCCTCCAAGTGATCTGGGTTAGGAACAACGAGAAAACAACTGTTACCTCCGACAGAACTTATCAACAAAGTCGCCAGTAATCCAGACCTCAGTGAGAAACACGGTCCCCAGCCTCCAGGGAGGGGTTGGCACCAAGAAACCCCCGGCAAGACCCAAGGACATCTTCCATCTCCTGCTGAACCTCCCTGACCTTCGCCAGCAGCCGAAACCCCGGCCGAGTGATTGGCCCAGGCAGGTGCTGCCTTGTTTTTAGCAACCTCATTGAAATTTAAATTGATTTGTTATTTATCCAACTGACAACAAAGAGAGAAAAAAAAGTCCTAACTCTGTGCAGTGGGGAGATTGGATTCCTGTATCACTGTCAGCTGCATTAACTTACTTCCTGGACCTAAATTCAATTAGGGCAGCATTCCCTAGCATTAATAAATCAATACCAATGCCATTTTGATATATTTTGAATGTCTTTCATTATATATTTCAGGGCAGGGATTAGTGCTGAATTCAAAGTTAATGGGACGTGACAAGGCAAATCAAGTTGGGGAGGTAAAGCCTTAGAGCCGTGAGCTGTAATTGCTTTCTGTTGCAAAAGATTGCAGCAGCAAAACAAAGAGCTGCTGAACTTTTCTTGTCTGGGAGTAATCCCAGCCAGGGACCATCTCTCTTTGCAAGGGGGAAGAAGAGTTAAACACCAGCAGAAAGTGTCCCATGGGGTCTGTGCCTGCATTGCCATAGGGGTTCGGCATCAATTCCCCCCTTGCAGCAGTTTTTGGGATGGATTTGCACCTTCCTGGGGCCACTGAGAGCCCCAGCTACACCAACTGCAGCATCCCCAGCTACCCGCACCCTACGCTGGTTTTTAAATGAAAGGGTGCAGGCAAATTGGACTGGTTTTGAGGCTCAGTTAAAAAGGGTGAGACAATGGTCCTGCAGTAAAAAATTTGTCCCTCAGCCCCTCTGAAGCAGTCTTCAAAACTCAAGGTGAAAATCCAACCGCGCAGGCACGAGTCCAGCTGTTGGGTGTGTACGTGCACCCCAGCCCACTGGTCTCAGCCCAGGCATTTTTCACAGCAACAGGGCAGTCAAAATGCACAAAATTTTTACTGCAAAGACTCATTGCAAAGCAAAGGGGAGTTTGCAGAGGTGATGGAAAGAATTTTACCTGGGGCAGGGAGAGTTTATGGGCATCAGAAGAGCACGAGCAACAGGTAAGCAGAGCAGTGCTGCTGGCACAGCTAAAGACATAGTAGAGCATCCTTGCTATTGGCATCCTTAAACCTAAATATAGAAGGCAAAAATCCAGATCCTCAGCTGGGATTAACCTCTCCAACTCCTGCAGACAACCTGGCCCTGGTCTCGGTTGCTCTAGACAATAATCCCTCAATAGCCGCTGCAGCAAAGGTAAATCTGCGCATCTCCTCCTCGCTGGGCATGAGCCCTTTGCCTCTCAAATTGATCAGGACAGTCCTGATTGCAGATTAAGTGACTGGCTATCAGTGACTTGAATCCTGTCCATCAATCACTCAGTTTGGTCCCTTGCAAAACATTAGTGAAGTAATTTCTCAGAGCGACTCTTTCAGACAATAAACCAGGCACCTTGCAAAATGGAGTGTGCGACTGTTAAAGGTCTTAAAAGCATTTGCCAATTATGAATGGCCTGAAGGGAGCCATTCTTGCTGCATCTGGGGATGAATAAAGATGGAAAATAATAGTATATCGATGGTATTGCAACTTTGCTGTATTAATCTTTTAAGAATTAAAGTTGCTCGGCCCTTCAAAACAGGAATGGCACGAGATACCTCTGGATTTCAGAGCATTAAAAGTGGAAAAACATATAGTCTGAAATTTGTTCTGACCTGTCCCCCCTGAGTCTGTTGTGATTGTGTCCCTGAAAAGCTGCTGCAGCCTGTACAGGGGACAGAGACACGCTGGAAAGGGCCCTGAATCCTCCACCAAAAACCTTCCTCCTCCAGCAAAAATCTTCCTGAACTCAAACTTCAAAGCATCAGAAAAGCCCAGTGTTTCCTTTGCCAAGTAAGAAAGCCCCCAAGTCGCATTATCCTATCCATAAAATCAAAATATGCTATTAAGAGCAATTAAGAGTCAGGATTGCCCTTTGAAACCAGGTGTTTTCACTTTCAGGGGCACCATAAGCAGCGAGAATAGGGGATTTATATAGATTTTCCATAGTTGACTTGGAAAAAAAAATAAATGGAAGGAGCCCACTAAAGCGTAGCCCTGAGAAGGCAGGTACAGTCGCATCCTTTTGCAATTCATTAGATCCTTCCTCCTCCGGAGGCAGGTGCTGATCTCACCCGTGGGTCGGGCAAGGGAAGGAGGTATAAAAAAATGCCTCATTGTTGATCAAAACCATTTAGCCCCGACAAAAAACAAGTAGCTCTTTTTCCAAGTGGACTCCAAAGCCTCATAAAAAGGCACTGAACGTGGAACAACCTTATAAACCTCATCCCCAAGTACCTTTGGGGGCAGTTCAGCTCCGACCATGCCACCCGATGAGGTACCCGAAATGGCTTTGCCCCTAAAAGGCAGCAGTTGCCACCCTCCAGGTGATGAAAAAAGCCAAATGTGGTTTAACCCCAGCAGGGGATCCAGGTCTGGAGGCAGGATCCGGCCCTCCCAGCCAGTGCAGTTTCCCAAATGTCTCCATCGGGGCCGAGCTCCCCTGAGGTCCTTTCGGCCGGTGGGGGTCTGCCTCGGCAAAAAGCCAAACAGAGACGTTTTGGCCACATCCGCGGCTTGCCACATTAAACAGGGCGTTTTCTGCCCACTTCAGAGCAACCATAACACGAGTTTATAACTCCTGGAGGGTGTGGAAAGTCAGCTATCGCGGGCTTTTATTTAACTTGGCCGTGGAGACTGAAAAAAACAAAATAGACGTTCAATTAACACAAGCATCAGTGAGGATTTTTCCACCTCAGTCACAGGCAGCACACCCTGCTGGACAGGCTCCACTCATCAATTTGATGGTAGTAACTAAATCCGGACAAAACACACCCAAAATAAAATGGACATATTTCTAGCATCGCATCTGAGGCTCCCCAAGGAGGAAAGCTGAGTGGGTGGTGGGTGATGTGCCACCCTCATCCTCCCTTGCCCGTCCTGCAAGGGCCACCCGACAGTGCCCGCGTGTTGATGGTTTTCCTCGCCTGTCCATGGGCTCTTTACAGCACTTCCCTCGAAGTGCATCCGCACACACATTTTTCAGCCATGCCCTGCTTTTAACAGGCAGCTGAACTCCATCCCGCACAAGGCGATGGACAAATCCCAGGCAGCAGCTCCGGGCAGCTGCCCCCACACACACAAAAGGGATTTATTCCCCCTCCCAGCCTTCAACTTTTATTTTTCAGGCTCAAAACCTTTCACATCCACATAACAAGCAGCTCCCATCACTTGGCCGCCGGCGCTGCCTCTCTCCGTGCAGCCCCATCCCGGCGCTACCTGCCTCCCCCATGTTCGTGCCAGGTGAGACACCCAAAGCAACCACCATCTGGGCTGGTTTCCCCCAACTTCCTCGTCTCACCCAAGAGCTTAACCCACTCCGGGGAGAAGAAGAAGAAGAATCAAGAATGGCTTCGCCCAGATGCATTGCACAACCTTTAAAAAAGCAGAAGCCTCACTTGCAAAGAAACCTGCTTTGGGCAGCCCAGACGAACCCCAAACCTCTCTGCCCACAGTCTTGAGCAATAATTTATCCCAGCCACGATGGGGATCTTCTCTCACCACGTCGCAGCGAGACGAGCCCAGCCCGGCCCCTGGGAAGGCTCAAGGTTTGCTCGTGCATCCAGCTGCTCTAAGGTCTTATTGAGGGGGTCTTCATCCTGCAACCAGGGCACGATGCTGCCGGGGCGCTCCTAACCCAGGGGAAGGAGGGAGGAGATGCAAAACAGGAGTTGGAAAGCTGGAAGAGCCCACATCTGCCTAAGAGATGTTTGATTTTTCCTATTTTTAATTAATTAAAGATGTAAAGCAAATGGCAAAGAGAGCTGGGGCTGCCGAGACCCAGCACGGGTGCAAAATCCTGTGTACGAATGTGAAAATTAGACAAGGTGTTGGATGACCTGAGGGAATAAAAAAAAATGAAAATATTTCAAACATTCCAGAAATAACACAGGCAGTTCCTGAATTACCACTGCGTTAATGGAGACTGCTCTGCTGGCAAGCCACCGAAATCTGCCGTAATCCCACAAAAATCAATGCAGCGATAGCGCTGCCAGCCTGCCATAACGTCGGCATCTTCTCGGGCTCCCGAGCAGCGTTTCTTCGAGGATGCTCAGGTGCAGCAGCGATGGGGGCTGCGCCGCAAGTGAGCACACACCCGCCTCTCAGCCCAGCCCTATGGCAGATGCTTAAAATCAAGATAAGAGCGTTACTGCATCAAGAACCATCAGATCCAGGACCAAATACAGCAGGAAGAACCATGCAACCTGCAATCCAACCACTAACTCTCCTTTTTTACCCCAAACAAAGCTCTTATTTCCCTCCCTGGAGAAATTTTTGAGCCTCCCTTTCAGCAGGGTTAGAGCCCGTCAGAGCGACGGCAGGACTCATTTCGCGGACGAGCCCATCTCCCCCTACTTCTTGCCTTTACTTCAGACATGACCTTTTGATTTCTCGGGTAGAGTGTAAATTACATGTCGCCAGCATAAAATATTAAATCCAATTTATATTTAATTATTGATGTTATTATGTATTCCATAGTAATGGCAGCAGGAAAAAAAAAAATTCCACCCCACCATTAAATAGCTCGGTTGCATTAGCAGCTTCTTGAGGTTAGATATCTTCCTCCGTTCCTTCTTAACGGTAAGATTGATGGGTATGGGGAAGTTTGTAAATAGTCTTCCAGAAATATTTTATCTGATTATTGTACCTATAAAAGGGAGCAGGGAGGGGGAGAAAGGGCCTTTTTAAACCGCTACTAATTATCTGTTCAGCTAAAGGGCAAACAGTTCGGTGAGCTGCGTGCATCTAATGCTCTCCAGCAACCCCACTGGAGGTCGGCAGCTCCAATAGCCCCCGTAGGCAGAGACGGGGCCATGGAAACCAGTCTGGGTTTAAGAAAAAAAAGACAGTGGAGAACCACAGTGGTTTTTTCCAGCTGAGATTTAACCAGTATGTTAAACATGAGTTTGACATTTTTACTAAAATATTAATCAATTCTGTTTCGACTTGATTAAGCTAATTTTCTCACCATATATATTTAATGCCAAAGCCACCCAAGGTGCGCAGGGCTTTGTTGAGTTGGTTTTGCTCCCATGGTCCTCACGTGGGATGAAAGGGATTTATGGACATCCAGCAGGGACTGGGCTTCCAGCAGGGAAAAGCTCATCCCACCACCCCCGAGTGCTGCAAGGCTGAACCACCCAAATCACCTTCACTCCCCCACCGCGGCAGCTTCACGGTCACCATAACGCAATAATAATTCCATTTATTTCTGCAGTGCCCGCGCCCCCCGGCAGCATCCTCAGCTCCCCGCTCAGCACAATAAAAACAACATTATCCCCCTCACTCTAGAATTCAAATCAATAGACCAAATGGAGAGAATCCGACTCAAGAAAAGTAAAGAGAAATAATTCATCTGGGGACTGACAGCAGGCCACTAAGTGCTCAAGTGTCACCACCCTGGGTGACAACCTTTGGGACTGACCAAGCTTCGGAGGCAAGGGGGAAAGTTTCTCCAGCACAAGTACATCACGGAGTTGGTCCTATAAAAGAGCCTTGTTCAAATAAATAAGCAGGTTCCTTGATATTTCCCCCTCTCCTCATCTGGAGGTTTGGCAGAGCCAGGGGAGCGGCTCAGTGTGGCCCCACATGCCGGCTGCAGATGATGCTCCAGTTGGAGCTGCTGGGCTGAACCTGCACATTTAGTGACAACCAAATACTCTGCAAGTTTCTCTCTGTCTCCTGAGTGATCGTCTTAAAAGTCAAAACTGTCAAGCACATTATGTCAGCATTGCAAAATAAAGCGCTCCCGCTTTTTGATGGGTTTTTTGTGCTTAGAAACGCTCCTTAGCAGCCTTGTAAAGCGTCCCAGAAGCCTTCTCCAACCAGTCCGAAAGAAAACACTTTGAATTATTTTTTTTTCAGTTAGCTGAAAACCTTTGCAGGTATTTCCAGGGAGCCAAATACAAGGTTAGCTGCTGGTCACCCCATCCCAGTAGGCAGAGACCCCCTAAAGCTGCCAGGCCAGAGACCACAAAGGATGAACCGATTCCCCCTCCTCTCCCCAGCACCAGCCCTGGGCCAGAGCAGCCCAAATTTTACCCTTTTGCTGCCCACCAGCTCTTGCTTTTCCCAGGGCTCTGACGCACGGGGCCCCTGAGTGTATCGTGAGATACTTCAGCATCACAACAGCTCCAAGAAGCAGCAACAGCTTTTCAAGACCCACATTTGCCAAAGCATCCCCACGGTTTGAAGCACAGGAGCAGCCGAAAGCCCCTCCACCAGCTCTCCAGAGAGATGCTGGCGTGCAGCGCAGCCGGGATCCCGAGCAGCCACTGACTCCCCTCCCTCCCACCGCCTGCAGTTGATTAATCCCTAATTGCCTCCACCCCATCCCACTGAAGCTGCCTTGCAGGGCAGCCCAGGTGCCAGGCGTTTGACCTTGCCTCTTGTCACCCCCTGAATTGTGCCAGCTCCAAGCTGTGGGTCTGGGCTTCACATCTGAGTCCACAGGACCCCAAAGGGGTTTAAGAAGGGGCTAGACTGCAGCACGCCACTGGCTTTGCACCCTTCCCACCCTGCTGTGATGTATGAGAAAGGAAAATTTGCCCCAAAGGGACCAAGGGGCTGAAGATGCCTTGTGCAAGCCCAGGGATGTGCTGGCTCCCGGAGCACATCAGCATCTGCCCGTGCTGGGCAGCTCTGCGAGGGCTGCAGGGTCCCAGCACCATGGTGGGGCTGGAACCGACAGAGAAAACAAGAATATCAGGTCTTTACATTTATTTAAATGCTCAGGTCTGGACTTCTCCCAGGTTTTGGCAGGATGTAGCAGCTGGGAATTTCAATGCCTCAGGATCCCTGAGTGTCCCAGCACCCGGACGCTCCCAATGACGGCCCCTTCCCTTTCAGCAGCTCCTCGTTTCAAATATAAATTATCCCCCTCTCCCGGGGAGTTCAGCCAAGCCGCCCCGTCTGGAGAGGCAGCTCCGCCTGCCCTGGGCCAGGCTGCGAGCGGCGGCGATCAATAAGCGCGTCCGGCTGCGGGAAGGCGAGCGATGGAGCATCTTCCTCCTGCCCCACGCCGTCGGCAGGGTCTGCCCAGCTCCTTGCACAGCGCAGCCTGGACCCAACCCCTTCGCACTTCTCATTGCAATTGTCCACTCATTGCTTTTTTATTTTTTTTTCCTTTTTTTTTCCTTTTTTCTTTCTTTTTATTTAGCTATTTTTTCCCGCCCTGGGGCCCAGCAGCAGGGCTGATGAACCCTCTACTAACCCATCACCCAGCCCCACTTTGGTACCTCCGGTGCCGAAACCCTCCCATGCCGCTTGGCCAAGCGGTTGGTTATGTTATTAATTAAAGCAAGCTGTCATGCCTGGGAGATTTATTTTCTCTGCCATATCTTTAACAGTAAACGCCACTCGGAGAGCTCAGAAGACCATGTCAGACCGAATCAGCTTTTGAACAGGCTTGTTTTGTTCCTTGTCCCCCTTGATTTCAACCGATCCCTCTTTTCCATTCCCAGGAAGGAAGCAAGTGCTGTGCTACGCCCCCACCGCTCCCACCACCACTCCTGCACCCTCAGCGCTGCGGTGCCACCCAGGCACTGGTGGGGGCACCCATGTGTCTTAATTACCACCCCCCTGCCAACAAGCACGGGCTTTTTATCCTATTCAGTTACCTTCTGTGATGCCTAAATCAGTTCCAGTAGACTCCTCTGCCAGGACCTCTGATCTGGCAGCATCGATTCTCTAATCACGTTTATCCACATCCTATTCTCTACATTTACTTTAATGGACATGTATATATATGAATAATAGCGCAGCTCATGATGTTTCTCTGAAATAATCAGAAAGCCCCCGGCAAGTGCCACACACGGGTGTCAGAGACGGGCACAGCCCCGTGTCCGTAACCCAGAGAGATTTCTACGCCTAAACTTACACAGCTTGGATTAGTCTTTAGTTTCATTTTTTTTCCCAAAGACCCAAATCCAAGTACATTTTACAGGCACACACAGACAAGCCCCTGCTCGCTTGCTGCCTGAGGACAGTGAGCCGCCTGTGGGAACGCAGAGGGACCGCCACCGCCGATGGGATGGGCACCGCCAAGCAGCGGGCGTGAGCGCGGTGACAAACGCTGGCAGAGCCGCCGAGCTGACGCCTCCTGCCAAGGCGCCGCTTGTAAACAACAAGTGAAATAACTTCCCTGGGTGGCCAGGGAGGACTCAGCGTCCCCGCTCCCCTCCACGGGGTCCCCTTGGCCCCAGGCAGATGGGGGTGCAGGAGAGGTGGCCGCGGGTGCTCGGCTCCTTCCAGGAGCTCCGCTTTGTGCAACCGTCAAGGAAGGGCTTGAGCTGCCCAGTTTGGGGAAACGCTGCAGCTCGAAGGGAAGCAAAAGACAACCAGCTCTGGCTTGGGTTTCGAAGGGAGGAGAGCTGGCAAAGGGAGACAGATGGGGAGGCTGTAACGAGCAGAGCTAAACGCTCAGAGGGGACTCGTAGATCACGCTCGGGCTCGGCTCGGCCCCGCTGCAAGGGGCGAGCGCAGTCCGCATCCCGCTCGCTGCGTACAAACCCATCTGGGCTCCGGAGGCTTCCCGGGATGAAGATGTTTCCCCCTCTCCCGCCTCCTCGGCTAATTTTACTCCGTCTGGCCGGAGCTCGCAGCCCCTGGTTCTCGTTACGCCCCCCGCCGCGCACCAGCGCAGGCACGCAGCATTTTTGCAAAGTTACAGGGTAGCAGAAATATCCTTGTTTTGTTTTTCCTTTGGCCACTCTGTCGCGCTTCCAAAGTTGGGAAAAAATTACGAAGTAGCAAGAGAGGAAAAAAAACCCCAACAAACCCAACCAACACAGATTAGACAAATGCATAAATAACCTCTGTTCTTTGGAGGTTGATCATGCTCCAGAGCGGAAGAAGGGGGAGGACAGAAGGAGGGAAGAAATTCAAAATCTGAAAAATTGGAGTTTGTTCATTAAAAAAACCCAACAAATCTGCACACACAGTGACGCCAGCCCCAGCCAGCCCATCATGCTCCATCCCTGCAGAGACGACCTGTCGGCTGCAGCTCCCCATCACCAGCACCAATTGGGGGTCTCTGCCCCACAGCGGGGGGCTGCTTGAGGGAAAAAAATCCCCATTTCCTTCTCCCCGTTGTTCCTCGCAGATCCACCCCAGCACTCGCTTGGATGGGGCACGAGAGCATGTCCCCACCTCGTGGCACTGTGCTGAGCCCTGGATGGGGCAGCACAAGGGAGATGAAGATGAGCTGAGGGTGATTAAGGGCATCCGGGAGAGACGTAAAACATTGGCAAGAGGGAGAGCAGTGAGGTCAAAGAAAAGGGAAGGTGTTGACATGGGAAGGAGGGGGTCTGGCCCTGAAGAGAGGGTGAATAGCGCCGGTCAGAATGGCTAAATATGTGCTTGGAGCTGTACACAGTGCAGGGGGTGAGCTGGCAGCAGCAGTGAGCAGGACCGGGAGCTGTTACTGGCCCCTGCTAAGAGGCTCTGTGGAGCTGCTGGGACCACGGCAGCCCAAATTTCTGCACAGAGCACATCCAAAAAGTGACAGCCCCAACGGCCGAGCAGGAACCTGAAACTGAGCTGCAGCAGAGGGAACCAGGGACAACGCTCGAGCCCTCAAGGTTTTCATCGCAGCCCTTCTCCAAAGGGAAAACACGTGGAACAGAGGGTATAGAGCACAAAACACCATATTTTGTTCCCAAAACCCAAGAGTTGAAGCCATCACACCCCTGGTCGCCGAGTGGACGGGGCGCAAGGTGGGTGCCAGGAGGAAATTGTCCCAGCGGCGGGTGAGGAAGCTGCGGGGCTGGGGCTGGATCCGGCACACAGTCCTGGTTAACACATGTCGCAAAACTGAAAGCCAAATGGAGAAGGAAACAGAAGGTGACAGTAAAGATACCGTGACTAACGGGATCTTCCAAGGCCGGTTAGAGGAACTGGCTTTGCCTTGAGGTGGTTGGGGATGTGCTCGAGAGCTACGCACGGCCCTGCAGATACCATCGAAATGCCACCCAGGTGGTTATGAGAATGACAGATAAAGGCAGCCGAGCAGGAACAGATTTGCAGAAGTGACACCCGCCGGTGCTCAGCACCAGTTTTCAGCCAGGCCTGGTGGTTTCTCTGTTTACTCTCCCACCAAACAGCTATGCCCCAGCTCCCACACAGCCAGAGATCCCTTCCCAAATCCAGCCCTGGACTAGCACCCTCTGAGGGTTTCCTAACCCCGAGCGAGGTTTCGAGGCAGGCGGAGTGTTGGTGCAGAGGTGCAAGGCATCAACACACCTCTAAAATAACCTTTTGTCCTGCAGTTAGATGCCTTTTTACCACACTTGAACACCCAAACGCTTTTGCATTGATGCTTTTTTTGCTTTGGTGCATTTATCACCTTGCACAGAGGAGGAGGCGACTGCTCAAGGTGCCTCCCAAAACAGAGGGAAGGCATTGGCACCCCCCCAGCAAAGACCAGCATCACCAAGCCCTCCCAGCACCCATGGGTGAAGGCTGCTCTGAGCAGCTCTTGCAGGAGCATCTCCCATGGGACAACAGCAGATGACCGAGATGGGCCACGGCTCGGGGGGGGGGGACTTACAGCCCCTGAGGGGATCAGACCTAAGCTTGAATTTCCCCACGGGACTGAACACCCCCATGCACGAGCAGCAGCTCCTGGGTTTGATCCTCCACAAGAGCTGAGCAAACCCAGCTTGCTCGCAGCCCCTCTCTGCTCCTTTCACCAAAGTTTCACCATATTAAGCAGCTGAACTGCATCATCCAAGGAGTGTCAAATTGGTTTTAAATGGTTCTAATTATAACCAGGAAGTTTTAAAGTGTGTGGGTGGAAAGGAATGCAGCAGATTAATTTAATAGCAGTTACCACGGCACAATAGTCCTTCAATTAAGAGTTCTTTCTGGCTGGTTTTTTTTTTTTTCTTTTCCCTGTTAATAATAAATGTCACAAATGAGAATAGACATATTACTTCATCAGATGCTTTGGCATATCTTGTCACTGAAAGCCTTTTGTGCAGAAATAGTAGCTGAAAGGGTAATTTTATAGGGCTTAGCACTCACTTAACACTTTAGGGGCCAAAATCAGGCCTCAGAAGAAACCCAGTAAGCTGCACCTGTTTACATCCCAGCAGAATCCGACTCCGCAACCACAAAAAAAACCCCTTGTGTAGTAGCAGGCCTTTGCTCTGGTGTGTCAGAGACAAGCCTGGCTGGGGAGCATCCCGCTGCCAGCGGCTAGAGAGAGCACGGGGCCAGGGAGCGTGGGGAGCTCAGCTTTGCACCCCCAAAATGCTCCCACTCAGCTCCTTTTGGTTTTCAAGCCCTCTGAACCCAAACCCTGCGCCAGCTATGGGGTGGCTTTGCGGGGCACGAAGGGAGCAGGACCCCGCTCCGGCTCCCCGTGGTCAGGGAAGGGGCCGGCTTCCTCCCCTCTCAGGCTTTGAACAGCGTGGGGGTTCCTGAAATCCAGGTGTCGAGATGGAAAATGCCACGTTTCCCAGCTGCAAAGAGAGAGGCCGTGTGTGGGGCTGGGGGGCTGCAGGGCTGGGGGTGTCCCACGGGGAGCAGCCTGCACCCCGACTCCCCAGAGAAGAGACGTTGTGGCCCCATTTCTCTTCTTTGAACTCCTCTCATTAAAGTCATCAAACCCCAACCCTAATTGCTTCACACCTGAAAGGCAGGCTGGGTTTCCAGCATCCCTCCCCGGAGCTGTGCAGCGCACCAGGCTGAGCTCCCGTGCCCCCGGTCATCCCTCCCTGCCTTCGCAATCCGCTTTTTCCTCCCAGGTCTCGGCTGCGGCCAGGCAGGTTTCTCTTTGCAGCTGGAAATTTTCCCCAGATCTGGCTCCCAGGGCTGTGGAGGGGAACCCGCTGGCCCTGGCCCTGCCTGAAATAGCCTTTACCATTTTTTTTTCTTCTTCTTTGAATGGTTTATTCTGGTGGGTAATGAGGGGGAGACCGCTGGGATAGGGGAAAACCACGGAGCAACCCAACCCAGGCAGTTAATGATGAGGGAGGATGCAGCGGCTGTGGCCAGGAGACAAAAATACTGGGAAGAGCAACCAGAAGCATCTTTAAAAAGAAAACCTGTGGCTGGCGGGAGGGGCAGCGAGGCTGGGGGGGTCAGGAGACACCCCAACACCTCCGGGCTCCCTGGGGCACTCGGCAGAGGATGGGGGCGAGGGAGGAACAGCCCCTCTGCTGGCATCGGTGCCCTATGGACCCCCAGCACTGCCCTGTGCACCCAGGGGCGGTGTACTGGGAGCACTGGGAGTTCTGGGGGGAGCTGGTCCCTCTCCCCCCAGCATTGCCAGTGAAGCACAGCTTGGGGGTGAGGTACCTGCTGCTTACCAGCACCGGCTGCCCTTTAATATTTAATGACAGCTAAAGTGTGCTTCCCACGCAGGGGGGCTCGCCACGGGGTTACAAGAAAACGATGATCAGACTGGGAGGGTCCGCAGCAGCAGAAGTGCACGGGCAGGGGGACAGCAAGGCAGGGGTGAGAGTCATCCAAAATAGGGCCCACATGGGACAGGGACACGTCCCCTGGGCGCCGCAGCGCATCGCCCTCGCCCAGCGCTTCCCCGGCCCCACTCAGCCCTGGCCCCCCTGCCCTCACCACGAGGTTGGCACTTGCTCGTGATGCCCGGCAAGCCCGTGGGAGCTTCCCTGCACACTGCCAAGTGCTGGAAAACAGCAAAGACTGACTAATATTCCCCAAAATCCGGTTTCATCTTTTTGATTTGTGTTCGCGTTTGGCCGATGCAATATTGAACAGATGCCTGGAGGGACTTTGGTACTTAAAAACAACGTGCAGGAGGTAAACAGGGAGATTTATTATTTTACTTTTGTGGTTTTGAGATAGTTTATGACACCAGGCTAATAACTCACAAACCAAAATCTTCATTGATCAGGGCAAACGTTACGTTATCCTCCCTCTGCCCCCAGAGAGGCTGCTCCCCCACAACCACCCCCTTCCCTGCTGCCCGCCGGGGATGGGTCCATCCTGGCACATCCCTGGGGTGCACCCAGTGGGATGGCCATGACCGAACCCTGTGTCCCACAGCAGGGATTAAAGCAAATCCCCAGTGTCCAGGGCAGCCTCTTGAGTCTCCCACGTTCTGTGGACTTCATATTATACTCATGCTGGGACCGACAGCAGGAGTGTCCCCAGCCACGCCGCCCAGTTCGCAGCATCCCTCCCTCCGGCCTCCTTCTCCCTCCTAATCACAACAGCGGGACCACAGGTCCCATCCTTCCCCATTATTGACAGCTAATTAATTGCCACTTGTCACATTCCCCCCGGGGAGGTGTCTGCCCCCAGCAATCAATCCCTGCTACTGTTGGGTTTTGGGAGCCTCGAAGGCGTCCCCATCCTGCAGGAGCTGGTGGAGAAGCAGCCTGGCACCTCCCGAAATGGCTGTGCCCAGAGTGCAGCCCTGTGCCGCCGCACCGGGGTGGCCGTGCCGGTGGGTGATGCTTGAGGGTGGCCCATCGGTCGGGCCATTTCCCAGCCAGAGCCTGGTGAGGGGAGAAACACAGAGGTGAGTGCCCCAGGCTGCTCTCCCGCTGTCTCGCACCGGCATATTTCTGTGATATATACTGTAAATCTGCTTCATTTTAAATTCACAGTTAATGACTGAGGTGCTCTCATCCAGGAAACTCCGTGAGGTTCCGGCTTTTAAGGGAAAAGATGTAACCGGGCAGGAGTTGACAAGTGCTGCGGAGAGCTGCCCCGCTCTCCAGGCACTTAAGAAGTCTCCAAAAGAACCATCAACCCCCCCCGCCCCGGGAAGGCTGTGATTTATCAGCCCTTAGGGCTGCAAATCCCAAACCATCCCACCCCACGTCCCCCAGCCCCTTGTCCCAGTTCAAGCTACGATCCCAGACCAATGGGCTATAACACAGACACGGAAGGCTTGGGCAAAGCTTGCCCACAGCCCCGCATTTGGCCGGCACCAGGGACACCCAGTGGGACCCTCTGTGCTGTCCCAGGGGGAAAACGGGGTGGATTTTCCATTTTGCCCACCCGCTCGCTGCCAGCATTAAAGGCAAATCATCACCATCATTTGAACTATATGATCAGGAGCCTAATTCAATACAATCAGGCTCACTGTTTGAGGGCTGAGCATTTAGCTGAAACCCTAAGCCAGCCCTGCAGTAATTTGGCTGGGGAGAAATTGATTTTGACCATCAGCACTTTCTCATTTTCAATAGAGTATGAACGTAACCAGGTTAATTTCTGTTAAGCACATTACCCAGGTACTTTTTGCTCTCCAGCCCAATGATTATGTGTCTGATCTGAAAGATTATAATTGCAACCCAACAGGACACAAACAGTTGTCTGTGATTGAAAGGAACCGGACTGGAAGAAAAACAGCTTCTCTTCTACCTAAAAACCAAACAATCTTCACGTTAACCCTCTCTCCAAATTTCTTCATGGTTAATGACTACACGCAATAAGCAGTATATTAGCTCTGTTCCAATATGTAAATATGCTCTGATTAATCTTATCTTCCAATACACTAGTAAGTTGCCCGTTTCACTGGATTAATGCAGTTGCAGCAAGTTTGATTTGGTCCTATGCAAGTTTTAGGTCTGGTTTTCTTCTTCTTTACCCAAACCAGCTCTTCTGCTTGCAAAGGGCTTCCCAAGCGTGGGTGATCCCAGCACCCCGCCAGTCCCAGCCCCGGGGCTCTCGGCCACGTGGGCATCCCCGGCGCTGCCTCTTTTCCTGCCCCCAGTTTTCATCCCGGTGACAAAGGAGATTTGGCCACAGGTCTGAGATTCCCAGATGTCACATGCCACCGGACGGCATGGCAGCGAGCTGGCCCAGCGGGAGCACAACAAACCAACCCCGTATGTGCCACCCATGCTCACCCCTGTGGTCTCCCCCAAAATCAGAGGTGGGGAAGGGTCCCTGCACCACTGCCTGGCTGAAGATGTCCATCCCCCCGCTGCCACCACCCATCCCAAGGGCTGGGACCAGGATGAGTGCAGGCTTGCCTTGTCTCCAGCCCTGCCTGTACATTATTTCTCCTGATCATCATAACTTTCTTCCGCTTCTAAAGCACCTTTCATCACGAAACAGGATGGAGCGCAGCAGCTGTTGAACAGCATGGAGCTGCGCTGCACAGGCAGGGACGGGCAGGAAGTGGAAGCGGCTCCTGCAGCTGCTGGGCCCGCGCAGGAGAGCTGTACTCACGCCACCGCATGCCGGGGCCTTATCACATCCCCCAGCACGCTCCCGGCTCCCTCCTGACACGCAAAAAGCCCATGTGGCAGGTTGCACGTGACGGCACCGACGTGACACGCGGCGGCTGGGGAAGAGCTGTCCTTGGGCGCCGCAGAGCATCGCGCCTTCCTGCCCCCTCGGCAGCACCGACACCCAGCGCGAGGGCCCGTGGTGCCGCAGGCGTTGAGCTGTGGCGTTGCACACCCAAACCATGGCATTGCACACCCAAACCATGGCACTGCACACCCAAACCATGGCATTGCACACCCAAACCATGGCACTGCACACCCAAACCACGGCATTGCACACCCAAACCATGGCACTGCACACCCAAACCACGGCATTGCACACCCAAACCACGGCATTGCACACCCAAACCATGGCATTGCACACCCAAACCATGGCATTGCACACCCAAACCATGGCACTGCACACCCAAACCACGGCATTGCACACCCAAACCATGGCACTGCACACCCAAGCCACGGCATTGCACACCCAAACCACGGCATTGCACACCCAAACCATGGCATTGCACACCCAAGCCACGGCGTCACACACTGAAACCACAGCACTGCACACTCAAACCATGGCGCTGCACACCCAAACCACAGTATTGCACACCCAAACCACAGTATTGCACACCCAAATCACGGCATTGCACACTCAAACCATGGCATTGCACACCCAACCCATGGTGTTGCACAAGCCACAGCATTGCACACCCAAACCACAGCCTCGCATGTTCAAACCACGGCATTGCACACCCAAGCCACGGCGTCACACACTGAAACCACAGTGTTGCACACTCAAACCACAGTGTTGCACACCCAAACCACGGTATTGCACACCCATGCTTTGGTGTCGCAGGTCTAGCCGTGGCACCGCACGCCCAGCTCAAGCTGCTGCAGCCCCCAAGATGGAGGAAGATGGAGGCTGCACTGGAAGATGAGGGCAGACGTTTAGGGAAGAGACACTGATGGATGCCCCAGCTTGGGGCGAGGAACCGGCCGTCCCGGTGTCCCAGCTGTTGTGTTTAAGCATTACCCGCATGGAGCGAGCTGGGAGCACTACAGCACCTCGCTTCAGCCCCAGCTTGGGGTCGTCCTCCCTCTCCACCCTCCTTCGTGGGTGGGAAATGTCCCCAGGGCTGGGGCTCGCTACCTGCGGGGGCTTGGCCCGCGTCCTAGGGAGTGCGCCGTGGCCTCTGTCACGCTGGAGCCACAGTTATTTTTCTAAGAAATGACACAAACCCCTCCCTTCCCCGCTGCTCCGACTGTCTGAGCAGCCTGAGGAGCTTCACGCTGCGAGGACGCCGGGCTGCCTTTGCTCGGGCTCTCAGCCGCACACCCCGCAGACCCCTGATAAAAGCATCATGTTTGCTGTGGTGGGTGGGAGATAACGGATGCTGTTCCCCACCACCCCTTGACCAGGATCTTCCCCTTTGAAAAAGACAAATATAACCAAGATGAGTCAGTTCCTCCGAGCTCCCATCCCCTGTACAATATGTAACTGGAATTTTTCATTTCGGCACTGCAGGGGAGGCATAACTGGAGAAGACAATGGAGTCAGCTACAACCCAAAAAAAGCAGTGCCAATTCTGTGTGCATGAGAAATAAAAACATTTTTTAATCTAAAAATAAATTAACTGTAAGTGACAGCGAGAGCAGATCTGCATGTACTCACTGTCAGCCCGCGCAGGACCAGTCCCTGTTCCTTGGCACAAGGCGGGTTTGGGCGAATTCCCTGCTCTTTCAGGCCAGGTTGGGATTTGCAGCTGTACCACCGAGCTGGGGAGGCACTCGGCACCTGCACCAGGAACCGGGCTTCCTGAGTTGGCATCGGACTCAGAAGCAAATCCACAGAAGCCAGGGAAACCTCTTGGGTTTATTTTCTAACTGCATTACGGCAGCGAGAAGGGAAAAGAGGCTCCACCGAGCTCAGGGCTTGGCTAGGCCGAGGCACTGCACAAACCCATAAAAACCATCCAGCTTCCCGTGATTAAATAAAAGGGTAGCGAGTACGCAAGCGGTTGATGGCCCCACTCTGCAGCTGAGCTGCGGCCACCCCCATGCCACGGAGCAGAGCAGGAACGTGGGGCGGCCTCTGCCCCGAGCCCCCGCTCCTCCCCTGCCGCTCGCCCCTCTGCTTGCTCCTAACTTGTGTTTGGAGGCGACACGGAGCGACCCAGAGCTCAGCTGTCACAGGAGATTGTCTGGAGGCTCCAGAAAATAAAAGGCTGGTCAAGGGACCACAGGTGGGAGCTGCAGGAGGACGCAGCTGATGCACCCAAGAGCCAGGCCAGCGTCCCTCCCTGCTCCCAAAACTTCTCTGATTCCAAGTGTGGTGACCCACAACGTGAGGGACGTGGAGACAGACCCTGAAGCAGAGCACACGAGCAGGGCCAGATCCTGCTACTCTTCTTTACAAGCACCAAGACTTGCCGGGACACAGCCAGAGTTGGTGCTGCAGCAGCAGCAAGTGTCTCCCAGCTTTTCTTTGCTCCTGTCATGCACTGATCAGCCTCACTAAAAACCCTTTCCATGGGGCCACCTACGCAGGCAGTGGGACACCCCTCAGAGCCAGCGAGGACACGACCTAAGGGAGAAGCCCATGGCAGAGGGTCAGGAGCTCCAGATGGAGCAGAGAGATATTGGTAAAGCCGTGGCCCAAGCACGGAACTCCAATTTTGACAGCACGTTGCCCAATTTACTGTGCAGCATCAACCACTTCGCTGGCTGCTTCCTTCAGAAATCCCCCCTCTTCCAGCACCAGTGGTTCCTGTCCCCGGTGTGGTGGCAGCTCACTCTGTGTGCATGGAAATCCAACAACTCCCAGCCCAGCCGTGAGGATGTGGAGAAGGCAGGTGAGGGAGGATACCCCAAAATCAAACCACATTGGGACAATCCTCTCCTTTTTCTTAAGATATTGTCAACAGGGCTATATAAAAGCTTTCTTTCATTCTTTGCCTCAGTCTGCTCTGTTTTACAGCACTGGCTTCACTAGGTTGGGTTTCTTTTTTTTTCCTCTGACTTGCCTCCTTGCTGGGTAACACTGTATTTGATATTTTTAATCACTCAGCATGCATCAGAATTTGGCAGTGGAAGAAAGTGAAGTTAAAAGAGAACAGAGATAGTCTGCGTTTGCCAGGGCTGCCTGCCATTGCCACAACCCCTCATCGCTTGTGCTGCATTTCCCTCTGCTGGAAAGTCATGAGCCGCAGCTGACAAGGTCAATTTAAAAAACATATTGTCAGTCAACAGTTATTAACCTTACAGGGTTCGGATTGTTTCTTCGAAGAAAGACGAAAGTCCTGAACCCTTCTACCTTTACTGTACAAATATAAAGACATTACACATACATACACATAGATGCATTTGTATGTGCATATCAATATTACTGATAAATCCTCATAATAAATCTTTATTTGACTCTTTAAGGCTGGAGTATCCTGGCCGCTGCAGTGATATTATGGAAATTTTTACTTTCTTTGCTCAGAAGTTGCAGCAAAATTTTTCATTTTCTGTGAGAGCTGCAACTTTCTCCCTGAGCAAACCTGTTGTGGGTAACCTGAGTGACTCCCGGCGGGGCCGAGCGGACGGACAGCACAGACAGACGGATGCTGTTGGTTTCTCATCCTACCCCAGGATCTCACCAGTGCTTCCAGGTGAGCTGAGGCACAGCAGAGTTCATCTGGTTCATGTGCTGCTTCCTTGCTTTGACTATAAAGTTCGCATCACCCCATTGATTCCTTGGAAGAAGAAAAAAAAGGTTGATTAACAGCATTTGCTAAACCACGGAGTCATTTCAAGCCCGCAGCAGGTTGCCTGCCCAGACATTAGTGTCTGGAATACAGGGGTAATTTGAAGATTGCTTTCCAGATGGCTCCAAAATGCAGTGACAAGGCTTTAAACCTGCCTCCAAAGATTAAAAAAGGAGAATCACCGCTTTTCACAGAATCACAGAATTGTCTAGGTTGGAAAAGACCTTGAAGATCCTCCAGTCCAACCATCAACCCAACATTAACAGTTCCCAACTCCACCAGATCCCTCAGCGCTGGGTCAACCCGACTCTTCAACCCCTCCAGGGATGGGGACTCCCCCCCTGCCCTGGGCAGCCCATTCCAACGCCCAACAACCCCTTCTGCAAAGAAATCCTTCCTAAGAGCCAGTCTGACCCTGCCCTGGCGCAGCTTGAGGCCATTCCCTCTTGTCCTGGCGCTGGTTCCCTGGCTCAAGAGACTCCTCCCCCCTCTCTGCACCCTCCTTTCAGGGAGTTGCAGAGGGCCATGAGGTCTCCCCTCAGCCTCCTCTTCTCCAGACTAAACCCCCCCAGTTCCCTCAGCCGCTCCCCATCAGACCTGCGCTCCAGACCCTGCACCAGCTCCGTTGCCCTTCTCTGGACACGCTCGAGTCATTCAATGGCCTTTTTGGAGTGAGGGGCCCAAAACTGAACCCACTCATCGAGGGGCGGCCTCACCAGTGCCGAGCACAGGGGTGAGATCCCTTCCCTGTCCCTGCTGGCCATCATTCATCAGCTTCTCCTTGGCACACAGAAATTAAGCCCATAAAGCCCAAACCACACGTGCAGAACGCTGACTCCTGGGCGCCAAGGGGCTCCCGGTGAGGTCACGGCCACCTCACAAAGGCCCTTGGGACGCCGGGGCAACAGAAAGCGGAGACGATGACCAGAGGCCATCGCGGCAAACCCAGCTCCCAGATGTTTGGACCCTCTCCAGCTTCAGGGGAGAAAACAAAAAGCCCCGCAGGCGTCGAGGCGAATGGCCCCGGGGTTTAACGGCGGCAGGGGAGGCCTCGGCCCCGGCCCCGCCTGGGGGGAACCCGGCCAGGGGCAGCAGCACCTCCCGGCCGCTGGGGGGCGCCCGAGCGCCGCGGCGAGTTCCGGCAGCGGGTGCGCGAGGCCGGAAGCGGAAGCGTTTGTCGTGCGCGATGGCGGCGGCGGCGGTGTCGGAGCTGGGCGGTTTGGGGGTTCCCGATCCCGACGGCGGGGTGAGGCGGCGGCGTGGAGGGGGAAGAAGGGGGGGTGGTTCGCGATTCCTTCCCGGTGTCGGTGGCTGAGTGCGGGTTGTTTCAGGGCTCCTCGGGCTCGGAGGAGGAGGCGAGGCCTGGCGCGGCGGAGGCGGCGGCAGCGCAGAGGCGGGAGGAGCGGCTGCGCAAGTTCCGCGAGCTCCACATGAAACGGGTACGCGGCGGCGGCCGGAGCGGGAGCGGCTCCTGCCAGCGCTGCCGCCGCCGCCGCGCGGAAAAACGAAGCGGAGGGGGCGGCGGGGGTCGCCCGGCCCAGCTCGGGCACAGACCGGCCTGGGGGTCCCGGGGGGGTTGTGCCGTCGGGTCGCTGCTCCCATCGCATCGGCGATTCCCCGCCCTGTCAGCCCCCGTCTGGCACATACGGGTGGGGGTTTCTTTATTCCTTTGCCAAATGCGGTGGCGTCTCCTTGGTCCCCTCCCGGGCCGGGCTCCGGTGATCCACAGGGGTTCGGTTCTGTTCCCGTGAGCGAGCGTTGCCGTATGTGACAAAGCGGTTTGTTCCTAGAACGAGGCGCGCAGGCTGAATCACCAAGAAGTGGTGGAAGAAGATAAAAGACTTAAATTGCCAGCAAACTGGGAAGCCAAAAAAGCTCGGCTGGAGTGGGAGCTGAAGGTGGAGGAAAAGAAGAAGGTAAAGACACACTTACAGCTTCCCGTAACCAGCTGAGCCTCAGTCCAAGTGCCTGCAGTGGCGCCAAGCCCCCTTCATGGGGGCCAGCCAGCCTTGGGAGCTTATACAGTTACCCCCAAAAATCTATCTCCTCATTAGGCTCCTGATTATCTAAATTACTGTCCTGCCCTAGAGGTTGCCTGGGCCGATTGAGGTAGTTCTAAACTTGATGCTTGGCCACTATTTTGTTGTTAAAACTGAAGTGTTTTGTGCTGTGTCAGGAATGTGCAGCGAGAGGAGAAGACTATGAGCGAGTTAAACTGTTAGAGATCAGTGCTGAGGACGCCGAGAGGTGGGAAAGGAAAAAGAAGAGGAAAAATCCAGATCTAGGATTTTCGGGTAATGGCTTAACTATGCAGTTATCTGTGTTTGTAATGAACACCTGTGTTAGTATTTCAGCTGCGAACTGAAGAAATAAAAACCTTCACCTCGACACCATTTTCTCCCATAGATTATGCGGCTGCTCAGCTGCGCCAGTACCAGAGGTTAACCCGTCAGATCAAACCTGACCTGGAGCAGTACGAGAAGCTGAAAGAGCAGTAGTAAGTTTGATTTCAGTGATCTGATACCGTCTGTGGTGTTTTTAAATTACTAGCTAACACTGAAGACTTTAATCCTTTCAGCACATGTGTATTCTCATATACACTGTAATATTAATTAGCCTTTCAACACTATCTTAAAATGCACAGCCTCCCTGGTGATCTACCCTGCTTCTGTAGGTGAGAGGGGCAGGGGTGTAATTGAGGTTTAATTCTTCAAATTTGGCATTACCGAGTTAAATATTTTGTCAATTATACTTAAATGCGTGCATAGATTACTCCTTTCTCAGAGTAGGTTTGGGGGTTTTTTTAAGCAGCCTGGCACAGTTTTAAGAACAGACTGACCAACACGAGAAATTGTGAAGTTTGTGTTGAGGCAGATTTAGAATTTCAGTGGATTTCTGTCTCTTAGGCATGTGCTAGTGTCTCGAAATAATCGAGAGCTTGTTTTTAGTATCACCCCTGTTCTCAGGTAAATCTGGGACTCCCACAGTTTAAGTGCCTCGAAGTGTTACGTTAAGAATCCAACAGAAGCGGTGAAATCTCAAAGTGATGGATAGTTTTGTAAACTGCTGCCCCTCTGTTACTCTTGTCCAGTGGTGAAGCGCTTTATCCCACATCTGACAGTCTTCTCCATGGGACTCACGTGCCATCTAAGGAAGGGGTTGATCGAATGGTTGCAGATCTTGAAAAACAGTGAGTAAATACAAAAAAAAAGAAGGATGTGATGTAGAGAAGCTCTGTGTAATTGAATCCCCGGGATTCACCCACAGCTCCTCAAGCGCCGCTGTTTGTGTTACAGAATCGAAAAGCGTGAGAAGTACAGCCGCCGGCGGCCGTACAACGACGACGCGGACATCGACTACATCAACGAGAGGAACGCCAAGTTCAATAAGAAGGCGGAGAGGTTCTACGGGAAGTACACAGCTGAGATTAAACAGAACTTGGAGAGAGGAACAGCCGTCTGAACTGTCACCTCGGGCAAAGCACAAACGACAGCCCCGCATCTACTGAAGATTGGTACAGAGATTTAGCAGGTGATTTTAAGTTTTCTCAAAAAAAATATGTAGACCTTTATTAAGGAATTTGTAAAACCAGTTGTTATTTAATGTAATAGAAGTAATTTGCTTAACAACTTCACCTGTATATAGCTTTTACTTGCAGAAGTAACCAGCTTGTGTCATTTCACGTTACGAATAAAGACAAACTCCTATTACTCGATTTAGAATAAAGCTTGTCTTCATTCTCCAGTAGCTAAAGACTGGTAAAATCCCCCAAAATCACTTTTCAGGAGGAAGATGAAAGAACGCTTGAGGAACACATGTGACCTTGCTGTGAAAGAGCAGCTTCCCCCAGCAGCAAAACTGCCTGTTGTCCTCCTCCCCAGGAGGGCAGCGACTAGGGACTGGCTCAAGCATTTATGTTTGTTGCCACAAAATCTGCAATTCTTAGTACATTTGCCAGTCCTTTAATAGTTTTTATAGTTTAAGGAAGCTTCCAGACTGGAGGAGTCAGTTTATTTTACTAGCTCTTTCTTCTTATAAAAAAAAAATGAGTTTAACCAAATATGTGCTCACTTTCCAAGGTCTGGGTGAGCCACGGAGCTCAGTGCCCTGTACTGCTGAATTCTGGAGCTCTCAACAGTTTCAGCCTCACCCTTTGCTTACTGCCTTACACAGTGAGCCTTTGAAGAGTGTTTTTAGAACAGCCTAAATCAAAACAAGCCAGCACTGAGTCAAGGTCAGCAGAAGTGAAAGTTGAACTGAACAGGGAGCAGGGCACTGGCTTCACGCAGGGCAGTCACATACACACCCAACATAAGCTCTGTGCTGCCCCAGGGGGACCTGGGGAAGTTACTCTGGAGGTCCTGAACTAGGCCCAGCCTGGACAGGAACGATTCCAGTGTAAAGATCCGCTTTCAAAATGACACTAAAATTACCTTCTGTTGCACTTTGGCCCTACTGTTATCACAGAGACGGCTAAACCTGCAAATAAGCACTTGCAGGAGGACACTGTCAGCTTATTACCAAACACACATCTCATAGCCAGTGCAAAACGTTTATTTGCTTGAAGTAAACAGTTACACAATGTAAAGTGTCCAAAATAACAGCTACTGAGCTATTAGAAAAAGTTACCCACCTGTAAGCTCTAGTCCATTAAAGCAATACAAAAATATTTACAAATATACACAAGATTCCCATCTGTGGCTTCTGGATCACTGTGCTCTAGATCTGAAAGAGAAACCTAAGATTCCAAAATTAAGATCTCAAAATAAATACTCAGTATTAACAAGTCTTCAACCTGATCAGAAAATTTCAGATCTCACTACTGAAGTATGCGTAATGCTGCAGACAGACAGCAAGAAAAAAAAAAAAAATCAGCTAGCGTGCCCGGAACTGTGCACTTTTAGGTGAGAAGTTTAAAAATGTTTTCTTCTCCTCCTTCTTGACAGGAACCCATTGCCCATAGGGACTTCCCTTTCTGTCATCTTCTCTTGCCGGAGAAATTGCTGGTTCTTTAACAACATGGCTCGCTGGCTTCTGTAGTACTGGTTTTGCCATTGTATTCTGGAAAAAGAAATTTCCTTTAAAAATGCTACAACGAGAAGGAACGTAGCCATCAACTTCAAGGGGTTTATCTGTAGTGATAAAGTGTTTTCTTTCTAGCTCATGAGACCCGATGTCTGCCAAGGATCAATTATGTACATTTAACTGGCACAGGATTCAGGGAAGTTGCTTTTTCCTTAGTTTGCACTACTGAAACATGTAACTTGAAATAAGTTCTGGCGTAAAGTAATTCTGGCAGACCCTTTCGAGTCTATAGCACAGTACAGACGTTCAACACCATTTGGTGTTGAAAGGTAAACATCTATTTTAAACACACTGCTGTAATATGTTTACAGTACTCCTCCCGGAAAGCCATTATCAAAACATTAAATTCAATTTGTTACTGTTACTCAGATCTTTAATTTGGCAGCCAATGCTGGGCAAGGCCTAACACAGGAGGGACGAAGTACTGGGCTTCCTTCCTGGGCAATCACACTTACATTAGGACTGAAAGAAATGCTTCTCTGTATGGTTGCTCTCTCCATCCCACTCTTGGTCATGTCTTCTGCTGGTCTTCTGGGTTGCTAGAGAAGAGCACACACAGCTTAAGGGGGAGGACACATTATTCCGTGCAACTTAAGGCAGTTACTAGAGAGTATGAACTTTCTGGTAGAGTTGTTTCAGATATTTACATCAAAAGTAGCTGTAAGCTACTAAATATGCAGACAGATCAATGTTGAACTCAATTTGAGAAGCATTCAGTATTTTTATCAATGTCATCGTGCCAATTCACATGTCACCTGCTATCCATGCCCCAGTTACGGTTTTAAAAAGGATTCAAACGCTTCAAAGCATGGACTGCCATACAGTGGAGTGTAGTGGTGGAGCAAGTTGCATTAATTCTGCATATCCATCCTGCAGAGCTTTGGATAATGACAATAAACTTATCTGCTAGTGATGCAGGCCTCTTCTTCTGTACTCTCTCAACATCTGGAATATATTGCATATATTATGAAAGGGATGCCTGTACCATTTGTCTAAAACCCTTAGTAAATTTACTTCCATTTGAAATAGCAGTATCTGATCGATGTAACAGTTATTGCAGTTTTGTATTTATCACGAATCAGGTTAACACACCGTAACAGAACCAAACTAAAATTCAAATTCAGTTTAAGCTGCTCAAGTTTCTCCCTCCCTTAAATGCACAGCAGCTATAGCCCACAAGTCCCTTAATTACCAACAGATTTTCTTCATCATGTCTGGAACCATAGTCATGATTTCTATAAGACAGAAATAAAGTATGTAAAATGCATTGTGTGCTTGGGTAGGTACGTAATTTCTGGGAAACAGTTTGTTGCACATGAAAAGCTTTTAACAGTTAAAAAGGGTAGAAAGATTTTAAAAAAAACCCACCCATACTGTTCACTAGGTTTGGTAAGAAGACTCCTTGTTTTAGGTCAGAAACATGTGAACTATTCTTAAGTAACAGGCAACATCCTATTAGAACAACCCAAAAGAACAAACTACATCCACCTCTCCTTCCCAGCCTGCTGCTGCTGGAAAGCCTGCAGGTACTCTGTGGCTCAACCGCCTCTTAAGAGTCCACAGTACCTTCAGCTTAACACAAAGGCTATAAGTGGTTTCTAGGGTAGTTTTTAGCATTTTGGTAAATCTGAAGTTTTTGTTCAAGGGTTTGGTTCATAATCAGAAAGTCCACAGTTAAAAACTGTAAAGCACCTATGCAGACAAGTTTTAAGAAGTGTTTACCTTTCACTGAGAACACTCCAGTCCATACTTACCTCAGCTGACTCTCCAGGATCTTCATGTTCTTGTTTTTCATTTTTTATCTCTTTGGAAGGAGTAAGAATCTTCAAGCTTGCTGGCAAGACTATGTTATCTGTTCGCAGAGCTTTTGCAGCATTTGCTTTTGCAATTTCCAGGAGTTCCCTCTTGTCTACAAGGGGAAAAACAACTGTCATTCTTTTACGTTTAAATCAACATATCCCTACTCATGCAAGCCTACAAACTGCAAGTTAACTATCCCTGCGCCTATGTAAGAATCAACCGTGATGAATTTTCATCAGAACTTAGGACATTTAACTTCAGTTGAAGTGCAAAGATTATGCTCTGAACTACTTTTTAATACATTTTTGTAACTACACAGGGATTTTATTCCACATTGCCATTATCAGTTACGCTCTATAAAGCAAGTAAACGGACAAGAACTTGACTAGTTAAATATAACTTGTATGTTTTGAGGTACCTTTTTCACTCAAATGGAGAGGTGACCTACTCCGAGATCTTGTTCGTGACCTGCTTCTCCAGCTCCTGTAAGCCTCAGGATATACTGTTCGCCCAAATCCATAGTATCTTCGGCCTCTTGAACACGATCTGCTTCTCGAATAAGACCTTCTATAGTAAGATCTTCCACGAGACCATGACCTACTGCGTGATCTATACCTCGGAGGAGAGCGGTGGTACCTCCCTCGGTACCTCGTGTAGCCACGGGATCTCGACCGGCTTCTGGAGTATGAACGAGAGTGTCTTCTGTACCTTTGGGAACCATTTCTTCTAGCCCATGACCTTGATCTGGATCTGGACCGACTCCAACTCCTGGAGGAAGCCGAGGAGGAGCTACTTGAACTGGACTGCGAACTGCAAGAGGATCTGCTAGATGACCTTGTTGATGACCTATCACAG
The DNA here is from genome assembly GCF_031877795.1 of Strix aluco. Taxonomy (NCBI): domain Eukaryota; kingdom Metazoa; phylum Chordata; class Aves; order Strigiformes; family Strigidae; genus Strix; species Strix aluco. The sequence goes on from NC_133956.1 coordinate 3,831,267, forward strand.
CTTCTCTTGGATCTCGAAGACGACTCTCTTTTCTTCGGTGAGCTGAGGCTTAAGTCATCCATGAAATCCGTCATATCATCAGTTTTCCTAACCACCTTTTTCTCCATGCAGGTACTTTCAGAAGCTGGTTCCGTTTTTATTGTTGTTCTGTAATACCCAGTCTCTGTTCCTGTTGTGAGTGGCGAGGGGGAAGCTAATCATTTATATGCATCAAGTCATTTGTACAGCAACAACATTATGACACACAGGCTAAAAGTTCAAGGATAATTAAACACACCAACAATTCTCATCCAGTTCATCAGCATGTTTTGCACGTGACAATTTCAAGTTTCATCATCTCCTCTCCTGTAGTCAGCCTTCCATATGAAATAAAAAAAGGCTTCAGTTTCAACCATGAGTAGTTCTGTGTGGAATTTTGGAGAGGTTTGTTTGCGTGGGTTTTAAGGTTAATACCCTTTATTTGCTAGGTAAGCACACACTTTGTGTGAAGAAGATACACATTAGTACTGTTTCTTTTCTCCAAGCAGAGTTTTCAAGGTATTTTACCTTCAATCTATTCTAAATGCAGCCTATTGCATTTACAATGCAAAACGACCATTTGCCTTCCAGATCAGTATAAACTGAATACTTTTCTTCTGCAGCTCTACAGAAGTTAAGTTTTACTGTTTCCCTCCAACAGGGATAAGAAAAAAAGTACCTTCAAGGTACAAAGCAGCCACTTCGAGATCTTGACTGTATCACATTATAAAACTATCTGAACAAAGCTCCACACATGCCAGCAGCATATTTAATAGCAAACTGCTGTTAAAAACATTCTACATAATTAGTGAAAAGTACAGCTAATGATTCACTGGATATGACTTGTAAAGGATGTAACACTTGTTAAGGTTAGATATTAATTATTAAAATGGCTGTCTCTCTAGTGGCAGCCATTTTATATCTACAAAGGTTACTGTATTCCAGGGTGTAACTGTCTTATCACTAGTACTTAAACCCTGAGTGACGTCACCACTTTACAGTTTAAGGAAGCTTGCTTTATGACAGAATTTCTATTCAGTGCTCACTAGAAACGGAAATTACCGAATAAATATTAAAACCTTCCTGAACTCGATCAAGGGTACCAGGTTCTACACGAGCTTTTAAGCAGCATTCCCCTTGCTACTACTAAAGCTGAAGTTTCACTGCTTCACCTCTAAACAAAGGCCAAGGTCACAGGCACTATACAGGGCACAGCTAAGAGGAAAAAACCGATTAATTCTGATCTCAAGCACCACCCCCACCTCCCATCGCTGACTACCGAGAGCTCACTGTGTCCTACAGCGTACGCACTGGGCACATCTCCGGTACTCTCGCACAACCGGCCTGCACCCGGCAAACCCCGCACGGGCCCCCCCGAGCCGAACTCAAAGTCGGGATTTCGCGCCAGAGGCTGCGTACGGGCACTTACCGCTGGGAGCCGCCGGGCACCCCCGGTGCTGGTTCCCGTGAGACACCAGAGAGCTTCTGTAATGAAGAGAAACGCGATTAATGGGTGTCCCCCACCCCACAAAGCGTTCAACCGAAGACGAATAACAGCCTCTCCCCTCCCACCCCCGCGGTGCCCCACCAACCGCCCCTCCAGCTCACCGGCTCCAGCCAGCCGGGCTTCCCCCGCACGGATCCTGCTCCAGCGGCGACGTCTGAGGAGACAACCCCGCTTCGTGAGTCACCCCCATAGCGACCGGCCAGGAAACAAGCCGCGACACCGCCCCGGCAGGACACAGCTCTCAGAACAGCCGCCGCCCGCTCCCGCCACCCAGCAGCGACTGAAGGCGGCCGCGAACCTTCCAGAAACCCCCCCTCCTCTTGCGCAACGCGGAACCAGAGCGCATGCGCCGGGCGGGCGCGGCGCGTGCGCATTGGCCGCCCCCCCGCAGAGGGCGCCGGGCCCTGCCCGCTCTCAGTGCGCCTGCGCGCGACCGCCCCGGTCTCATGACTCCGCCGCGGTGCATCAGCTGAGCTGCCGCGCATGCGCAGCGCGCGCCGGTGAGCCGCCGGCCGACGGTCGTTCCCCGCCCTCAGGTAAGCGGGGACGCCTGTGAGGCGCCGCTTCGGGGCGAGAGCCCTCCCCGGGCAGGGCGGGACGCTTGGCCGCCGCCTTCTCCTCTTGCTGGTGGCCGCAGCCCCACCGGATGTCCCCGGCCTCGCGCGGGCGGGGGGGACCCCCCCTGAGGGGTGGGTGCGCTGGCCGGCGTGTTGTCGCCTCCGCTCTGAGGCCGCCGCCTCTCCGGCGGAGTCCCGGGTGGGTGTTGGTGGCTGCTCTGCTCGGCCGTCCCTTGGGAAGGGGCTCTGGCTGGGGGGGTTTTAGGTACCGTGTAGCAGTTTTAACCTCCCTTGCACGCCGCGCATTGCCGCATGCCAGCCCTTGATGTCTGATGGGTTTGGTTTTGGTAAGAAATGTCCCTTTTTCTTCAGTTCTTCAGAGCGCTGAAAAATGTCAGGTTTTCTGGAGAGCTTGAGGTGCTCGGAGTGTGTTGACTGGGGGGAGAAACGAAACACGATCGCTTCTGTTGCTGCAGGAGTGCTGGTACGTACAGCTTCCCTTGGGCTGCTTTCAGGCTTTCTAGATGTAGTCAGCTGACGACGAGCTAAAAATTGTTAGCTGTTTGGGAGTTAAAGGAAGAAAAGGGATGTGTTGTCCTGTATGTCACAGCAGACTAAACCACAAAATCTGTTCTGGGTGCTTGCATCCATGTGTTTTAAGTTTCGTAGCTTCTGCTCATGTAACAACTATTGGAGAAGGTAAACCTCTGGCTTTGCATTTAGTCTTGTTCCTAAGTTGATAGCAAAATGAGTTATGCTATCAGTTTACTATAGGTTGGAGACTGTAAGAATTATTTTATAAGTTAATGTTACTTTTCCTAGAGTAACCTTATACATTGTTAAAAGGCTTGTGTCTGTATTTTAAGCTATTGTGCTTTTTCTCCTTTTTTAATAGTTTTTTACAGGTTGGTGGATAATCATAGATGCAGCTGTAAAATATCCTGAAGTGGAAGACTTCAACCATTCATACCATGCTTGTGGGGTTATAGCCACTATTGCATTCCTAATGTAAGTGTAATTTTTTGATAAGAGCTACACGCTCCTAGAACTTATTTATGCAAATAAAAGAACACATAGTCTTTAAATAGAGAAGTAACTAAGAATAACAAATCAAGTTACTATCTGAGTGTGTCATGTCTTTCTTATATTTGTTGATATTTATAGTAAGGAACCATTTTAAAAAGTTAAGTGCATAGTACAGGTCCAAGTCTTATTAGTCTTTGGAGAATTGCTTTTTAAATTTTAGCCTTGTCTCTCTTTAAAAAAAATACAAAAACCCACAGCATCATCCTTTTTAAATATGTTTCTGAGAAGTTTCTCCCACTGTTTTGTAAACACTTACTTCTTGCTTTATCTGTATTTACCCAGTTTTATCCCGTTTTGCTCGTACAGGATCAATGCGGTGTCTAACGGCCAAGTGCGGGGTGACAGTTACAGTGAAGGCTGCCTGGGACAGACAGGTACGGCGGTGTAAGCTACTGCGTAGCGATAGCACCTCAATACGAGAGAGATCTCGAGGTGCTGGAGCGAGGGCAGAGGAGGGCAACGAGCTGGGGAAGGGTCGGGAGAATAAATCCTGTGAGGAGAGATTGAAGGAGCTGGGACTGTTCAGTGTGAGGAGGAGAAGGTGAGGGGAGACCTCATCACTCTCTACAGCTCCCTGAAAGGACGTTGTGGAGAGGTTGGTGCTGGTCTCTTCTCCCAGGGGATTAGTGACAGAACAAGAGGGAACGGCTTTAAACTGCAACAGGGGAGGTTCAGACTGGACATGAGGAAAAAATGTTTCCCAGAAAGAGTGGTCAGAGAGTGGAATAGGCTGCCCAGGGAGGGGCTGGAGTCCACATCCCTGGGTGTGTTTAAGGGTCGTTTGGGTGAGATGCTGGGGGATGTGGTGTAGGGGAGAACTTTGTAGAGTCGGGCTGATGGTTGGACTCGATGATCCCAAGGGTCTTCTCCAACCTGAATGATTCTGTGATAGATCTGTGAAGCCACTAAGTCTTGGCAGAGTTGTAAGAGCAGTGTGCACGCTGTGTGTCTGTGCGTAGCTCTGGTGTGTGACAGAAGGTGCTCTGAAACACAGGCACAAAACATCCCTACGTCTTTTTCAAGGTGCTCGGATCTGGCTGTTCATTGGTTTTATGATGGCTTTTGGATCTCTGATTGCTTCCATGTGGATCCTTTTTGGAGGCTACGTTGTTAAAGGTAAGTACAGCATGGCATGTGACCTGATCCATTTTTGAAGGTTTAAAGTATTTTAAATGACTATTGAATTTTAGAACTTAGTTTTAGATAGTTTCTAGGCAGGCCCAGTTTTAATATTTTGGTTCCCTACACACCACTATTCTCTACTATCTACTATTATTGAAGTGGATTTTGTCTACTTCTAAGTCATAAACTTCCAACTCTCCTCACTAGAAACCCAGGTCTTGGTCAGCTGGGAGCTGTACTGATACAACTAAACTGCTGCAGTTATGTGGGAATAATTCCCTGGGTGGGCACTAATTCCTAGAGTAAAAATTACTGATTTCCTGCATATTGCTCCCAAAGCCTCTATGCTAAATTAGCAAAAGGGAAAAATTAATTCAAATGGCCTATTTAAATTTATACCTTAACATGTACCACAGTAACTTTTTGTGGAGGCAAGTCTTGAGAAAGGCATGAAAACTGCAGCGTATTACTCTGGCTTTCAAAAGGAGGTTAGGTCACTTCAGTAAATGTAAAGCTACTGCCTGTACCTGGAGCTGAAGTGAATTTCACACCAGTCAGGGCACGCTGGTGGTTTTAATTTTCATTATCAGCTTTGGCCTTACTCAATTCACGGGGGATTTTTGAGGAAACTAAGGTGCATTAGTTGCATAGTAGCGCTACTAATGTGCACTCCCATTTTGTATATTGTCATTATATATGAATATATATGTATATATACTCACACACACACACATTCCAAACAGGATATGTAATCCCATGTGATAATTATAGCCTGAGAATTGCATTTGAGATGCACATTTTGGGTTAGAGAACAGGAGAGGCTTCTTTTACTTGGAAGGCTAAAGGATTGGGAGGGCACAAAAGCCACTTAAGGTAAGGCTTATGCTTCTGTGTCACACAACTGAGGAACACAGATCGGAGGGGAATGCCGTGTTAGAGAATGAAAGGGGTCTGTGAGCTGCCTAGGGCCGTCTTAATTCTGTGCGAGAACAATCTGGCTTAGGCAGATTTGTCACGCAGAGGCAACAGCACCAAGAGTTTGTCATCACTTCAGCCCTGTGGCTAGTCGGGAATCCTACCTTGTAACCAGCCCCTCTGTCAAACTCAGCTCCTTACCACTGCTTCACAGTGCACAGACTCCAAATGTTCGTATTTGAATGAAACTGGTTATCTTTGCTGGCACGGCGCAGTTTAGTGTTTCTCAAACGTCAGAGGTGGGATATGCCTGAAAATGACTTCCAAAAAATTTATGGAGACTTTTTTCTTTTGTTAGAAAAACCGGTAGTATACCCAGGAATAGCTGTGTTTTTCCAGAATGCGTTCATCTTTTTTGGGTAAGACCATCTTCCTTTGTTCATTTCTTATCTAACTTGGTTTTAATTATAAAAACTGAAACTTGCTGTAGTAGTTTTTTTTTTTTCTTAAGCCCTGTTACTAGACATGTGTGAACAAACTGCTGGTAAAGGCAGTAGGTCTCTGCAATCTGTCTGCTTAAGTGTCGTTGCAGGACCAGGAACTGGATTTACAAATACTACAACTTGCTCCCTGAAATCATGTGTTTAAAATAAGAGGTATTTGATTTGCTCATTATGTACTCATGTCCCTTTATTCTGTTTTAAACAGAGGACTGGTCTTCAAATTTGGTCGCACGGAAGATTTGTGGCAATGAACACGCCTGTGGAAGTGCATTGGCCATGCTGGTTTTTTAACTGCACACTCCCAAAATTTTGTAAAACCATTTTGTAAACGGTTACCTTCAATTGTGTTTAAAGATAAAACAAGGAAAACTTAATCATAGCACTAAAAATTCTGGTTCTATTCTGGTTTTTTACTCTTGTATGTGATTTAAATGTTGTAATGTTTTTGACAAATGTAAAGTTGCTGCAAGTAACAATGGCAGTCACTTTTATGATACGATGTTTGCTACCAGTAAATAGTATAGTGGAAAATGGATGTATTTAACCAGCTGTTTCTATGAAGCTATTTACAATCCAAGACTTACTAAAAATGCTTTAGAGCAACTTTTTAACATATATTTATTAAATATTTCCTATATCTGGACAATATAACCAGTTCTTTAATTTCAAAATTTATTGGGGTGTGGCTTTTCTTGCATAATATAGAACTATGCTGCTTTGGGATATTTCCCCCCTCCTGCCCCTGAATATTTAATTCATCCTGTGGTGATAACAAGGAAGTCTCTGGCAAGTAACAACTTACTGTTGCTGTGGCTGACAGCGTAGAGGCACAAGTACAAAATATGTAGTGGCTTTAGATGGAAGCAGCTCATCTACAAAGCTTGCTGTCAACTAGTTTCTAACCACTGTGAAGAAAAAAAAAAAAAAGGAAGAATACTCTTCAGATCAGAGTTCTCTTTGGCAAAGGAGACAAGTCACTACCAGGGAAATTTTGATCCTGTGTCTGCCCCTTCCTATAGATTCACAAGAATTTGCACAAGAAATCGATGATAATAGAAATGTGGGGAGAAGGGAGGGAATAAAATATTATTCCTTAAAAGCAATCTTGCTAGAAAACAGCCCTTTGTATTGCAGATGTTTGGTTGGTTGCTGGAAAGTTAAAGTGAAAAACACAAGTTGAGCCTGGATTACACTATCACACCAGTAATAGCGCGTTAACTGTGCGATAAGGCACCTACGTAAGTGTGTGTCCAGGCTGAACGTCACCCCCAGCTGGTGGAAGCTGGAGGCAGCTGATAAATTTGGCAGATCGCTGGCTATTTGTGACCTGGAAATAAGAAAAATTGGCCCTTCCTCTGCCAGTAATTTTTCATTACTCAAAACCTGTCTCACACTTTTTTATCTGCAGGGATCTACTTTGCTTAATCCCTAATGAATGAATTGAGGTCAGCATGCATGACTGCAGTGAGCATCAAAGAACTCCTGCCTCATCTCCCAATATTGAATTTCTCCTCATTCATTTTTAAGCAAGTGTGCTGGATGAATAAAAACAATCAAATTTTGACTTTTTTATTAGGTAAGCATTTTTGAAAGAGTTTTTCTAGGTCAACTAGTTTGAAACAAAGAAGAAACACTGAGAATCACCATCCATCGAAAAACAAGGGTTCACTTGTCCAGAATCCTCTGCCCGACCAGGCCCTAGCTCGTGCACCAAAGCTCCCTGCTTGTCTCAGAGTAAAAAAACGGGGTCTTGGCCTTGGCACCGAGGACTGTTCCCTCTGTCCCTCCACTTGTCTGCACCTTCAGGGCAGCCAGAGCCTCCTGACCCCATGGTGGTGCTGACTGTCACTGCACAGATGGGCTGTCCTGAGGTTTGCTGCCAAATCTTGAGTATAAGTGAATGCCACTGATTTTACGGGCACCATCCACAAGCAGAACAATTTAACTTCTTGCTGTTTTAACTTCCAGATAGCCTGAGCCAAGTAATTCTTGATTTTTCTTTAAGCAGTCAGATAACTCCAAGAGTTCAGTCTGGGAAGATGCGGAGTTCTGGCCTTGATCCAGCTCACTCATCAAATCCTGGCTTAACAAGGCCTTCAACAGAATTAATTTTGCTTAAAAACAAGGACTTGAATGCTTTGCTAGAAAAGAGTGAGTATGCACTCCTTGAAAAGTTATACTTTAAAATACATATTTTGTCTTTTAAACTTGGGGGCTAAAAATAGTTTAAAGTTTCCAAGCATTTTGATTGATAAGCCATTACAGCAATGAGCGCAGCCAACTTTTTTGTACGTATCCTACAAAAAAATATTTAAGATAGGACCAAGCAGAAAAGCTAAATGCGTCGTAAGTTTGCATCTCTAAATTTACACCCTGTATCTTTCAGGAATAACTAGAACAGTTCATTACTAATTTTTTTGTGTCCATTGGATGGCTTTTCTGAGCCTGAGAATTGATAAGTGCTCTTTCCACCCATCATAGCTATTAATTTTCTCTAGTGACAAACAGGAAAATCTTATCTTGGTCAAATCTGTCATCTGGGTTCCTCCGTTCAAAATCCAACAGCCAAATGGGGAAACTGTGAAGACAAACATTGTTGTATCAGAACATTTTATGCATCAAATCATCATACAAGAAAAGGCAATGGAAAACTTTATTAGAAGCTTATTTTCATCCATTTCTTTTTTTCTGTAATTCAGATATAGCATCACATTCAGCACCTAAAAGTGCCAAGGCCTGTGTTTCTGCGTCAGACTGAACAGCCACTCTGCACCCATGAAGGCCAGGAGGCTTGGTCTGTTTTCATAAAAAGCACCTTCCATCTCTGGGCACCTAAGATTACATCTTACAACAAACAAGATCATTTCAGATTTAGTCCTGTGCCCACCAGTGGCTCTGACAAGCCCAGCTGAAGACTACACGCATTTATCATGTTCTGGCTCTGAATCAGCTGTAGGAACACTTCACACGTTTCAAACAGGGCATCCAAAACATACTGGGAAATGGAATCACCCCTTTTTTAACTTTTAATTCAAATACCTAGAGTTCTTCATCAAGGGCAACAAGGTGCCCTACATACTCCCACACAATTAATTTCACATTGAAACTTACCTCCCAATAAAACTGGTCTTCAAAGTACTTTGATACAGGGATGGTCTTAAACAGTTTGAGGTTTAAGATGAAACCTATTTGTAAAAACACATATATCCAATATAAATATACACATCAGGGAAAGGGGAAGATTGTGTGTAACTGGAGGTAAAACGCGTCCAAATGTAACATAGATCAAAATACAAACTCAGAACTAAACGCTTCAGCAGAGCCCCTTGACTCAAGTTGACCTTAAATACAAAGAGAGAAGCTTGCCAGGATCAAGGCTTGTGTTATTAAAAATTAATTACTCTAGGCAAAACCCCATTAAACAGCCTGCCAGATTCTAAAAATACATCAAAACTGATTAACTTCTTGCATGAAAAATGGCTGTGTATTTAAAGCAATTGGCCTTATCAGCATTGTTAGCTTGGGATTTAGATGGAAACACCTAGATTTTTAACAATTTGGTTAAACACTGAATGTTTGATTATTTTAGCTCAATGTTTTCTTTAAAAATCTGCTTGATTAGCTCAACTTAATTACACTTAAGGTAATGCAAAGGTTTCAGATCAATTAAAGCACCAAAAAAAAATCATTTTAGAGTATATTTCACAGCAATTTTCATCTGCCATTTCTCTTTTAGTCAAGACAGAATTAACAGCTATAGAAAAGCAGCAGCTGCCATAAAGGAGAATGTCACATGGGAAACACATGAGCCCTGATGATCCCAAAGCACTAGTGATCAAAGGCCTAGGGCTTGGCTGAGGCAAGCGAGCTACTGACGTTCGTGAGACTTTGCAGATTTGTACCAACTGGCCTAAAAAGTGACAAGCTCTAGATAGCATTTTTCTGTCACTAAGACAATACCCAGATGTAAAAATATTTTCATCCTCACAGATCTCCTGTCTGAAATTTGAAGGCAGCTGTTAAGCATCTGTTAAAATAAACTTCACCAATGAAAGAATGGTGCTACTACATTATTTATGTTGAAGATTTTTCTTCTTCAAAAGACTGGCTTCGAAGAGTCCCTGGCATTCATGTTTCCCGTGGCTGCTTCCACACATAATTTACCCATAGAAACACAGTTCAGAGCCCCAGTTAAACTGGCCTCTTTCCGCAAAGGGTTGCACGGACATGACAGCAGGTGCCATAAGGTGACATACCCCTTGCCTCAAGGAAATGAGGAAGGTATTACTGAACATGTTTTTCAATACTGACCTGTAATAAAACCTGTTATCAAGGCAACATCCATGGTCAGGAAGAAGGCCCAAATGTGATTCGCGACCAAATCACGCAGCCTGAAAAGCAAAATAAGCGTTTCACCTTTTACAGTTGCTGAATTTAGCAGTAAGACTGTGAATGGATCTGTATCTACACAGCATTTTACATCAAAACCTCTCATAAAAATTCTGTTATTCTCAAATGTCTCTGCAGCTGCAGTTAGATGTTTTAAGAGATCCTATCAGAAGCCTAACACAGACTCCAGAGGACATCTTTTGCCCTTAGAAACCACCACTGTAATACTAAAACTTCATTAAATTTGTTTGTTTCAATAGGAACATGATGAGAAGTGTAAGGCCCTTATGCACCACTGTGGTTCATTCCTGTGTAAACAGAAAATCAGAGAACTTGTATGACATGACATGAACTTGATTTGCAAAAATGAGATGCCAGTGTCAGATCAAAACAACCCATGGAGAATATCCTTCACTTCAACTTTTGCAGGATATCTGTCCAAGTATATTTTCCAGTTCAGTGTCCAGACTGGCGTTAGTTCAAACTGGCATTCTTGCCCCTGACTCAGAGTTAAAGCCTCATTTGAAGAGAAATGCTGATTTCTGCCCCCCCCCGCTCCCCCCATTAGCATACAAAGCTCCCCAAAACACATCACAAAAGCCAAAATGAGTCTTGAAAGGATGCACATCCCCAGCCTTCATCTCCTATGTCTGCTGTATTTAATATCAAATAAAAAGGGAGGCAGAAAACAGGACCAAAAGCTAATATTAAAGTTTTGATCCAAAGTCTGTCTGCTCAACCGTGGAAGTCTTTTTTACTGACTTTTTTGGACTTCAGAGATTATCTTAGGTTATCTGGTATAAAACGATTTATCTGTGGTGACGTTCAGGCTTTCTGTATATATGAGACCTCTTAGGGCACACTATAATAACGATTAGCTAAGCTTATTATTTAAAAGCAAGAATTTATGTACCTTGGTATATCAGTCCAGTTTTCTATTACTAAGAGAACAACCTGGGCAAGAGCTCCAAGCATACTAGGCAAGCCAAAAGTGAAATGAACTCCAGAAGTATCATGAATCTTGAGAACAGCATTCAAGCATCTCTGGGAAGAAGAGAAGTTTTAAGTGATACACTGAAACACAAGTTGATAACAGCATATTGTCTACTGCAGACCTAGAAGATGAACTTTGGTCTTGTAAGTTGCATTCCTGTGCTCTGCTCAGAAGACTTCAGGTTTCTTAGCTTTAATCTCTCTGAAAGAGAGAGGTTTCCCTTGAGGTATCCTACACCGGGAAAGAAGTTTATACAGTTAGACAAAAAACAACTTCAGGTTTTGCGTATTACCGGCAAACAGTAAGATCCTAATATGGTTATCACACTGGCAAGGAGACCCAAAATCATTGCAATCCAAGGATACTTGATACTGCGTGCTGCATAACCAACAGCGACCCCACCAGCTAGTACTGCACTGTGGATATGAGTCTGTAAAATGAAACAACAAAAGCATGGAGTGAGAATTCAGTCATCACTTACAGAAGCCAAATTATCATAGATTGCTATTCTCATGCAAGTGCGATCTCTTTAGGGTGAATTTGGGCCTCTGTATACTGTAAATTACAATCTGATAACATCATTTCTAAGTTAGAGCTTCAGTGTTCTGCTTGGGAGGCTAATGATGACTGTCAGGCTGAAAACCTGGACTTGTTTTTACTTAATAGCTATTATACTGTCAGTGTATTACTGAAGAACAGAGTAACAGGACAATTATCTTCTCCATGCAGTGATTTTCTCTCATGTCTTACCATTTTGAATTTTCCATCCTTTGTGGTCAGAGCAGACAACATGAAGGCAGTTACAGTGCTCACTGCAAGGGCAAAGTAGGTGTTGTAGATTGCTTTGCTCTTGTCCCAAAGTAGTACAGAATTGAAGCTTGGCCAGAACACCCAGAGAAAGACAGTGCCTTGGAGACAAAGACAAACGACTATCATTACCTGCTCTAAAACACAGTGAATCCATCACCAGCTGTCTCTGGAGGGCTCGAGCCCACATTTTGCATTGACTGTGATTCCTACATTGTGAACAAAAGTTAATAACTCACAACGCAGACAGCCCTGAGAGTTACCTGCTATACCAACACCTCCCCAGAACCATACCACTGTAACGTCAAACACAGCCACAGCACAGCTCTACTGGCACCTGGCTGGTCCTCCGCAGAGTTAAGGTAGGATTCTCTTTTCAAGAACACCTTTAACATCAGCTTTGTCCTATCTATCATCCCCTTAAATGCAGGTGCAGATACAAGTGGGAACAATTCCACTGTTGATTTCCAACCAATGAGCGTCCTGCCTGTTCTGAACAGGCACCGGGGGCTTGCTCCTTGGCCAAAATTTCTGCTCCTTTTCATGGAACTGTGAAATAACTGTTCAAAACCAGCTGCAAGAGAGAATGAAAGCAAGCCAAGGGGGAAGAGAAAACAGCTCACGTGGTACAAATCGCTATAAAGAAACCCAAAGTGCACTCTGGAGTGTTTTTTACCTTGGCTGCCAGTATGACTGGTACTGGTTGTCTTGCCTCCTGGCAGGGTTTGAAGAGAAAAAGAGGATGAACTGGATCATAAGAACAGAATCCTCTCTACCTCTACACTAGGAGGGCTAAAGACCAATAGCTTGAGCTGAGGTGATCATGCTTCACCAACTCAGCTATTCACAGCTTAACTTTCATGTTATTTGTGAAAGGGTTATCTACCAAATAGCTACTCCCTAGTAGCTAGGGTCCAAAAGAACAACTCACCTTCCTCCTGTGAGATCACTGCACAGTGCCACACTTTCATGACCACACAGGCTTTGCTAATAGGAATGAAAACAGGTTCTTCTGCTTCTGTGACCTGGGTCCTAATTGTCAGCATTTAGGAATCTCAGGCTCTGTGAAGTTCACTGCTCCATAGGTCACATCTTTTGGTGTGTGCACAGGGATACACACGCACAGATCAAATTCCAACCAGCAGAGGGAAGTAGGCGGCCTCACACGAAGTCAAGTTGGACCACACATGGCAACCCGCCTCTGCCCCGAGCTGCGCACAGCTCTAAGTGCACAGATGACAACTCAAACAAGCAACAGTTTCTTTTGCCTTGTCCAGTCATTATTTTTTGCCATCCAGACAACTTCCCTAGCTAACGTTCTGTTCTCTGTGCCACAGAGGTACCAGACCCTTGTGCAAATCACCTGACAGTACAATTGGAACTGTTCTTGTTCAAGGCAATTAAGAGACACAGGCTTTGTCACTATAAAGCACAATGGCAGTTACATAACAGAAATCATGATAATAAAGAAACCAAATTGCTTCTTTAAGAAAAAGAGTGGAACTCCATATATTCAGCCTATCATCACTCAGATCCTTTCTCATGTGCCTGTCTGTATCATATTCCCCACCCTTCCCCAGGCGTTTTATCTTTTCATTTACACTATTAGGCAGGGACTGCCTTTTTATATCTCTGTACAGCACCTTGCAAAACAAAACTGAGCCTCGGCCCCAGCTGGGAACTGTAAGCATTACTGAAATATAAGTAATGACCTCAACTTTGGTGCAGAGGTCCCCTGCCAATATGCCTATACAAGCCCAAAGGGGACAACTTAGCTGGGAGAGGGAACAGTTAACCTGGCACAGCCTTTATGCTGAGACTGACAAAAGCAAAGTAAGCCACAGCCGTTGCAGGAGTGGCTTATAGGCCTGGTAGGAAACATGCTGAGACTCACCAACTCTTTGTCAGAAACCATGAACCACAGCAGCAGCAGTTTCTATGCTTAGCTGCATTCAGACCTGCATTTTGGATGCGAAAGCTTTGGTGTGGTGTGGCCAGTCCCCAGAAACCTTCCTTATGTTCTCAGTGCAACCTCTTCTTCCAACTGAGATGTTAAAGCAAATGCCTTACCCAGCATTGACAATAAATCCGACTTTGGGGTACTCGCATTCTTCTCAGACACTGGCAGTGGCTCAGAGAAACGTGAGGAGGCTGCCAGACCAAAGTAGGCTCCAAACAGGTGAACATGCATCATGCTGCCATTGTCTGAAATCTATATCAACAGAATAATCAAATTTGTGGTTTATTTCAGGCCACAGGAAGCCTTTGATGCAGTTCCTGGTAGAGCTGCTCATGTAACCTCCCCATAAGCAATTTATTTTCACAGTCCCTTAGTATATGCATGAGTTATTTATGCAAGATTAACTTATCTGAATTCAATGCAGCTATAAACACACAATTCATATACAGAGAGTTTGGGGTAAGTTCACACTGTACATTAAATGCAGGTCTGACTGCTGTCCAAACTGGGCTGGTATATCATTCACACTGGGAATCTTCCAGACTGAACTGACACTGGGAGGAGGTAAAGTTTAAAAGAATTAGTGCCTTAGCATAGGTCAAGGCTTTCCTTCATGTGTTGGGGACAGTCAGGGCATGGGCAAGGCCAAATGCACTACATCCCAATCCACCAGATCAGGTCACGCTTTAAGGCCGTGAATATAGATCCAGCCAATTATACAGACACAGAGTATGCAGGGTTTGGAGTTCAATGTCCTTAAGTATAGTCCCAAAGTCAGATTTCATCTCTTAAAGAAACCATAGCCACAATCTGAGATGAGATAAAACACACAGATGTTCCTGTCAGCAGAGCACTGCCAAAGCACCAAAAGGCAACATTCCAAAGTCCCAGTGAAACTTTCCCCCATGTGCCTGGAAATCGTACTGCAGTACCTTTAGGAATGTGTTGTGCATCCACTTGCTCATGTGGAAAGCTACCATCTCCACAACTGTCATCAGACTTAACTGCACAGGATTGGTCTTTCCAAGAACAGCTCCAGTGGAGATGACCACAGCAGTCAAACTCAGAGTGGCCTTTGTTATTCTGCAACAAAAGAAAGGAAAGAAAAAAATAATTCTGTACTGGGATATCATCACAGCCAAGAAAGAAAGAATGAACAGACAGTAAAATGTACTTAAAAACCCAAAGCCTTCTAAAATGTCTGCAAATATGACTATGCTAATTCACAAATAGAACCATATAACAAGGCATTATCCTCCACAAAGAGCAATCAGCAGTTGCAGATTATTCCAATTCTAACACAAACTAATTACCTTTTCAGATCATCTTCTCTTTCGCTGCCAGGAAGGAAAAGTAATAACTCTTGTATCAGCACAGAGCATTGGACACCGAGTACAATGATCAGGAGGTTGAATCCAGTGCTGCTAAACCCGTATCTTTTCAGAAATGTCAGGAAAAAGCCAAATCCGAAAATCACCATGTGGTTGACATCTTGAAAATCTGCATGACAGAAAAGACCAAGACATCAGTGAAGTTATTAATGCAGACTGGATTTCTGGTTAAAAAAATAAATAAAAAATCACAATTAACTAAGAAGCCTTCAGATAAAAATTTGGGTGCCATTATTATATGGTACTCATAAAGAATTCCAGAGCTTGCTTTCTAATCCCTAAGTAATCAGAAGAACAATACCCTTGACCCTGAATTTATTTTTACAAAGTGATCAGAATGGATGTCATAGGGTAGGGGTTGAGGGATCAAAAAGCAAGACAGCAATAAAATTTGGACATTCATTTTTCCTGAGGTGAATTTAAAGAGCTTAAGTTGGACTTCTCAGGGAGAGTTACTGTGAATTAGTGCTGATTCATCCCTTGAGGGCATTAGGAAAGAAATGAGTTACAAAGAGAAACCTGTATGATGTCCTCATCCGGGTAGAAGGAACAGAAATAGCAGTAGAAAGAGTTTAATATGAAAACCAGCACCATTGCATAAAAGGTGGAAGCTGTCCAAAATGTAAGCTCATGGATCTGTAGCCCTGGAAGTGTCCCCCAGGACATGTTAACAGTCATATTATCATATGGTTGTGCTGGCCTGTACCTACAGTAAAATACCAAACTGCTTGTAAGTAGATCTCATTTTCCAAGCTGTAAAACAGGGAGGGTAACACAAGAATGTCACGAGGATTAATCAGCACATATTTGCACAACACTGTAAATACATTACATGCTATGGCCGTAGCATCATCTGCTAATACATTCCTTTGATCAATGAACAGAATACATCTCCAGAATGTATTTAAACCCTTAATTCCACTGTATTAACTTCATTTATTTACATCAAGCATTCAAATGGAAAATACTGCCATCCTGAATTCTTACTTTGTAGCACAACACCTTTGCATGCCAAGACCTCACAGAGGTTTTTGGTTTTCTTCACTGCAATTGCTTTCATATAAATAAATACACCCCATACACGGCAAGGCAGGGTACTTAAAGGGCAGTAAAAACATTCTACTTCTCACTAACAAATACATAAACCTGCTGAATCCCACCACTATGGCACTGCAAAATAAGAGCAAGCGTTAACCCTTCCTTTCACAGCAAGGCTTACCTGGGTAGGGAATGCTTGATATACCTTCATCATAATCTGAGAAGTAAAAGAAGACGATGAAAACAGCTTCCAGAAAAAGGATTAGCCATGGCACGCTGTTGCGGAAGTTGTGGTAATGAGAAGGCATTGTGCACTAGACTACATTAAGCACAAACACATTGATATAAAGATGTTCCAGTAAACTTCAAACCAATAGAAAAGAAGGTGTGGGGGACAGGAATAAAAACTCAGAGAGATAAAAAGCCCAAGAGGCGTCAGCTAGGAACAGTTCCTTATCTGTGACGTGTCAGGAGCCCAAACTTACCACAACTGACATGGACTGAACTCAGAAATGCTCATGAACACAGACATATCAAGCCATCAATACCACAATGCTCCAGGATACCATCCATACAGTACTTCAGGTGCTCTTGAGCCTTACATAGCCACTAAATGGCAAGTAAAGAAGCACATGGACTCATATAAGAGTAGGACGTTGAAGCTTATGCAAACCATTATTTGTTTACATTGCTTGCATCCATCCTAGACCCAACTCCCATCAGAGAAAGATCGGGGAAGGTCCTGTGGAGATTCTCCGTGTGATTCTCAGGTTGGTTTGGCTACAGCTCTACACCCATGTCCCACAACAAACCTTCTTGTACATGATGAATCCAACCCAACGCCAGAGAATCAAGACTCTCTGGACATGTAAAGGAGATGTAGCATTTTCTATGCTACTTGTAAGATCGGTCTGTTGTTTATAGCAGGGCTATGGAAACAGCTACAGTGTAGACCTTGGTAATCCCCAGGCCAGGAAGCTGCAGGCAGACAGCCCTGTTCAGAGTGCTGCAGGCTTTTAATTGAGAACCAAACCACAGACCTACACCCTCCCGATTCTTTCTTTAATTCCGACCTAGCCTTCATCCAGAAGTGTACCAACTTTTATTACCACATTGTGGCTACAAGTTACCCATTGCCTTATGGGTTCTGAGCCTTTTGGTAACGCACAGGCTTTCTTCAGTTGTTGTTTTAAAACAGGAACCACTAGAGCTGGCTCTAGTGCCACCCACATGCTCTACGTGAGCATTTTGGGCACAGGAGCAGGACTATATGGTGGAAACTATGTTCAGTATATCCCCATGCACAGATGTCATTTGCTAGGATTATTTGGCTGTGGAGGACAATTTATGAATGCATAATGTGAACATTACTATCTTCTCAGTAGTCACTGAGCTTTTGGTAAATTGAATCCTCTTTGTTCCAGTAGTCCAGGAGATTAAAGTACTGTAATTATGCCTCAGACTTTCTACTTTGAGGCCATTTCAAACTGAGTGCTGTGCTCACATGCTGGGATTTGAGATAGTAACAATGCATACAAATGGGTAGAAAGCCACCTACTGGTGACAGAAATATGGATCAAACACATATGTAGAAAAAGTCACTTGTTTTAGGACATTCCTCCTGCAAACCTAGGCTATACGGCACAGTAATAGTCTCCAAGCCATCTGTGAAAGGTTTGCATTTGTGGTGGTAACTTGCACCTTCCTCACAGGCAATATCAAATTGCTTTATCAGCTTTTACTTAGGCCTAATAAACTGTAAGTTAAGTATCCGTACCCCCATTTCAGAAACTCCTAAACCGACTTCAGAAAAATCCTGATTCATAAAGATCTACATTCAGCAACATTTTATGGGAATTCTGTGATCACGTGGCTAATTCAGACAGAACTAGAATGCCTGGTGAAATTTCTCTAGACAAGAAAAAGGTAATAGCTGAAACAGCAATTTAGAAATTTAGCTAACAGATGCAGTGTCTTTGTGCTAGTTTATAAATGCAATGTAACTAATAAGCTTTGATCTGTTTCCTGCAAGACAAACCCTTAGGACCCATACCCAGGATAAGAATGACCCAGAACTCCTTCCACCAATTTGGTATGGTCAAATGAACACAACTGGCACTTTTGACACTTGTTACCAAATCCTGTCAGCATGAAGAGTCAGGGAAAACACACCAAAGGCTAAGAACTTGACCATATTTTTCCCCCTCAGGATGACACGCCACACTGTAAACACTGATGCTCGGTTTCCAGCTTAAACTCCCTCCCAAACAGAAAGATCTAAGCTCAGTGATCTCAGACAGGGTGAAGTACAAAATAACTTTAAAATTAAAGCTCCACTACCGGCAAAACCTCCCCAGTGACTCAGCCAAGGGGACCAGAAGCCTGACATACATTCCTCTGTACCAGTTTTAACGCCATATCGGCACCTGCACTCCTCGGACTCAGCCCAGCATGGCGTGACCCTTGCTGAGGGAGGCCCGTTATCTCCCAGAGAGGCTTGGCAGGCCCTTGGCACCCAGCCCAGCTCCGGGCGAGGCAGCAAGGAAAGGCGCGGGGTGCCCCGGGCACCACCCCCAAGCCAGCCGAAGGGCGGGCGGGGGGCCGAGGCATCACTCCCTCAGGCCTAGGGGCTGCCATTGGTTTCCTCACGGTTTCCACAGTCCAAAGCAGGCCACGGGCCTTGAGGCAGGGGCTCTGCCGAGCGGCTGCCGGGGTGGGAAGGCCCAAAGCCCGGGCCCCGGGCCCAGGACCGGCAGCGGCGACGCGCGAGGAGGGGGCGGTGCCCAGCAGTGACTAGGCAGGCCCGGGCAGCGGCCGCAGAGGGACCGCCCCGCCCCTCGCCTCCCATTGGCTGAGCACCCGCCCCGCCCAACAGGCCTGCCTTAGGGACTAGCCTCCCATTGGTCGAAGGCTAGCTTCGTTCATGGTCTCTGATTGGCCCACTTCCAGCCACCGTCCGTCTTTGGGCCGATCGGGAAAAGAGAGGCCAAGTCGCCCCGCCCCTCCCCGCTTCTTGCCCCGCGATTGGACCGATCGCTCGTCACTCTGTTATATGCATTCTTTATTGGCTGGAGGCGGCCGTCAGTCACTCTGAGGGGTTTTTTTACCCTCCGGTGAGCCGTCAGCACAGGGCCGCGCTGTGGGGGAAGCACAGGCTGTCACAAGCTGCCGCCACTCACCTTTGCACCTGAGGCTTATATTTCCCTTTCCCAACAGCCTATTTGCCAGCGAGGTTGTCAATCAAGCATGAGGGGCGGTACTAAAGTGCTACGGTGACAGAGAAAATTGAGCCCTCCTTCTTCCGTTTCCGAATGGATAGCTGAGCTGTCCTTTTATTTTTATTTGTCTCTTCCATTGGGCAGTTTTGCTGTCGATTACGCCACGGGGCGGGAACCAGCCCAGAAGGACAGTAGGCGGGAGGAGAGCAAAACCTACTCAGGGATTGGCCCACAAGCCATCAATTCACGAATCCTTCTCTTTGACGGGCTTCCGCGGCCGTCAATCAAGGACATAGGCGGGCCACCCGGTAGCGTGGGGCGGGACCAACTTTCTGATGCCGCGATGGGCCTTCTCGGCCGTCCGTCTGCCTTTCTCCCCTGCCGATTGGTCGAACACGCCGCCATTCCGGCGGGATCAGCTGCTTGATTGGGCAGCGCCGAGAGAGGCGGGGCGCTGCGCGGCGGCTGCGCGGGGGGACGCGGCGGGGAGGGACGGACCAGGAATTATTTTTATTTCTTTGTTTCCCGGGGAAAAAAAAAAAAAATTAAAAAAAAAAGCCCCGCGCGAGGGAACCCTCCGCGGGGGCGGATGGTGCTGCCGTGACCGGGGCGGGCCGGGGCAGCGCGGGGCCGGGGCGCGCGGCGGGGCCGGCCGGGCCGGGCTGGGCTGGGCCGGGCCGGAGGCGGCCGGGAGGATGAAGCGGCGGAGCGCGGACTGCAGCAAGCTGCGGCGGCCGCTCAAGCGGAACCGCATCACCGAGGGCATCTACGGCAGGTACCGAGCGGCCACCGGAGGGGGGGTAGTGATGGGGGGGTGGGGGGGACGCGCCGCCCCGCTCCCCTCGCACCCCCGTCCCCTCAGCGGCTCCCTGCCGCCCCGCCCCCCCCCCCCCGCCGCCCGCCCCTGTCAGCGGGGGCCGCGCTCGACATGGCGCCCCGTCTCCCCTCAGGCGCTGCCCCGCCCCACGGCCTGGTCGTGCCGCCGCTAGGCCGCACTGGCCCCTCCATCGCCCCCTCGCCCGCTCCAGGCTCCACCGAGGCGTCGGGGCCGGGGGAGAGCGCGGGGGGTGTGGGGGGAGCTGCTGGCCAAGGTCCTGTCGGCTGCTGCCTGGAGGAAGCAGCGAGGAGCCGGTGGGAGCTTCCCCCTCCCCGGCCTTCGCACCGTGCGGTGGGACGGGGGGGCCCTCACCGCCTTCTCTCCTCCCGGGGGAGGTTTCCCGAGTGGGTTCTCACAGCTGGGCTTTCCCTGAGCCTGTGAACCGCGTGCTGCGGTGGTTCAACAGCCGCCGCGTGGGAGAGTAGGCTAACATCTGGGCTGCTGGCTTTCGGCGGGCGGCAGCTAACGTTAAGAAACTTGGTTTTCACGTGGTGACAAAGGTATCTGTGCTGTGGCCTCTGCAGTGGAAGCACGCGACAGCGATAGGCATAGCAGCGAGGGATGCGAGCAAGAACTTGTGTGGGTAATGCCTGGAGCGGGGATGGATGGCCCTGTGGTGAAAACAGTGGGTATCTGACTCGCCTCCGACCTACGAAATAGGAGAGGAGACTAGTGAAATGAGATCCACGTTCTCAGGCATGGGATGTACCTCATCGGTGTCTCAAATAAAAGCATGCTTTCCAGGTGTTTACATGCAGAACGCAGCAAAACATGGGTTCTTAAGCATTTGCTTGTTGTGAGCCTGTTTTTAAAGAGTATTTTAGAGAGCTGGCCTCCTGAGTATCTAAGTATGCCAAATTTTATATGAAATACAATAATGATGTGTTTCTGAATAAAGAGGAGTTTGTTTTAGTAGAGGCTGGAAAGCTGGCTTTTGAAAGTTATAGCAAGCATAATGTCCTGTTTCTGTTTCAGTTGGGGGTTATATACGCAGTGGCTGGAAGCTTGAGCAAACTCATACAGTTTGCATAAGGGAAATGGTTGATAGTGAGCTCTGACTGTAACAAAACTGTCACAATATACTGCTTATCCTGCTTGCAGTGAATCTCTATGGGAGAGTAGAGTATCTTGTTGCTTTAGACTCTCAGGTTTTTGAGAAAATGGTGCTTGGAATGTTAAAGAAAAAACATCCATTGCTTTGTAGTTAATATTTAAGATGACCAATCTTAGGAAAATAATTCAAATATAAGCAATTCCTTATATAATTATTTAGTCATTCAAAATCATGTGCTCTCTATTACCTTTGAGATGACTGGCTGGAAAGGTGGGGTGAGAGAAGGAGGGAAGACCAGAAAAAGATGAAAACACCAGATGATGAGTGTGTTCAGCATGTAGAGCTGTAGTAATTGTGTGAACAGCTAAGAGAGACATCTGGCTTCTTGTACTAACTTCTCCTGGAATGCTTTTGTTCAGAAATAGGATTTTTAGCCTTTATTTCAGGTGGCGTTTTGATAAACAGAAGTAGTCAGTGACTTCAAAGTATTACCCCACAGAAGGGAAAGAGAAACTAGTGTGAAGGCTTTGCCTCTTTGGAAATCTAACCGGAGAGAGGTACTTCTGCATGGATTGTCGCTCTTGTTTCTTTTGCTTTCCTTCTCTCTTTTTTTTTTCCTCTTTGTCCCCCATAATTCGAAGAGATTACATACAGGTAGCTTCTCATATAACTATAGATTTCTAAATTCTTGTAATTACTGTAGTTATTTACTCAATTGTCACCATGAGCTTACACAGACCAGTAAATACAGTTATCAGTAGGTAGCATCCTAGTGTTATAAGTAAAGCAGCTAGGCTGAACAAACAGCATGATTAAGATACTTCGGTAGGATTTTTGTTTGCTTTTTAAATGAAGACCAATCTTCCCATCCTTGTTCCCTCTCCAATCTTTCAATGCAGAGCTAGGCACAACTGTCACTAACAGACACATGTGAGCGTAGTTAAGAGCTGCAAAGCTGAAGAGTTTTGGAGCAGGTGAAGCAATGAAGGAATTGTCCTTCCGTAAAACTCTGGTGGCAGGATTCTCTACATATGTAAATCTGAAGCAAATGATAAGAAGCGATAGAAAAATAATTTCTAGTCACAGAACAGAGTTAGAAATGTAAAATCCTGGGTTGCATTGAAAAATGTGAATATTCCGTCTCCCTGAACGTTAATTTTTTTGCCAACTTCTGCAGTATCCTTTCTGACAAGTTGATCTAAGGGTTCACAGCCTTTTTTTATTTGAATTTTTACAGCTGTAGTTTTTTAAAGTACTTCCCCCAACACTCACTACGTAAATTAAATGGAGTGTTTGGCCTCAGCCCCTCATAAACACTTTCAAAGTTATTCCTGACCGATCTTCCCCACCAAATTTTCAACAGCTGCCCTCTCTGTTCTTCTTTAGACTGATTTTTTTCCATTCTGCTGTTTTTCCTTCCTTCTTCTTTCTGCCTTTTTTACCTCTTTTTTCCCTTTCAGTTTAGTTTTACTCCCCATCTGCAGCTCTAAGGTACTCCAGGCTGTGTGCAAGTGCTGCCTTACATGCCACGCCAGCACTGCCATTAGCAGCTTTGCCCCTGTGTGCAGCGACTGAAGCCTTGGATGCCAGTGGTGCAGTGTCACTGCTTTAAGGGAATTTTGCTACCTGTACTCTGAAAAACCTGATGAATCCCAATCTAATATTATGTGCAAGTACAATAAAGATTTGTGCTATTTAGAAGTATTATAGTGCCTGTGGAAAGAACATCATTATAATTAGAACATAACTGCGCTTTCAATATAACTCCAAAACCAATAAAGTAAGGGTAGGAATTGTGAGACCTCTTGTTATTTCCACAGTTTATGTTCAAAACTTCACCTTTTCACTTTTTAAGCTCTCCGTTGCCATTGTTTTACAGTGCTTGAGTGATTAACATCTTACACCTTTGACACTGTATGCATTAAAACCTTAATTGTTAATTAAAGTATTCATTGCAGCTTGTCATCAGTTAAGCAATTAAAGTTTACTTGTTACTGCTTGTTTCTACGTCTTCCCAGTCCTCATCCTTGATCTATTTAAAATCCTTCAGCTTTATTGCTGATACTGCTTGTTTTGGCTCTACTGAGTCATATTGGCACTTGGTACCAATTTTGTAGCTGGTTAAATTTCAAGATGAATTCCACAAGTTATTGGCTTAACTTACGCTGTCACATTGGCTGACATGCTATGTATCATGGATTTCTTGACCATAGTCCTTAAACACTGTACATTCCCTTAGAATTAGGATTTTTTTTTAGCCCTATATGTATATTGCCCATTATCACAGGCATTACCTGGGCTGGCAGCCAAGTGAGTGCCTGGGAGGATGCGTATGTGTCTAATCTCCACTGATGCCATAAGGGCAGGCTGTGCCCCTGGGCATCTCGTACCGGGCAGCATTTCTTGATACCATGATCCCTTTGCTAAGATACTGCCGTGGCTCTGTGTGCCACCTAACTTCTGATGTGCCTTATTTCCAAGGACTTGATTTTGACTCTGCTGACAGCCAAATAAACTGTAAGGAAAAACAGTTCATTACTAACTCTAGGAATGTGGCCTTTTTTTTAGTTGTGTTTTTTTTTTTTTTTAAATCCATAATGATTCTCCTACTGATTTATTCTGGCACTTTTTTTATAAGCTTCCTATATGGCAAAAAACATTTTCTTCTCAACCTGCCCTGGAGGTCTGTAACAAACCAGCAGCGCTACCTTTTATGACTTTAACTTAAATTCAGGTCTCAAATCTAATTTAAGCTTACACTTAAATGTGTTCTACTGTGTCAACCCCACTGGTACATGTAGTATTGCCTCCCTCTGCCAGTGACTTTCATTCCCTGCACACTGCAATTCCTCTAGCTTTATTTTATGTGTTCTGGACTCTGGTGTTTTCAGCTGAGTTACCATAGTGGGCTAACAGCTTCTCTTGTTTCAGTACTACAATACTGATCGCTGATTATATGCCTGTGGTGCAGCAGACTATTACACTTGCTTTCAGAATTACTGTAAGAGTTTTCTATTTTGTCTTCTTTTACTTACATTTCCATAGTTCAGTGACTGATACATTCTATGCCATACCAAGACACTGAATAAGTAGTCAGGAAGGTTTCCTGGGATTCTTTACATTTCTCTTCCTTTTCACAAATTTAGTTGGCAGGTATTTCACAGAATAGTTTCCAGTATGCATACCACGTCCCAGCAGTCATGTTTTCTCCCTTGCATACTTGCTGTGCTCATTCTGTACTACTTTTTTTGTCCACTAGTAATAATCTTACATACATATATTTTTGTGTGTTTACATATATAAACCTTTTTCTTTGAAAGTCTCCAGTGATACTCAGTCAGCATCCCCAGTTCTGTCTGGCATTGGATGGGTAACCTTGAGATGGTGGTCGTTGACTCTTGGTAATTTCACACGTGTGCTGAACTTCACCTTTCTAAAGCCTACCTCTGCATTTGGCGCCTGGCCAGCCTCAGGATGCCTTCCACCCATTGTCTTCTGTGAGTCAGGCTGCAAAATGAAACATCCCATCAATTCTGCTAAGATTCACTTTCCAGCCTTTGGGACTTGCTGATAATAGTAGGATAGAATAGAGGCTTAATTTGCTACCAGTTTGGATTTGGGGTGTGTAATTGTTTTTTCCTAGTGATCTTTTTTTTTTTGGTAGATTTTTACCTTACAGCAAGCACAATATCTGTTTCTGCGGGGCAGTAAAAAGAGAACAAAGAGGGGAAAAAAAAAAAAAAAGAAGGAAATGGCATCTGGCACTTGAGGGAGGGGAGGAAGAATAAGGAGGAAAATTATTTGTTTGGAAATTCAAAGGGGGAGCATTGGCCACTGTTGGGTTATGAATAAATCTTTATATTCAGTATACATTAGCAATCAGTTGACCTTTCACAGAATTTGCAGCACTGTAATCACTGCTCCTTCAGTACCCTGCACTTCTCATGAATGTGTCCATCCTTTCCCCTCATCTTGTATTACCCTACAAGATTAGATACCATATGCTGGTTTTATAGGGAAAGCCCTGTCCTCCTTAAACCTCTGGCAGATGACCGAAGTCAGATCTTTTGACATGTGTCAGAAAATTGGATAACCCAGATTTTAGGTATTTATCTGCAACAATCTTCCCCTGTATTTGAGAACAAACTTGGAATTATAATTGGCATCATGGAATATATTTAAGCCTTTCTAATACAGAGGCTACAGAGGTTAAAAGGCACTTTTGCCTAGTGAATATTGCCTCTAAGTGAGGATACTGATGCAGCAGCTATCAAAATTGGAGAAATGTGTGGATGTGCCCAGAAAGATCAATGACTATCGGAGGTTCACAGGCACCAAATGGCTGGTGCTGGATTCCGAAGGAGCGCCGGCTGTCTGGGCTGTAGGATGAGCGGGTTGGAGGGGAGGTGTGCTGGGGACAGCCTAGATAACAATAGAAATGCACTGAAGGGAAGAGCGGTGTCTGGAAGGAATCAAGGGATTGAAGAGCAAAAATGAAGTAAAAGTGGCTGGTACAAAGCAGAGAGAGGGAGGAGGGCTATTGCTAAATTTTGTTAGTCATTTCATTCATGTGATCTTATTTGAATGGTCTGTTGTATGAAACAAAAGAACAGAAGAGTGATTAACCTGTCCAAATGGGAGGTCCGTTAGGCTGCTTTTCATTGGGGTTTAATTCTTGCTGGATGATTTTCAGCTATTGCTAATTTAAGTGTTCACTGAAGAGGTGTCTGTTCACGAAGCACTTGTAAATTAACCAATGAACCATGTGCTTGCCAGGAACAGCAAATCGCGGTGTGCTGCATACCTTTGTGGAAGAAGGGAAGCCGAGATTTGTGTTTCTTTCTTCCTCCTACAAAGACTCATTGCCATCTGCAGACTGCAGTGTGCGGCAAAGCTGGTTGTAACCCAGCTGTGTGTGTAACTGGAAGCTCAGCACGGTTTGTAAAACCGGCCCATTTCAAGGAGGGAGCTGTCGTCTTTAGGCTGCTACCTGTCTCGATTTTAAAGCCTGGGTGGAGTGTTTAGTTAGGGAATGCAGTCTCTGACTCTGCAGTCCTGCATGCTTTAGTTGGGGGGGCAGGGGGTCCTGATGTAAAAAAAAAAAAAAAACAATTGATGGAGTATAGTACCTTTAAAATGTTTTCTCGAAGTGCATGTATGCATGTGGACTCATGCAGTTGGATACATATGTAGAAGATATTGCACAACAGTGAACTTTGTTGCTGAGGCCAACATAAGTGGCTGAAGTCTTTTTATAAAAGGAAATAACTTTCTTGTGTCTTACTCTTGTATTCATTACATTCTTAATTGATTTTGAGTCCTTCAGATGACTGAGAAGTAGGGTCTTTAATACTGTTGGGAAAACCTTATTATGAATGTTGTATTGTTACAATTCCACTTTAAGAGGTGGTAAATGTCACCATGGCCTTCGGATTGATATGAATTTAATATTAGAAATCACTTTAATGGCTGTATTACAGAACTCTTATTCAGCACATGCTTTAACTTAGAGTGGCACTTAACAGTTGAAAAGCACTAGTTCTGACAACCCTAATTTGCTAGGAAAAATGTAGTCTCTTTATGGAGTTCAGTGGCAGAAAAATAAACAATAGCCATAATTTAACCCAGGAAAAAGTGCCTATACAACACAACTGCTTTTTCAGCTAAACAGACAGAATAATGATTGCCTGGGTGTGATGCTTTTATGTATTTTCTCAAACCTTAAGACCTGCACATGTACAATTCAACAGCATGGTCAAAATGAACACAGTGGTGACTCCGTACCCAAATGTCTGTCACCTTTTATGTCTTAAGTATTGTCTGAATGCAGCTGCTTTTTACAGATTGCAATTGAAGATCTAAACTTTAAATAGACAGAGAACAGCAGCATATGCAGGCATAATTTACCAGGATAAACGTGACCATTTAAGGTTTTTTGGTGGGTTTTGTTTGGTTGGGTTTTGTTGTGGGTTGTTTTTGTGGGTTTTTTTAATACTTATATTGTAGTTTCAGTCTTCTCAGAGAGTAATTTTTGACTAAGTGGCTGGGGATGGTTCTGTAAAAACTGAAAAAAGCAGTGCCTTAACTTTTCCAAGCGCGTGTGTCATTAATTTTGTTTCCGTTGAATTAAAGTGCTTCCTGTAGCCTCTTTATTTGCATTTTTTTTTTTTTTTCAGTGCCAGTATGTTAAACTGCAGATACAGAATATTGAAAAAGGCGGGGTGGGGAGGCCAAGATAGGTTAAACGTAGGAATAGTTGCTTATTTGTCTGAGACTTCAAAAATGTATTTTCTATGAAGTCTTTCTTTAGTTTGTGCTGATTTAAAGCATGTACTCATGTGAGTACATTTGAGAGCATTTATGTAAGTAGTTCCACTGAAGCAATTCCTTTCAGGGAGTCTAGTGACAGTGAAAACCTTGGCATTGGACTTTTAGGGGAGAGCCTGATAACATACAGTAAGTGAGAAAGCTGCGCAAAAACTCTTCCGTTGGGGGAAGCTGTAGGGCCAGGACAGCCCATAAGGGTCATGTTCAGGACCGTGCAATTAATCTTTGATTCACGAGAAAACAAAGTGTTTTGCTAGTCGTGTGGTTTGGAAGCTGACCTTGTGTGACAAGTAACGTCAGTGATAATTGGATGCGTAGTTCAGTTGTTTCTAAACCTCTGCTGGTACATAACCCTTTTTCATAGAAGTTTTCTATTTTGTGTCTTCTCTGAAGCTCTGAGCAACTTCCTAAAAAAGCCAGATGTCCGTGAACGGTGCAGAAACTTGACCCTACCTGGCACTGCGCATGCAAACTCTTGGCAACTTATCAGTAAACATTCCAGGGCAAAGTTCTGCTGGTTTTGTTGGCAGTATGATAGGGGAGGAAAAATGAGTTACTAAAAGGAAAAACTGCTCTTGATTTTAAAAAATAAAATTATATTTAAAAACCTCACCTTTGTTATAACCCAATACAGTGCAACAAGGTAGTTGCATTTTGGGGAACTGGAGTCACATACTAGGTCTCGGGTGCTGGATTTTGGGGGGAAAAGGATTTTTGCTTCCTCCTTTTTAGCAGAATGGACCTGGCTCATCCCTCAAGTGCAGCTGTGTTAATTAGATATGATCTCAAAATATTTTGAGCTCTGTAGCCAAGCAGGATCGTCAATGGTTCAAAATGCAGGACTAAGAATAAGGGAATGTGGCTTTGAAATAATTAAAAAAAATATAAGTTAGACTGTCTGGTCTCAAGTCTCATGTGCCTCCGTTTTTCTGTTTGGTGGTTGTTTTTTTTTTTAATGGATGCATTTACTTTAATATGGATGTTTTCAAATATAGCTCTGACAACTTGGTATCTAAACAGTCTTCCTAATTGCTATAGTTATAGGCTTAAAATATATCTCAATTTATTGGTGTTGCAGTTTGCACTCATTTTCCACATTCAACACACATCTGCAGTCTGTTGAGAGGGAACACAGAAATTTCTGAGTTCCAAGAGTGCAAACTAGAAGAGAAATATTTCAGCTGTGACACCATACCTGTTGGCAAAAAATCACTTTGTAAAATATGCTGCAAAGCTAAAGGGAGATCATTGCTGGATGTCTTATAAGAACAGCGAGTCTTCTGTTTCTTTGCTATTTTAAAAACAAATGCAGTTGAATATAATGAACTTCATTAGACGAGGCCTGATTTTAATGTAATAATAAAATTACCTGGTTTGTAAAATTATTTTGGATGAAGTTTTCTTATATGTGTTTTAGTTGTCTGTAGTTTTTATTCCTGAACTTTTAATTTAAAAAAAAAAAAATGTTACTCTGTCTGTTGGAAATACTGACCTGAAATTACCTTTTTTTTTTCCCTTTTTTCCTAATAGTACTTTTCTGTATCTGAAATTCCTGGTAGTGTGGGCCCTAGTACTGTTGGCAGATTTTGTCCTCGAGTTCAGATTTGAGTATCTGTGGCCATTCTGGCTCTTCATCAGGAGTGTTTACGATTCCTTCAGATACCAGGGTTTGGTAAGTATAACACAAAATTACTGTCCCTTTGTAGGAAAATCCTGCAAAGTTTCAGGGCATGTTCCATGTTATACAATTAACTTAATGGCACTGGTGATCCATTTTCACAAGAGGAGGAATTTTCAAGTGACTAGGTGACGTGGGCTCAAGTCTCTTTTCTCTGACTGCCTATTTTATCTGTGACAGCAAAACACATAGCTATCGAATTTTCACCATAGGAAAATACTGTTTGAATTCCTGAGATTAGCGAATTGGTCTAGATCCCTATAAAACAGGGTTTTCTTTAAAATAAAATGGCAGCCCTTGCCTGTTTAGATATTTACTGCTCTCTGAAAGAGTAAATGACACTGCTGGTTGGTCATGGTCTTTTTTCCAGAAGGACAATATAGTAATGATAATACTACATCAACAGTGTAAATGCAAATCTTCAAACAAAATAATAAGGAATAAATATAGCTGTTTGGAGGCTTGTTGGAAGAGTGGATGAGCACAAATTCTCAAGTTGTGCCCGTTCCCTCTTAATTGGCTAAGTTTCTACTTTCATTGGCTAGACTGCTCCCTTTCTTTGCCCTGATTGTCAACAACACTAGTGCTTTCATGTTGAAATCATTGTGGTGTCACTATTAATAAACTGGTAATATTTGCTGGAATAAACCAAAACACTCTTCTTTCCCCCCACCCCTCCTTTCTTTTAGGCCTTTTCAGTATTTTTTGTTTGTGTAGCATTCACATCAAATATAATATGTCTGCTCTTCATACCAATACAATGGCTGTTTTTTGCTGCCAGCACCTATGTTTGGGTACAGTATGTCTGGCACACAGGTAGGTCACTGTTTCTTATTTACAACTTACTGATTTGAATATATGTCTTACAGCTCTTAGTAAAATGCAGAAACCCTCTTCTATTTGTTACATTTGTTTTAATGCACTTTTGTTATATGTTCTTTTGCTTTCGTTAGTGTGCTCATTTGCACTTGATACATGTCTGGGTGCATCTTGTAGTAATCCTTAAAGCTTGATCAGTGGAACTGAAAGTGTATAAACAGAAATTCCAGAGCAGTAAAAAAAAAATATTTTCCTGACTTCAAAACACTTCTGCAGCAATTCAGCAAATACAGAGTCCATACGAAGTTTGTGAAACAGTGTTACGTTCCTCCTCCTACTCAATCAGTGTGCTGTTAATTTTGGGTGTTATCATAGTTTAAATTTCCTATTAGTCAAATCTTTGTGTCAACTGGATTCAGTTTCTGAGCAAAAAAGCCTGGTAGTGCCAGTGGCTGCCCCAGCAGTTTGACACATGTATGGAAAAGTCTTCTCCCTGCTCCCACCCCCCCATTTTTTTTACCCTTAGTTGTTTGGGGTTGTTTTAATAAATTCTTGGCTAATGGGACAGCAGTTGGATAGGAGGGAGGTGGTTTAGTTTGCATGAACACTAATGCTTGACGTGGGTTATGTATATGTCTTTCCCTCAATCAGAAAATTTTAGGAATAAAACTTGAGGGTTTTTTTAGAGGTAAGTTTTCCCTACCCAAGTCCTTGGGATTTGGGGCTTTTGTAATATTTCATGTTAGACTTGCCATCAGATCACAAGAATTTCCAGGATAGCATGGATCATTTCTCAGCTTACTGGTGGAAGCAGTCATCTTTCTGACAAGTTAGTCATTTGTAATAATGACAATGTGGGAGCTAATGGAAGATACTGTGAACCAGTTGCTGCCCAATTTAAAATACGTAAAAATTCTGGAGTTATTTTTAGGATTGTATTAAGACGTTAAAGTGTTATCTGAAGTTGTTCTCAGGGTTGATGTTGAGAAACCCTAAAGGAAAAACCTGATGGGTCGGTTTTAACTGTAGCTATTGAGCCTGTTTAATATTTTAATTCACTGCAACCTTAGGGAGTCTTGTTTTTAAATGCTCATCTAAGTTGATGGGAACTTGCTCTTTGTTTTTTTAGGAAGTTACGATCTTTTTGGGTGCTATGTCTACCTAGCTGAAATGTTCAGTCCCTTTAGGCTGACAGTTTCTGCTGTAGGTTTCTCATTTACGCAGAGTGCAGCTATTCAAGAGAGGCCAAAGTAGAGACCACAGTAAATAACGTCAGGGCCTCAGAGTCATGCTCTTTTTAGTTTCAAATTTGAGATCGGTTTCAGATCAGCACACAATATGTTGCTGTCAGTACCTAATCAAGAACTTTGTTTATTTTTATGAAGCTTGTGGCATGTAACTGGAATTGATTTGTGGAAATTTACAGTGGCTATATTGCAAGCAACAGTGGCATTTTCCATTGGCCAAGAGGTTTAAGACCTTAGTTTTGCTTGGCTTCTGTTTTACATTCTCACCAGCAGTGCTGGAGAAAGAAATCAATACGGCATCCTAAATGTTCCTCTGATGTAGAGTTGTGAGTTGCAGACTGTTGTCTGCATTACTGTATATGGAGTAACCAGTACTGTGCTTACTCACTCCTGTTTTCTCAGCAGATTTGCTCACTGCTGCTACTAAGATATACCTAACTTGGAGTGAAAAAGTAGTCCAAGCTTACCACTTCTGACTCAAAGATCATAAGCTGTAACATTACCTCATCTTCTGCAGTTTCTTCCATTTGTGTTCCTTCTCTGTATAGGGTTTTGTGCCAAGCTATTTCATTAGCTGTGCATCTGTTATTTTTCACTGA
This sequence comes from Strix aluco, assembly GCF_031877795.1. NCBI lineage: Eukaryota > Metazoa > Chordata > Aves > Strigiformes > Strigidae > Strix > Strix aluco. The sequence goes on from NC_133956.1 coordinate 3,863,373, forward strand.
TGCCTTACAAAAGTAATAAAGCAAGATAAGAAGACAAAAGTTTACAGTTGGTTTAAAATAAAGACATAGTAGATACTTTAATGTGAAAAAAACCTCTTACAATTTCCTATATGTCTGAAAATTTCCCTTGACTTTTGGAATGTTTTAAAAACAAAATATTTGCTGCTTGTAATATATTACTAAGGTGTTTCTTCTTCTCTTCTCTCAATAGAGAGGGGTGTGTGCTTGCCAACAGTATCACTGTGGATACTTTTCGTTTATATTGAAGCAGCCATTAGATTTAAAGATTTAAAAAACTTCCATGTAGACCTTTGTCGTCCATTTGCAGCACACTGGTAAGTGTTTTATTCTCCTTTTCTTATTAACCTTTGTTTCACCAGGGAAATTAATATTCAGGGCTTCTTATTTTGGTTCAGGGTTTGGCTGTTCAGTTCTCCCCTCGCACATCTGTCATTAAATATTCCACGAGCAATGTATGCTAAGTGTTAACCAGGTGCAACCTTTCTGAAGATACAGTGCTTGTGAGCTGCAGGGAATTTGTAGCGTGGCTATTCCTAGCATTTCTTGAAAGTTCTTGTCATCTACAAATACTGTATTTACATAGTGAATAGATAGTGAAACTGTTTTTTAGCTACTTTTACCAATAACTTATGTATCCAGTTATGAAAATTTTCTTCTTTTTCTGTAACAAAGTGCTCCTCTTTTTCCCCTCCAACAAGAAGGGTTCTCATGAGCCTCTGATTTCATAGTTCACCAGAGGAAGTGAATAAGCCTCAGGTTGAAAATCATGACAGAATATAAAAAACAAACACTTACTACACCACTTCATTGGAAGTGATAAGAGTGACTTCAGGCAAAAGCCTTAACTGCAGAGTATCCATATCTGGAAGAAATGCGCTTTTATTCTGCAAGTTTTTAGTGTAGCATGCATTGATTGGGCTACGTTTAAAATATGTCCTGTTTTTCCTGGAGTCATTTGGTCCAGTTCCCTGTGATACAGTCTCCAATAAATTAGACATCTGTCATTTTAATTTATATTGTCTACATTGTGCAATAAATCCCTTAAACACTAATTAAATTCTATAATAGGTTCCAAAAGCACTTTAGGAGCTGTGAAGAAAGGTCTTTCTGCTGCTGAATTGGATGCAAACATTTTGGCTTGTCATCAGAGTTTTAGAACTGTAGCTACAGCTGGCTTTACACAGCGTTACAAAAGAAGCATTGGCAGAGATAATGTCAGATGCATATGCAAATGATTCTTGCATTCTGGCAGCTGACTTAGAAATGCAATTTGCACAGTGCTATTACTGAGCAAAGAATGAGCAGATTTTAATGGTTAATAGTCATCTGCATCTGAGTGTTCCCCTGATCGAGGATACCTTCAGTGTTTAAAATGCAACTTCACTGCGCTTTGTTAAAGTACTTGTCAAAGATACATTTATTTTTATACAGAGATGTTTGCTGATTGATCGGGTATCCTTGTTAATAAATACGCTAGCATGATTTGTTAGCGTTCTGTTTCGGTGCAGTTGTCACAAGCTAATAAGAACACAAGCTAATAATTCTGTGTGATGAAACTGATACGCAAAAAAAAATAATTCTGAAGTTGTGTTACGCTTCTGTCACCCCCATCAACAAATGGAACTGCAGAGTCTGGCTGGAAGTGAAATTCTTCATATCTTATCTGTCAGTAAGATAAGTGGAAGAACTAAGTTTAGAGATCAGATATTTTTCGCTTACGGCTTCAAGGTCAGCCTCCTAAAGAAGGATTTCCAAAGGCAGTTTGTTGCCCACAAGAGATGTCTCAATTGTGGCCATCCTCAGCAGAGGCAGGTGGTTACTGAGGCTTCGCCTCCAGGGTCACTTGGAGCTGTACCAGGGTGGGGGATGGCACTTGGGCCCAAAGCTGTGTGTTCCAGCAGCTTCTCCAGCTCTTGTGTCTCAGTGAGAAGGTATCACTGGGCCGGTGGCAAAGGCGGCATTTTGGAGAACCGTTGTTTTGTCTCAGCTTTAAAGAGTGGTGGAAAAGGGATCTGCTCTTCGTTTCTGAGTGCAAAAGGATGGGGCTAAGGATCAGTTTCTGCTTTCACCATTCTGGATGAGTGTTTGTTAACACATCTCCCAGCTTAACGTCTTTACATATTACATGGCCCTTTAGGAACAAAATTTGGGAACTTCTGCTGTATTTGGCTCTTATCTCCTTAAAAGATGCATAATTCCTAGTCTGGTGCTTGCCTAAAAGCTGTCTTTGCTATGCGTAGTGCAATTGCATTGTCGTGATCCTTTAATCTATGCTAGTGTTAATTGCTGTCTGTAATGAACTGTAATTTTGACTTGATAAAGAGGTGCCTGTGTTTTTGAACTGTAACTTTATTGTAGTGCAGCAAAAAAAAATTTATATATAATTTTCTATGAAAAGTTGTAATCCAGATGTACTCACAGCGATATAATTTATTACAAGTTATTAATTTGCTATTATGGTTACATTTTGAATAATAACATTGCTTTTTTTTTTAGTATTGGCTACCCTGTTGTGACTTTGGGCTTTGGCTTTAAAAGCTACGTCAGCTACAAAATGCGTTTAAGAAAACAAAAAGAAGTACAGAAAGAGAATGAGTTCTACATGCAGCTTCTCCAGCAAGCTCTGCCCCCAGAACAGCAGATGCTACAAAGGCAAGAGAGGGAGGCAGAGGAAGGCAAGTTATTACTTTACGTGTTTGCTATTATCTGCTATTTAAAAAAGAAAAAGCCTGCTAAGGAAGAGCTGCTTTAGTCCATGTTGTTTTGATGAAAGTACAGTGAACTTAGAAACAGAGGACCCAGAAATAAAATTATTTTGGCAGTGGTTAGTATGACAGTAGAAATGAATTATGACCTCTCTGTTTAGTTCTTTATTAGCAACTGCATCAATCTAGTCAGTCAGTGTTCTGTGAAGCAGTAGTATTTATTATTAAATCCCTTGGTTACTGTTTCCTGCCTGTAATGAGAAAAAAAAAGTCTTACAATATCACGTGACTTCTGATTTTCTTTTCTAGATAGACTCTAATAATGATTGTTTTCTGCAGAAATGATTGATGTGTACTTAATGATTTTTCTTTGTATGTCACAGTATTGATTGATTTAATGAACTAAGTATTTTTTTATTTTGGTATTTCAGCAGCCAAAGGATTATCTGATATGGATTCCTCAATACTTTTGCAGCACAATGGAGGCATTCCAGCCAATAAAAAAATATCTGCAACGTTGCCAGAGCTAGAATATAGAGAAAAAGGGAAAGAAAAGGACAAGGATGCTAAGAAACACAACCTTGGAATAAATAACAATATTTTGCAACCTGTAGACTCTAAAATACAAGAAATTGAATATATGGAAAACCATATCAATAGTAAAAGATTAAATAATGATCTTGTAGGAAGTACAGAAAACCTCTTAAAAGAGGACTCATGCACTGCCTCGTCCAAAAATTACAAAAATGTCAGCGGAGTTGTGAACTCCTCGCCTCGCAGTCACAGTGCAACTAATGGGAGCATCCCTTCCTCATCTACTAAAAATGAGAAAAAACAGAAATGTGCTAGCAAGAGCCCAAGCACACATAAGGACTTAATGGAAAATTGTATTCCTAATAACCAGCTGAGCAAACCAGATGCACTGGTAAGGTAAGTTTGATCTGAGCATTGTGTAACAGCCTGGCTTATCCTCCTTTTGTTCCAGTACATCAGATCTTTTTCTTTTTCTCAGGAAAATGTAATTTATGATCCCATAAAGAAGACCTAATTGTCTAGTAATGGGATAAGATAACTAGGAACTGGGCCTTCTGGGTTCTGTTCCTGATTTTTGCCTCTGGTTTGCTATGCAGCCTGAAGCAAATTGCTTCCTTTCTACCTCAGTGTATGATAGTCACCTACCTCACAGGGGTGTTGTGAGGCATAATAAATAGCTTTGACAGTCATTTGATGGAAGGCATGAGAGAAATGTGGAGAATCACTATTAGAGAGCTTAGTGGGTGTGTTCTGGACAAACCTTCCATGGAGTGACTTTTATATCTCGGGGGAATTCAGTGGGGTTTGGTAGGGCCTGAGCAGGTGTTTTGTCTTGGGTTTTTTTGTTCTGGGCTTTTTTGTTTGGTTGGGTTTTTTTTCCCCCTTGAAATGTTTGGCTTCTGTTTTGATCTTCAACTCCCAAGTATAGATGCAAAGTATCAGCTACTATGTAACTCCTTAAAGTGATAAGTTCAGATTCTTGCTTGCACACCTGTTGCCTTACTGATTTAAGTACAGGTCACAGGGATTTCATTCAGCTACCTTGTAAACTATAAAGATTGAAGAAGTCACATCTTTCCATATGCTTATCTGAAGTTTAAAGAAAGATGTATTTATGAAATGCAGCTAAGTACTTACACCAAGTCAGTCATGAGACATACGGTGTTGTCGTATGTTACCAGAACAAGTACTTGTAAGTAGTATGTAACTGTTTGGAATGGGGATAGAGATACGTCTAGAACAAAACTGTTGCACAGTTATGCACTTTCATACCATTCCTGGCATGTGTGTCTCTTTTTTCTTTTCTCATGTGCTGAACACTCTTTGGCCAACAAATCCTTGTTGGTTAACTTAATTGGCAGATTCACTTTCCCTGCAAGTACCTTTTGGTAATTGGACTTTTGACTCTGGTCTGTCTCTGAGGATTTGTGCTATGTGACTACAGTTACTTCAATGGAAATAATATTTTCTCCTCTGATAACCACTCTTCCAATTAAATATTCAGACTAATTGATACTTAATGTCTGTAGAGAAAGAACCTGTACGAAGCAAATAAGAAACCAGCTAATCAATCTAATCTGTGAATCGAATTCAGCCAAGATGAATGGGATACAGATGGCTCTGTCTTCAGCAAAGCTGCATCTAAATAAACATGTACAGGACTGCTGGTTTTGTACGTTGCCAGTTTCAGATGGGCATCTCTATACTCTTTATGGCTTATTTGCTCACTGAAGATGAGAACAAGTCAGTTCAGCTTTGCTGCAGTTCAAAATACTCATAAGTCTTGAGAAAAGTGCTTTATTGAATGACCTGCCAGGCTAAGAATTTTGTCCCATGTAGCTGTGACAAGGAATGAGTTTTAAACCTTGTATGTTTTAAGTTTTAAATTACACATTGAAATTTTTATGTGCTCTCTGTGTGTGTGCAGTGACCATTGTCATTGTAATTGTCCAGTGTGAGTTTTCTAATGCAGAAGTGAGCGTACAATAACCTAGACTGTGCCCTTACAGAATTCTAGCTCCTCTAATTCACTGGGCAGGGACTGTGCACACGATTAGTGTACTCTGAAAGTGCCTTTGTGCAACGTAGCCTTACTCTGCCCTGAATGTGAATTAAGCTCCTTCAGTCTCTTGTTTGTCAAGTGTTTCTGTGTGATGTGTGGGTGTGATGTGGCTGTTGTGCTTCGTGTAGCTGCTTATTGTACACTGATTTCCCCATGCAGGCGAGCCAGGAGCACTTAAAACACCAACGTCCTGTGTGTTGTTGCTCAGTTTCTTACGAATGTAGATGACTGAAATCATTCATGAAATCTTGTTTCTATTCAGGTTGAGTATGTAACTCCTACACCAATGGAAGCATAAACTTACCTGACAAAACGGATGGGATAGAATGCACTTAAATTTAAAAATTCATGTTTATTTTTTTTAACTTGTCAGTTATCCTCTCCCTGGAGTGTAAGGCTTTTGTTCATCATCTTTCCCACTTCCAGCAGTATTACTCATTCCTGTTATTAAACTTTTAGTCTACATCAATGCTGTACCCTGAAAAGGGCTGTGTAAAGTCCTGCATTTGTGTCCGACTTCCAGATCAGAACTGCTCAGCTTCCAAATAAAGATGCTTTTTATAACTTCTTGTCCAGCAGACTCGCAGCAGGATGTCAGAACCAAGCTGCTTTCCTTTTGTGTTCACAAATTATTTCCTTAAGCTGACTAACCAGTATTAAATGTAAAATATGCCTTATGACTGCTAGGGACTCAGGATTAACAGGGGTTATCCAAGACAGGGAAGATTGGGGTTTTCTGACAACAAGACAGTTTTGCATGCTTGTTAACTTTTTGTCTTAAATACTTGGTGTGACATTTATATCTGAAAGGGTACTGCTAATCGGTTTAAGTTTCTATTTTACATATACAACGTTGCTCTTATTTGAAACAGTAAGTTTTTGTTCTGTCTGGTAACTAGTTAGTGCATGTGTGTTTAGTTTTCTGGAGAGGAAGTTACTGATCCCCATCTCTAGGTTATATTATTGTCATCTTGAGAGCTAGAGCAGAGGGCTTCTGGAGGCTCTGTCCCTGCTGATCAGCCCTGAAAGTAATCTCTTAGGTTTTTTCGTTCCTATAATTGAAATGAATTATAGACTCATGAAATGGTTTGGGTTGGGAGGGACCTTAAAGCCCCTCTAGTCCCAACCCCCCTGCCACAGGCAGGGACACCTTCCACTAGCCCAGGTTGCTCCAAGCCCTGTCCAACCTGGCCTGGAACCCTTCCAGGGAGGGGGCAGCCACAGCTTCTCTGGGCAACCTGTGCCAGGGCCTCACCACCCTCACAGGGAAGAATTTCTGCCTTAGATCTAATCTAAATCTCCCCTCTTTCAGTTTAAAACCGTTACCCCTCATCCTACCCCTACACCCCTGATCAAGGGTCTCTCCCCCCTTTCCTGTAGCCCTTTTAAGTCCTGGGAGGCCACTCTAAGGTCTCCCCGGAGCCTTCTCTTCTCCAGCTGAAGCCCCCCAACCCTCTCAGCCTGTCCTCACAGGGGGGTGCTCCAGCCCTGGGACCATCGTCTGAGTATCTACTTCTGATGGATGCTGAAATCTGCTGTTTGTTTGTCAGGCACTTAATAATTGAATCTCTGATCTGAGCCGCTAATTTCCCAACACTATGGTAATTGGGCCAGTAGAGGGGGGGGGGGTACATTTTTTTTATCTGGTGGAGGGATAAATGTGGTATCCCTTTACACTTAATATGGTTTGTCAGTAGGTACAGAGCAAGTTGACTTCTTGTTACTGTTTCACTGTCACTTCTGAGGTGCAGGAGGTTTTGTTCATGTTTTAGGGGCTTGATGTATGGAAAAAGTCCAAGCTGTGATTGCTGCAGATATTTTTTTTGGGGGGGTGGGTTGCATATTACACAGTAATAATCATGTCCTGCCTCTAGCTATTTGCACCCTTAAAAAAAACAAACCTCAACCAAAAAAACCCCACCAAAAAACACACAAAAAACTGGCAGTGCAGCTTGGCAAAATTGTTTGTATCCATAGAGGTCTTGCCTTTGGCACATGAGGTGTTGAAACAAGCTGTCTTATGTACTAATTATTCTCAGAGATAACGATGATATCTTCTGGCAATTGGACTAAGAATATTTGTGAAGCAAGGGCTGGTCTACCGCATCTTATTTTACTTTTCTAAAATTTGATATTACCTGCAGAGACAGCCTTGAAGGTTTTAATGTAAATTTCTGTCCATTTGATTCTAATTATTGTACATCTTCTGTGGCACCATTCATGTCCTAAAAGTGCTTGCTGCTTCTTCCTTATCCCCCCTGCCTGAAATGGCATTAGTATACCAGAAGGCTTTCTGCTGTCAGCTGCAGTGGGGGAGATTGTCAATGTTTCATGCAATATGATGGGAGCGATGGAAAGTATAGAATAGAAAAGCAAAAGAATTGGGAATTTAAATTAGAAATCTGGGAGACAATCCTTCTAGCAGACCATTTTCAAGCCACTGTCAACATAGTGCTTGGACTGTTCAGAAACAGAATAACCTTTTGAAATGCCAACTACTTGGATCAATGCTGTGTAGGAAAAAAATAAGTAACTCGGCTTTCTCTCTGTGGATTACTGTCTTTTTGGTAATGAAAAATGCTCTGAGGAACTGTTAGTAACAGCATATTAGTTACAGCAGGAGAACCTCAATGCTGTGGGATCACATTGACTACTTCAAAGAAGGAGGTGCACTGCAGTGGATGCTTATGCCAACAGATTGGGCTTGAACAGAAGAAAGGAAAAAAAATGTGTCTCTTAGAAAAGCATCTGAGTGCCTTCTGGGTCTTTTAAAACTTTAATTTTTATATAAATTGTGTTTAATTTTTGTGCAGTTGCCATGTGATTATGGAATTGCATTAACCGAGTAAACTAAGCCACAAGGATATATTATTCACCAGTTACTGATACTTAGGAGGAGTAAGCTGAATTGAGTTGTCTTTAAGTTGATCCATCAATCTTCCCTGAAGCATTTGGAAAAATACTGAGTCTTGGAGGTGATTACTGATTAATTCTCTTCGTCAGTGAGATCAGAAATGATATGTGATAGTGCTGAGAAAAGAAAATGGGTAAATCTGCATTTATAGTAATGACAAACCGAAAGAAATTGGCCTTGGTTGTATAAACAGCACAATGTAATAATCTGCAACTACAAACCCTCATTTTAAAAATAGTTGTGTGTCAAAATGACTTGTAGTTTGTGCAGCAATAGAGAAAAGTATCTTCTAGAAGTCAGGTTTTCTTCACCCGCCCTTTGTAAATAACTTTTCCAATAAGCCTGGAAATAAGAGACTTAAGCAGAAAATGAAATGGTAGAAAGAATAATAATAAAAAAAAAAATGCTGTCTTATTGGGTCATTTATCATTGTAACAGTAGTGCAGACTATTACGGAGGGGAGGAGGGAAGACTCCACGCACTAGTCTGTGCTTGTAGCAGCGAAGCTTTATGACAGTGTATTGGTTTACCTTGATGATGTGCTTTCATTTTAGAAAGGGGGCAACAGAAAGGGTGTTTTTAATCTCCTTGTATTTCTGTGAAAATGATGGATGACCTCTCTGTCTATATACAGAGAAGAGCTTTGACTTACCGTTCCACAGGAGGAAATTTTTAGGCTGAAAATGTTTGGCTGGACTTCATAAGATGGATAAGAACATGGTTACACACCAGAGAGTGCAAGGAGTACGTGTGGTTTTGAGGGGAAACGAACTTCACGTGTGTGGGGTTTTTTTTTAAATTAAATTGTATCTCTAGCTAATTACAGCAGGTCTGGGATAGAAACCATAAACCATACAGGAAACATTTGGTCCCTGCATTATGATGGATTATTAGCTTCCTAACTCATTTTAGATAGTAAGAAGCATTTATTTGCTCTATAAATTGCAGAAAACATCTGCTCTGGTACTTAAAGCTATAGCAAAAACTATGGCATAATGAAAAGGAATAATTAAAATTGGTAAAATTTTACTTTAAAACTTATTTCTAAACAAGTCCGTCGACAGATAAATTTCCGATGGTTTTGTCTGCCATTGACTTGGAAGAGATTAGTTTTGTCTGTATTAATTCTCTTCTGCCCCTTTGGAATTGCACTACAATAGCTGATCACTTGCTGTATGGAGATTGATCATGTTTTACATATGTTATTCTGTCTTTTGACTGTTTAAGGTCATCTGTACAGATAGAAGTGATTGTTTCACAACAGAACAAAAGCTTTTAACTGTATGGTGGTCTGAAAAAATCAGATGTGTGGAAGTACTCTAATCAAAGGACTCCAGTAAGTCGAACTGGTGAAGTTGCCACTCTTTTACTCCTGAGCCTACTGTGAGCTCATTTGTAGTGGCTAGTAAATCAGGGAGTCTTTGTGTTTGAATGGACGCTCAAGGTGTATAATTCCCACTTTACACCTGCTAGCAGTTTCTAAGAAAAAGAAACTCCTCTCTGCAGCATTTAGTGAAGGAAGGGTTGCAGGCGAGCAGCACCAGCTGCTCATAGGCAGTTATATTCTATCGGTTTGTGGTTTAGTGGTGTGGCTACTGGTTTTTTATAAACAACAGAAGCACCCAGAGTTTGATCAGTTCTTGCTGAGTTTAGTCCTGACTCCTTTGTGATTACGGTGAAAGTCATAATGAAGGGCAGGTCAGCCTCATTTTCCCGTAAGTTACCCCAAGTCCCCTGTGATCCTTCAGACTCAAAGGATGAATATTTGACACTTGGAGCATGCTTGAAAAGCTAAGGTGGAAGGGACATCCATGACGCTTTGGCTCTGTGTTCAGGCAGGTTTGAATGATGTATCATGAGTGTGTAACACTTCCTGATCCCGATTCTCACAAATTTAATGTACACAGCTCTGGCTGGTCTCTTACCTACACTAAGTAAAAAGGAAGGCTGTGGCTTGCGGCCTCCCGTAATTCCTCCTGGTTTGGGAAGTAGACATCCTTTCTGGTCATGTTTGTGTGCATTCTACAGATCACACAGGTTTCATCTTTCTTTACAGCACAGTCTGGACCAGCCCCATGAGCACTGCAAGTACAGAGCCTGTACTGAAACCAGCGGGAATGCCATGAACCAGATGGCTTAAGAAGTTTGAACTAATGTCAGTGCTCTGTTGCCAAAAATACAAATTCAGCTTGTCCTGTGCCAGCACCTCCGATTTATTTGAGCTTTACCTGATCAGTGCTTCTTTTCCTAGAATACTAAATACCCAAAATAAATCCTGGTATATCTTATTTGAGCAAGTTTGACATAGTGTTGGTTATAGGGAAGAGGCTATTAACAGCTGTCTTACTTTCACAGTTATCACTTTATTGTAGACATGTATGTGGAAATTATTTATAGATACTTGTCGATGTAAAGTGTGTGATTTATGTGCATTCCTTTACGTTGTCCTACCCACCATTTTTTCACTTATTTATGAAAACCTATATTAAAACCAATCAGCTGTTGGCAGAAAACAGTCTGTTAATGCTTCCTACAGCATCTTACTCTCTTCAGTTAATGTTTGCTCTTTCTAAAACATTTAGTTTCTGTTTATCAGAAGATTAAATTGAACTGCTATATCATCGCCCAGCGACTGTCCAGCTCTATCACTTCACATACTGAACACGGTGAAAACACATACCTAGTAACGCCTGCTGATGGGTTTTCCATTTTTGGTTTGTGTGCTATGGTTGAATGAATATTTGGTTAGGTTTGCAAATTCTTTTCCTCCTACAACAGAGTACAAAGTGCTGAAATGATGTGTGGTCTTCAATATGAAATGTGTATTTGTTTCGTACTATTACTATTTGCCTATTAAAAGTTGTTTTTTTTCTTTTTAAAGGTACATTTGACAACAGTTTATACTATATTAAAAGGAATTCTTCTTACCAGAAATTCAGGTGTAGCTGGAAAGACAGCTTAGTAGAGCTGTAGAAAGTGGGATGTGAGCATTTAAGTTACATAAGTGTATTATAGACCATGCTCCTTTATAGGCTGCTTCTTGCTGTTAATTTACCCAGTAGACCTCTTCAGTGCCGTTTCAGCCTATTACAGATGTATTTTTATGAATTTCCATAAGTTTGATGAGTCCACATTTAACCTATTGATTTGTTCACACAGGATGTTCTTGTGCCTCGTATCTCTCACTAGCATTTTAGGTTGAGATTTTCCTGCACTGAAGCCCAAAAGAGCTAAGTGTTTTCATTATGAGGACAAAGAGCTCTTACCGTTCATCTGCGCTAGTGAATGTCAAGAAGGGCAGCTCATTTGGGCTTTTGTGACTCTTTTTCCCAAGTCTTAATGTTCAACTACCACTAATTCTGTATGGAACTTCAGGAAATAAAAACATCTTTATCTTTTTTTAATGAACATTTAAAAACTTTTAAATCAATAACTGATGGAGCAAATTAGGATTGACAGAGAGGCGTATTAGCTTTAAATAAGTATGTAACAGTGCTCAAAAAATGGTTGACTGTTCACCTGTGATGCCTTTTCATTCTAAGACTCAATAATCTTATTTTGAAAATGTGAGGAAAAAAGTAAGGTTAGCTGGGTGCCTCTCTTTAGAAATGTGTTTTATTTAACCGATTTTTGTTGAAAATATTTTAATTAATAAGCTTGCATGAGTCTTCAAGAGCTTTCAAAAGCTACAGTTAAGCATATAGCAGATGGTCTCTGTTCAGGAGCAATTAAAACTAAATTTACTGACTCCTGAACTGTGGATGACTTAGCACGTTCTCTTTATTCAACATGCGCGTCGTGTACTTCAAAGGGGGGAAAAAAAGGTTTAGGTGAGAATTCAGCAGTATGCTCCATAGCTCAGCTATAACTAACAAATGAAACTCATAATTTGTTGAGAAAAGTAAAATTTGTTCATATGTGCAACTGTCCTTATTTACAACTTCTGAGACTTACCCATTTCACTTCTGCTAGAAGGGGAAAAATATAATTCCATAGGATTTGTTTTACAACTCTGCAGTGCATGGAGGAAAACAAAATTCCTGTGGGAGGTTGTGAAGTGTGTGTATAGCTATACATACAGGTATATATGTATAGTTATATAAAACATTATTAATTAGCGAGGATAGACATAATTTCTGAGAGTTGATTATTTTAAGTATGAAGGGTTTGGGGGGTTGGCAGATGGTATGATGTTTATTCTGCTTATTTTTATATAACGTGCTTGAACCTTTGGGTAACTGGGAAATAAAGTTGAAATTGTCTTTTAAAATTGTCTTTCTTAGGTTGGAACAAGATATTAAAAAGTTAAAGGCTGACCTGCAAGCGAGCAGGCAGATCGAGCAGGAGCTACGTAGTCAGATCAGTTCTCTGACTAACACAGAGCGGGGAATTCGATCTGAAATCGGACAGCTCCGGCAGGAAAATGAACTGCTTCAGAACAAGTATGTGCTTCTACACAGCTGTGTAAATTAGTTGCTGATGACTGTAGTCTGGTAAAGGGGAAGTGTTACGTTAAGACTCTACAAAGTTTGAGGCACTGGTCTGTAAATCCAGCAAGACTCATTTGGGACCATTGACAGCAAGTTATTTTTAGTAAGTAAAATCATCTATTAAATCCCATACCTGTTACCTTCCAGATTACACAATGCTGTACAAATGAAACAAAAAGATAAACAAATGATCAGCCAGTTGGAGAAGAAACTAAAGGCAGAGCAGGAGGCACGAGCCTTCGTAGAAAAACAATTAATGGAAGAAAAGAAAAGAAAGAAGTTGGAAGAAGCAACTGCTGCACGTGCTGTCGCATTTGCTGCTGCTACAAGGTACTTCGTTCTACCCCAGAAGCAAGCTCAGCTCCAGAAAATTACTGAAATGTAGCTGTTGCTACTGAAATGTGTTTAGGGGGGATTTGGGGACGCATTTTTCACTCTTCTGTACGTGAAGGAGTAGTCTGTATTTGATTTTTTTATTTTTTTTTTTTAAAAAAAGAGCTTTATTTGTATTAAGAGGTTTATTTGCGTTTAGGCAGTGGGAGGACTGGGAGATTTCTTTCCGTGAAGCTGAGTCTCAGTACTCATGTACATCACATTTACAGGGTGTAAAGGGTGAATATGCTCTAAATTATCGCCTGTACCTTGACTGTGCTGACAGAGAGATGTTGTACCCTGCATGGGTCAGTCTGCTTTAAAAAATGGAACATCCCCTTTCATGTGGGGACTGTGAATCGAGGATTCATGCAATGATGTTGGCTAAAATATTGTCTTGATGTCACATCTTGGAAGTTTTCTGCTCTAGCCAGTGACTACCAGTGCTCAGCACAGTGGTGGTTCAGTAGTAACATAGGTGTATAGATGGGAAGTTTTTCAAGATGAAAGCATGGCACAAGTGTGGATGACTTTAATATGCAGTGCTCCAAATAGCTAAAAAAAATTATTTCTGCTTTTCTGTTCTCCATATTTTATAAATATTCCAAATTTCTAAGACTTGAGGCATAACACCGAATAACTTTTTGCAGCTTTTTGCATTGTTACCATAAGGGAAATTCTCTTGCTGAGAACAAAGTTAGTTTTCTTTTTTTATTCTTCAATATTTATATTAATTTTCATGTTATAAACAGTTCAGGAATGATAGCTTCATTCTTATTTTATTTTCTTCTCTCTTAATGTTTTTTCTGCAGAGGAGAATGTACTGAAACTTTACGAAATCGTATCCGAGAGCTGGAGACAGAGTGCAAGAAGCTAACAATTGACATAAAGCTGAAGGAAGATCAGATACGAGAACTAGAAATGAAAGTTCAGGTAATGAGAAAGCACCAGAGGCTTAGATCAGCATCACAATGAGTGCTTTCAGCCCTCTGAAATTGGTGGATCTACATAAAAGGCAATCAGCACTGTCAAGAATTATGCTCTTCAGATGTCTGTCTTGCATGTCTTGCATCAGGCTTTGTAAGAATGTGGGTATGAGAAAGGTTAATAGTCTCAGCTCCACACCATTCAGTTGTTTAAATTATTAGAATTTTCTCCCCGAGCCAATGGTCTGGATAGACTGAGAATATAATCTCAACAACATTGTTTGTCTAATGTGAGGAGGTTGTTGCCAGTATGTATCATAAATTTCACTGCTAGCAAGTAAGATTGCTGACTCAATGCAGTCTTAATCACCAGCCAGACATATTTTTTTTTTTGGTGAAAGTGCTTGAATATGGAAAGTACGTTGTGGTAGACTTGTAGCAGACACGTTGTCTGGCGTGTTAGAGTTTAAGAGCTCAAATGTGTGAGTTGAAGTTGACCTTATTCCTTTAAAATGTCTGTTCCTAAAGATGTACTCGGACTGTCAACTGACAATTTGCATGAATATGTATTTTTAATGTCTTGTGGTTTTTTAGACACTCTTCAAAATCCACCTGGTGTTATTGTGAACTTGTTTCCAAATAACATATGCAGCCTTGTTGTTCCTGGGTTTACCGAACCCTTGAAAGCAAGTATGGTTTATCCATGCAGAATAGGAGCATGGCTTTCAAATAACTAAAACCAGCTATAGTCAAGCTTTTTAATTTTATTAGCATCTTCAAACTGTTAGAGAAGCCTTTTGGTACAGGTGTTACTATTTTTGCTGTTGTATTATTTCTTCATTTAAAAGTATAGAACTCTTTTTGTGTGTGTGTGTGTGTATAGTATTTCTTTTTTTTTCATAGTCAAAATGTTATTGCATACTTCCCAGCCACAAGGTGCCTGTTTCTTATGTGCAGAATACTCGCTCCCTCCTTTTCTTTTTTTCTAAATTTCTGGGTTTGCAGCCCAGTTAGGTTCAGTGTGGGAAGTATTGTGAGATAAAGAAATCCCTCTCATCAGCCAACTGAAATAGCTTAAAATACTGATTTAGTATCACTTTAAACTGTCTAGCAAGAGATCAGTCCCCAGTCTAGCCATTTTGCTTGTGGGAAGTGTTTTCATACTCCACAGCTTGGCTGAGAGGACTCTGCGGCTGCTTAGCTGGCACCTGGAAGTGCTGAGGAGGATTTCTGGGTGGAGGGTCTCGATACGGATGATAGAGGGCTGAGAAGCAGAGTAAATGGTACTTGCTCACCGCACTGTAATTATGCATTATACAATATGGCTTTAATCACTTGTATGATGGTCATGTATAATTACTGAAGGTAATATTACAGTGTCCTTAATTAACCATCATTTTAATTTTACAGTATTAATACCAGGCCCAGTGGTGTGCTGTGGGGAAGAGAAAGACTTCTCAGTATATCTCATGTGTAAAGTCGATGAGAATAACATTTGTCCTAATTACTCCTACAGGAACTGCGGAAGTACAAGGAAAATGAGAAGGATACGGAGGTGTTAATGTCAGCACTTTCAGCCATGCAGGATAAAACACAGCACTTAGAGAACAGCCTGAGTGCAGAGACAAGAATCAAGCTGGATCTGTTCTCTGCGTTAGGAGATGCAAAACGGCAGCTTGAGATTGCCCAAGGTAACATGGGATAGTTTAATTCAACACATAGTACTGACTGAAATCATGAGAACAGAACATCCTACCTTTTTATTCAGGGGTGGGCTCCAGCCCCCGCTCAGCATTTCAGCTTTCAGGGCTTTGTGAATGTGAGCCTAAGCTGATCAGCTGCCCTTATTTCCCCAAGCTATTGAACTGAAGACAGTAAATGTCAGGCTGGGCGTTTAAGTTAATTTATGATGATTTTCTACGTTTTTATAAACCATTACCTTAAAGTTGGAGAACTTAATTTTGAAGAGCTAGAAGATAAAGTAATAGTTGCCATCTATTAATCCCTTGTCCTTGGATCCTAATAATATTTTACTATTCCTGAAGTAAATACAACCTAAATGTGGGGAGAAAAAATAACGCAATCTGTCTTAAACTTCACGCTGGTGAGGTCAGTGGGGATGCTGGTGTCCGTGTTGGGCCGGTGTTGCAGCCACCAGAGGGAGCATGAAGCCAGGATAAAACCCTGCCCAGACTGTCCTTTGTTCAGCTGTTCAAACCGTGAAGCAAAATTAAATAACCTTTTGATTTAGTACCTGTTTAGTTTCCTTGCAGAAGTTTGCTTGGTTGCAGGAAAATTTGATTAGAGTGAGAAATTTTTTTTTGTTTCACGTTGGCGTTTCTCTTTACGTAGTTTCATAAATTGCTGCAGTGATGTTGTGAGTGTGCACAAAGAGGGTTTAGAAAAATGATGAGGACAGTTTTGAAAATAAAGTAAATAACACATTTAATAAGCAAACACATGTGCTCATATGAGGTGCTTGTAAAATGTGAACAGAAAAGTGCAGAAAAAAGTTGAGCCATGGAAGAAATCTTTTGGTATGGTGCAGCTGCGTACCCAAACAGTGCAAAATCTACTGGAAGTGCTGTGTCTAGTTGTGTTACATGGTAACTAGAGATAATTAAACTTGGGTCATTAAGACGAACCAGGAGTCACTTGAGTTGTGGTTATACTGGTACCACATTAGAGTGCTGAATGTCTTCTGGGGGTTTCGCTTCAATAGCTCTCATCATTGAACAGCTGGTGGAGGGTGAGAACATGCTGCTGGTTCTAAGTGATGTTATTTGCTGTTTTCAGGGCAAATCATTCAAAAAGATCAGGAAATCAAGGACCTAAAACAGAAGATTGCAGAAGTTATGGCAGTAATGCCCAGCATAACATACACTGCAGCCACCAGCACTCTGAGTCCTGTTTCCCCACATTACTCTTCCAAATTTGTGGAGACCAGCCCTTCTGGACTTGATCCCAATGCCTCTGTTTATCAGCCCTTGAAGAAATGAATGCCAATTTTCTTTTTGCCCAGTAATTTTGTCATGCTGAAGGCATCACACAGGAGTGTCTCTTGCAGTCAAGATGAAATTGTATTGTGTGAGACTGTATTTGTTGTCATTTAAAACAGGATAAAAGAACATCTGGATTGACTAGAACTGCCCATCAGTTTTTCTTGTAAATTTTTAGAAAACCTCACAGAACTTTGCAATTTATTTTCCTTGGCCAATGCATTAAAAACAATTCTTGGTTTTCAAGTAGCCAATTTTGCCTTTTTATGTACTCTTGCATGGTTTCCTCTTGAAAAACACAGGGCTTTGCTTGATTTTGAACCCTTTCTTTTTTTTTTTTTTTTAATAATCTAGTTGAATTTGCAGATTCATTCAGAAATAGTGAGGAAAAACCTTTAGTTTTTACAGCGAAAGGGTTAAATAATCTAACAAAGCTTTGATTGATAGATGTATTAAATACAAATATGTGATGTTGCGGAAGATAATTTGATTACCCCTCAAAGGACCAAACAAATTTCAGGGGCGTTGTTTAAGGGAAAGAATAAGAGAATAGATGATGATGTGACAGTGGTTGTTGTGTGAAATATTAATATTCCCATTGGTGTTTTTAGTCATTGAGAATTGCTAACAGTCTTGTTCACAGTGCCTTGGGAAAAGACATTTCAAGAGGAAACTTGATAGTTTAAACTATTTTTTCCCCCTTCACTGTCATCTAGCTTATATATCAAGCTCATTACAGAGTCTACTGCAAATTGTACATGGTAATTTGGATGTTCATTATAAACCAAGGTTACATCTTCTGTTTATTTTAATATAAACTCAGCAGTGTTCTGTAACTTGCCTTGATTATACTGCATCGTGGAAGGCACCATATTAATACAGGAAGCGTTATTGTGAAGGCGGAACTGTGCAATGTACTGTATACAAGAGACTGTAAAGCTGGCTAATAAAAGCTGCAGTTCTGGGTTTTTTTATTTTATTCAACTGTGATTTACACTTTATATCACCTTGTGTTTGACAATTTAAATGGAGCTGAATATTTTTCAGCTGTTGTGCCAAGGACTTTTTAAGGAGTTTTAAAGGAAACTCATAAATTGCACAAAGGTTTAAGTTAAAATGTATATTATACATTGATAGAAAGTGTTTGCACTGGCGACTTCTGAAGTGTTTCAGATTTTCTGAGGGTGGGGATTGGAGGGGTGGGAAGCAAAATTGTATTGGAAACTAGCAAAATTACAAACCCAACATTGTGATTTTACAAACATGCAGTGGACTCTGGAAGGACAAAGTTCTTCCAAAAAGAAATTTTTTAAAAAATTTTTCATGTTAATTGGCACGTATGCCTCATTAAAAACAGACATGAAGTAGGACACGCAAGTCAGTAGAAGTATTAAAGTTTCATCACTTTAATCACAGATATTCTTTTGGGATAAAACTTCTAGCTTTAGCCAGGTGTGCATGTTGCTGTCATTTGCATTTTTGAATCATCTTGTGTAATTGTCACCATAAAAGTGTTACTCAGAAATGTCATAGGTTTTTCATCTTTGTGCAAAACATGAAATATTGTCACTGACTTTTTGTGTTGAGGTTCCCCCATTTTGCTGCCTACTTTGGCACAATTTTCATTCAATACTTGGTCTTGGCTGCATTCTTTTTTTCTGTGGGGTTTACAAAGAATAAACATTTTCTTGCAGATAAAAAAAAAAATTTATTTTTGCTTTTTTAACTGACCTGATTTAGCCTGGTATAAAGAATACATTTTGTTTAAAGAGCGCTGTTATTCCAGGTAAGTCTTCTTCACTTCTGTGAAACAGAAGGAAGAACAGATGCTTTTTGTATTTGATGTATAAAGTTAGCAAGTTACCCTGTTTGTGGGCTCTTAAAAAAAAAAAAAAAGGTAAATTTCTTGAGAATTGCCAAGGTATGTCTGTAAGTTTAGCCTTTGTTCCTTTCCAGTCATTCTCCCTACTGCAAAAGCAAAGCCAAGATGGATGATTTGGAGGTTTAAGCATTGTCCTTGTCTAGACAAAAAGAAAGAACAACTTGTCCCTGGTTTTCAGTATATCTGCTTAATTCTCTTAGCAGCCACAGTTCCCGCTGTAAAATTTTTTATTGGGAGTCCTGCAGTTGTATTCAAGGTAAATGAGCTGTCTTTCACATCTTTGCTTTGGCTACTGCCATAGTTGTTCCTGACATGGGTGTTCTTCTCTGACTGTGTTGGGTCTCCAGGTAAAAGTTTTCAGGTACCAAGAAATTCCAACCTCAACTATTCTGTGATTCTGCTGCAAGCACTACCAGAAATTCCCAGTTCCCTGAGGACACATTCTTTTTTTTTTTTTTTCCTCTTCTCAAACCACCACCAGTCTGACATACCCATAGATCATCTCCTAATCAAAATACATTATAGATAAGTTTGCAATATTAACAGATCACGTTGCAGTGCAGCAGAAGTTGCATTCTCTAGTACCCCCCTCAGTTCAAACGGAAATGTTCCTTTAGGAAAGGTGAAAGTATTTTCAGGCAGCAGTCTGCTATGCAGGATAAGTGGAGTGAGGGGAAGGAGGTAATTTAAGCACTCAAATCTTATACCAGCCAACCTCTGGATCTTTAAATATTTAAATGCCTGAAATGGAAAATATCCTAATGACTCATCATAAATTGTACTTACAAGATTAATATATGGGGAATTTAAGAACATAAGACTGCAGAAGGGTCACCTAGGATATTGTTTTTTCTACAGTCAATTTTGAAATATTACTGCAGGATAAATTCTCTAGAGAGATCAGCCAAAGAAAAACTGAAATATCCAGAACTTTTTCCAGCCAGCCTAAGTCTAGGAAGAAAAGGTGTGATGGAAAGGCAGGACTTCTCTGCAACGGCTCTGAGCACCTCGGGGTTTATGCTCACTAAAACTTTAAGTAGAGTGGAAAGCAGTATGTAATTTTATTTTTAATATTTCATGAAAAGCTCCTTTATTCATAGAATCTATCCTATAACTGTGCTAAGATGAACTAGCTCCCCTTTCTTAGCATATTTCATGGTGATGGGGAAGGGAGGGCTTAAAAGCATGTATTGAACTCAGCCTTGCTTTGTCAGATAACTCCCGGAAAGTAAAAAATTGCTGCTTTGACTGAAATGTCCTCTCTGGCCAGCTGGAAATGAAGCTGGAGATACCAACTTCAGTGCAGGAAAGCAGGTGAACTTCCATCTACCTTAAAGGAGCTATTTCCGCTGAAGTGTTTAAGCAAAACAAACTTGTGGTTTGTTTTTCCTTTTTCTTTCTTAATTGTTAAATCCGATTTGGAAGTTGTTGGCTTACCCCAGAATTGCCTTAAGCACACTGGAATTGCACACTAGAGTAACTGGCTCCAAGACAGTTCCTTAGACCAAAAGAAACGTGCCTTTTGGCAATTCCTGATCCTGCCATTATTGTGTCCAGGAGCTTGCTGCTCCAGATACGTTGTTATTGATGACATTTGTATGAAACAGATGGATTTTTTTTTAAACTTCAAAATAAAAATCGGACTCCTTCCAATAGCATTTGATAGAAAACGCTCTATTAAGAAGTTTAACCCTTTTCCTTTACCAATAGTGCCTGCTGTTGAGAGTAAGACTGTTCCCAGGATTAGCATCTGAGAGTGGAAAGAGAGCCTAAGCCAAAGTCTGCACCTGACCTTGTCCAAACAGTTTTGTGTACTACTGGCACTGAGCACCCGGTAGTGCAGCACCTTGATCATCTGCAATAGTAAGTTGCTGGGGTTTGAGGTTTTTTTTAACCTTACAAGCTTTAGTCATAAGCTCAATGATTATTAAATACTCACATAGGAATTAGTGTTTCTTTACTACTGGACACTTCCTTTTCTTGTAATTTGGAAGTCAAGGTCAGAAATAGACCTTTAGCAAGTTAATACATAATAGATTATAAAAATGAAATCTGAGATGCCACAGTATCTTAATTGAATCAGCTTCTATGATGCACTAAAATAATACACAACCATTTGACTAAAGCATTCTAATAAAGGAGAATAGGCAGAAAAAAGGGCAAGAATCCATTTCAATCAAGTTCAGATGTAAGTGGCTCATTTACCTATAATGTCTCTGAGTGGTAATTATGCTGTTGTAGAGCATGTTGTCAGGTTCAGAAAATATTGGGTTTTACTGCTTACAATGAAAATCTTTAAACTATATGTCTTACATAATTAACAAGAAATTATTTCCCATCAAAATTTAGCTGGTATGAACAATAATGGTTTGATTATAATAAAATAATAGTGGCAGTTAGTGAAAGTGTAGCCTGCTCTCTTTACATTTCTGGAAATGTTCCAGGAGTAGTACATTTTTTTTGTGGGGAAACACAGCTTTTTCCTGCCCTACCCCAAAACATTAGCTTAACAATTTCCTTTCCCTAACAAACACAGCTGTAATGCAGTACCCTGATCATAAACCAAGTGTCAGCTTCAGGTGAATTTTCTTATCCTTTGCTTTCAGGCCATTTCATTCAAAGTCTGATTGAAACATTCCTTATGCAAAATGCATGACAAGCATTTTAAAGACAATTTAAGATGGTGCTAAAACCAAGGAATTCTTACAAGATTGAAATAACCAGCTTTTTACAATCTTTATCTCCATAATTGCTCACTTAATCTGATCTGTTTCCTCATGTGTTTGCCACTATATCCTAACTTTCATTAACCTTGACTAAACAACTTGGTCTCTTGATGATCTTTTTAGTCAGTCTCTTATTTTTTGTAACCTCTTCAGGTGTATTGTCACTTAAAACCATCTGTTTATCTGTAATTTTTTTAAGAAATAGGCTTAGGTTTTGGGGTTTTTGTAAATCTCTCTATGAATTAACTGCCATACAGAATAATTGTAAGCAATTCTTATTATAAGAAGATTTATGCTTCAGCTGCTTTTAGTCAAAAAGCAAACCAAAGCGATTATATAGGGTGCATCCATTACCCATGGGAATGCATTTCTGTCTGCAAAGTTCCTGGGGCTCTTTGGAGGGCAGCAGGGCCCTGCATCTGTAAAGAAAGAGAACCATAGGCCATCCTTAGCAACTTAAGTTTTGAAATATTGAACTGTTTTGATGGGGAAAAAAAAGATTAGAATTGAAGTAGCCTTTTGTTGGTGATTAGCTTGAAATAAAAAAAAAAAAATCCAAATATTATCCCTAAATCCCAAGTAAATTCGCATCTGAAACTAAATGTTGTGGTTCATAGCAGTTCTCAGTGAAAATATTTGAGATGTGGAAGGCCCAAAGAGAACATGTCTTGGAGTTTTCTGAAAGTGAGAACTTACTGAAAGGAAAAGTACTTTGTGTCCTCTCCAGAACAGCCACGAGAGGGCCCAGGATGCCTGGAGTGAGCCTGGCCCTGCTCAGAGAGCAAATCATGAACATTACTGAGTCACCAACATACTGGAAAAAATTCAATTTCTTTTTAAACAGACATCTGAATGTTATTTCATAGTCTTTCCATTATGTGAAAGAATAGGAAATTCATCTTGGGAAGCCCAGAGAGCTCAGAAATACATGGATTTGTGTGATAATAAAAGTATAATCAACATGCAAACATTCTTTCCATGTGAGGCTATATAGAGATTCAAAGAAAGGGAAGAAAGCTTTGCTTTATTCTCCATATCCAGAAGCCTTGCTGTTGCAGAAACTGAAGCAATATAGATCGCTGGTTGAAGTTTGATGAAAACACAGGAAACTTTAGGTGTATACACCTATAGTATTTGACCTGTCTTCTGCCCATGGTGATGGTACTTCCCTGCTGCACTGCCTTTACTGGGTGTCTGCCTGCTTCAGCTGCAGCTTGCCAGTAACTCTTTTCCCTCGAGAACACCAATATTGCAGCTTAAATACCTTTCAAAGATCCATAGCTATTCATGATATTCTACATGCCATTATGTCTTTGCTATCCAAAAGCGTAGAATTGTTACCTCCCATAAAAGAAAGGTATTATTTAGAAATGCAAACGAAAAACATTTAGTCCTCAACCAAAGTGTAGTTTATGAGCCACTATCTGACTTATTAGGGCTAAAAACAAGTTGCTGAAACTCCTCTCTATTTGCAAAGGGGTGCAGCGTGTATCTTGATTTGTGTGGAAGAGCTGGTTTAGATTTCTGTTGAGAATAGTTCTTCTCATTGAAGTTCAGTTTATAGTAAAAGATGCCCAGCATCAAACGTCCCTACATAAAAAATACTCTATGTTTACAAATACCCCTTTTTAACCTTACACAAGCTAACGCTTTATACCAAATTTTAACACAGGGCAGGGAGAAACCACGCCAGTGCTGCAAGATGTCCTGTTATAACACCCTCTAGTTGTGGCGTTGACCTTCATGAGCTCATTCCTTTGGCTTCCTAATTTAAATGCAATTGTCCACCCTGGCTCCGTTAAACTCTGTGCTGTGTCTCGTCGTCTGGCGCGTACAGCACGCGTGGCCACGCGGCCGGGCAGCGGGACTGAGCGGGCTGGTGGGTGGGAGGTTATTTCTTTAAGAAGATGAGGAGGATTATGGAATAAATTTGCTTTCCCCTTTTCCCCCCCTCCCCCTTTCATTTTGTTATTTTTAATTCTGTTTTTACTCCTTACATTAGTAATCTATACGTAGCGCTACAAGTCTGGACTGAGCCCAGAGCGTTTGTGCCTTGTGTTAGATGTACACAGTCAAGGAGGGGGCTTTTTGCCCCGAAGTGCTCAGAGCCTGAACTTGCAGAAGAAGAGGGAGAAATCAATCAAACACGAAGCACAGCAGCGTTCCCGTTTTACAACCTGGCTAGCGAGACACAAGTATGCCGGGTTTGCTTCCCCTCCTCCACCGCCGCCAAGACCGCGCTGCTGGGGCCAGGTTTGCAGAGAGCTCGGTGCCTATTCTGGTACCCAGATGGAAGCTGAGCTCTTTGCAAAACTCATCTCGCTGGGTGAATTTCGGCAGGTTCAAGCCCTTGGCAGAGCTGGCAACTTGAATAAGACCTAGCAATTCAGGCTTAAACTGCTGCTACATCTAAAGATTCATGTCCGCTGCTCCAAGGAGTCAGTATATCAATGTGAGTGCAGAGTATAAAAATGGACCTGCCCTTTCATAATGGCATTTTTACATATCATTAGCACAACTGTCCAAACCCACTCGCAGCAAAGTGAGACCTTAAAGCTCCTTCTGTGAGTGGACAGCTGGCTCAGCGGCTATAAATGATCCCTTTAATATTTCGCAAGGACGTGTTTTTTCCAGATGCCTGTTTGAATTTGCTGAATTTGGTTGAGTATCATTCACCTATTTTTTGTCACTACATTAAAAAAAATTCTATACATTACAGGTCATCTTTTTAACATATATTTATATATCTTTTTTTTTTAATATATTTGAGTGCCAGTAACTGTGCCTTACAGATGCAGATTGATAAAGCCTAATACTCTTAATTTTGTGGTTCTAATACATAAATTTGAAAGTATATTTCCTCCTCTCTTCTTCTTGGTCTTCACAGGGAAATAGAAGTAAATGGCTGAGTGTCTGTCTGTCTGCTTCAGCTTAATTTTTAAATCAGTTTGCTAATTTCAGTTAAAATTGGCAGCAAATCAGTAATGCTGAGGGCATACAAGCACCTACAACCTTTGAGAAAACAGGCCATTGAGTAGAGGAAGGGGAGACCATCAGCTGCTGCAGGAAGAGCTCTGCGTAGAGGTCAAGTCTTCTTAGGATTTATAGTTCATCAGGAGTCCCATATCCACAGGACTGCCGATACTGCAGGTTTGTGTGTTTGTGCAACTACTTTGTGTTAAAGCCTATTTAAAACAAACTGAGTTGCACTTGTTAAAACAAAAAGGCTTGACTGACAACAAATTTACATTATTTCTTCTCAGACAGTAGTCTTGCCATTTGTGCTTTGCTTTTGAAGCATTTAATCTGCTCCGATTTGCTACAAAAACTTTATTTTATATATTGGGCTGTAGAGGGTCACGGCCAATTTTGCATGATGCCAAGACACCAGGACCACTGTAACTTTAATACCATCTTCCTCACGATAAGTATGTATCCTGGAGGAAATAATTTAACTTCTCTCTACTTGCTTACCCATCTGTAAAATGGGATTTTTGTTTCTTGTCTTCTCAGGGAAATATTTTAAAGCTCGCTCCATGTTTATTGCTGCTTTAAAAGTTTAGAACATTATTAAAATGTGCAGTATTTCTGAGGGGGACTTCGCTGGGCTCAGACATACAGGAATGCAGAGGGTTCATGTAATGGTTTACAGGTAGGAATTTCTCTGGTAGGTATTTTGTAAAATATTTGGCTTCCTCCTATGTCTTATCTTGCCCACAGCAGCAGAACTTTAGTAACAATAAAAGGGAAACTTTAATATATGCATATTTTTAATGAAAGAGTCTGATATCTTCTGGTCCCTCTCTCTTTAATTTGTTTCTGATTTACCATAGCTAAAGTAAAAAGGAAGGAAACGTAGTAACACGATGGAGAACAGCAGGACCCCCACTTAGGCACTGACAGGGGAGAAGATGGAGGAATTGAAACCATGAGCTTGACTACATATTATGGCATGAAGTAATGCAGTAACAGTCTGATTCTCATGCTGTGTTTCTAAATGGCAGCAATACTTAGCAAGTCAAAACGCTCCTCAAGTATCCAAACACAAAGACGAGAGTTACTCACTGCAGAGGGAGCCTGTTCAATTATCCCACAGGTACCAAACCACTCAGAAGGAAGTGTTATCTGGTGGTTCAAGCAGAGCTCTGCAAAGCCCTAAGCAAGACTAGGTTCTGCTCTCAGCCCTGTCACTGTGACTTGCTGCAAAAAGGGGGTTTTTAGCTGAAAAACAGTAAGGCAGCTTCTTGCCCCCTAGAAACTGGAGAGACAATGGGGAGACATAGGAGGGAGAAGGATTAAACTGAATTTTCTCAGCGCTTCCTCCTTATTTTTTTTCAGCATTGCATGTTTATAGTAGTTACATTAACCAACGCTTATTGATTCCCTTCTGCCCTTAGCTGAGTTTGTTTTGCAATTTCTTTGTATTTCAGTTGTGCCAGCCATGTGCCTGCCCTGCCCTTAAATAGATGGTGATCCAAGGAAGCACAAAAGGTAAGGGTAAGACAGCATCAAGTTCTTACCAGCTTGTGTGTCTGATGTGGTTGACTCTCTAGTGAGCTTGTGAAACAGCAACTTTGTTCTGTGATAGCACTTAAAAGAGCTGTTGGACAGGGATTCAAAATCATCACTGGCAACTGAGCAACAGCATTCTGGCACGGCGAGGGGGGAGTCTCTTGCTTTTTTTTTTTTGACCTTTAAAATTCCTGGGGCTCTCAGCACAACTGCAGAGTCCCACAAGCCAAAGTAATCACTGAGCTGAGATAGCTTGCTTGACAGGTAGAAGTTATTCCCTCCCAGCTGGGCTTTCTACGCAGTACAGTTCCAAAGATGTACATCTCCCTCCGCTCACTGCCTGGCTCTTTAGAGAAGCAGATCCCTTATTCTAAAGGAGTTAATTTGCTTAGCTGGACCTCTTTCTTCATCTCCCTTGCTTTTTGCAGCCAATAAGCAGCTGATGGAGTTTCAGCCTGTTGAAAGTTTGTGGTCTTTCTTGATTGGATTTTGGATTGCATGGCTGCCAGTAATACTGTTTCTCAAAGCCCAGGCTTTGAAAATTACTTAGCCTTATGTTTGGCAGTTCAGTTAATAAGTTGCCTAATTACAGTTCTAGGAGCAGATCCAGTACCCTTAGAAAGTGCAGTGGAATCTAAATACCTTTTTCCTTCTCTGCCTTGAAATAGTATTCATTTCTTTCTCCTCTAAATGGCAACAGAATTAATTTTGGCGAGACCTGTTGCTTGAAGTGGAGTCAGTGGATTAATAAAAGCGTTAATTATTAAAGCCTGCAAATGCTCCCTAATGATTGTTTGCTGCAAAGTTAATGTTTGATTGGAGAAGGTCATCTGCAAGCCTGAGTAGAAAACCTGTCTCTGTAATAGCAGGTGAAAGCACAATTACCTTCTCTTCATGATATGCACTGGTGCTCTCTACTACACTCCGCCTGATCATCCTAAACAATGAGCTTGGAGGAAGAGTTGTTTCGCTATAGGACGGCTGCAACCCAAAAGGTCACCCTTTTTAATTAAGTGGGAGCAATTACATCTGTTACTGTGCTTCCTAGAACGAGGCATGGGCACCTCATTCCATATCCCTACCTGAAAATGAACCGCAGGCTGAGGGTGGTTTGTAGCTTTCCGCAGCCCAAAGGGCTGCACTGCACAGTTTCCTGAGAGCTCAGTTAACATGTGGCAGATATGCAAAGGAAGTGAACGGATGCTATGGTTTTACACCCATAATCTATGCTGAAATGATGTGCAATCAGAAGTGTCTGGCAATAATCTGTGCTGCAAAAACACATCCTGCTGTGCGGTTGGGGTGGAGGGTGTCATCCGAAAACCTCTGTGTGCAGTTACTCATAAATGGACTTCAGGTGTGACTGGACTGAATGGCACCAGCAGGTATCTTCCCCAAAAGAGATGGGCATCACCTTGCTCCAGCTGAAGAATGAGCTTCTCTATTAATTCTAGGTCTAGGGCATGCTGCTGAGCCTTTCTGAGCTGATCTCATAGGGCAAGTTAACTGCATGCTGGCTAGAGCCTGTGCCAGTGTATCAATGCTGAATCCTGTGCTTTGACTGTTTTCCTCTACTGGAAGTGGAAAGGACATCAAGATTCCAGCTTAACATTTTGATTTTTCTGAAACAATGTAGTACTAAGGGTAGGAAGAGACCTCGGTTTTTCCCAACCCTGCCACTCACTTTCTTTGTGGTTTTGGGCAAAGCATTTAACCTGTCTGTGCTTTGAACTTTTTTTCTATTTAAATTAGTCTGATAATGTACAACCTTGAGAAAAACCGTCAAGAGCCTTGTAGGAAGGGCGTTGTCACAGTGCTGCCAAGTTCTGTAGTTGTTAGGAGAACGGATGTTTAACTTTATAATTTAAAACAAAACAAAACCCTCTTTGAGTAAAGTGTTGCATGTGGCTGCTGGGTTTTAGGCATTAATAATGTTGCAAGTCCCTGAAGATACTGCCTAGCTCATTGCGTCATCAGAGGGATGAAACTAGTGTGTTTTGCAAAAGGAAGCATAGTAAGAGGGGAATATCAAGAAGTGAGTCTCTGCCAGAGGTGAACAGTCAGAAACAAAAGGGAGGGGAGCGGCCAAACGCTCTTTGGTGCAGCTACACCTCAAGTGAACCAGGGACTCAACGTAAGAACATTCTTTATAGTAAACAAGGCAGTCCGTATGTAAAAGCAGAGTCGGGAAGGGTGGTTGCTGACATGAAGAAATAAAAGCTGCTGTTTTATCTTTCAGAACTGACAAGGGCTTTGGAAGTGCCTGATATGAAAGCACTGTTCCCAGGAGGAAGAGGGTGAGGACTTGTGAGATGTCTCCTGTGACACATGGCACCAGGAGAAGCCCTGTCAGTCTGATAAAGGCTTGTGAGAGATCATCAGGTGGGAGAGAACTGAAATAATTCTGACTTTTTGATGTAGGAAAGCCCTTGCACTTTATGGACTGTCCATGCAATTCTTGCAACTTTGAGGATCTCTTCATTAACCTCTTAGATGTTCATAGGCAGGCTCAAAGGAACAGCTTCTGTCTCCTGGGATTTTGGCCCCTTGTTTTGCAGCTTCAAATTAGCCGATGAAAAGGGATTGAGCAGAATCCAAACTGCACATGCTCCCATCATAGTGAAATACAGAGCAAAATCTCCTGACAGATTCTGACAACAGGAGCCAGAGCAGCGAGAAAACAAGGAGCCGCAGCAGCGAGCAAACAAACACACACTGTCTGGGACTTCAGGGGTTTTGTATGTTCAGCCAGTTGAGACTTATCAGCCCTCTTTTTGCTATAATTCCCAGGGACATGGGAATGTTTCGGTTACACCAGCACTGCTAGGCAGTGAATGACTGTGTAACTGCGGGAGCTGGGGCAGTTCCTGCTCGTAGCTGTGACTACATGAGCATGGGGTGAAGCAGCCTGTCTGTGCTCTGCCAGAGCCTACAATTAAGCCTCTCAAGCCTGTTTAAATGATACCAAGGCACAGCTCCAGCGAGAGGTCTCTCCCTTTCGCTACCCTAATTTACGCTTGTTGTTGATCACTTAATATCCCCCATTCGAGCACTTCACTCCGCAGAAGAAAGGTCAACGAGGGAGAGCAGAGTTCTTGGCTTGCACCTCTGCTATGCCAGGCTCTTTAGGAAGTGTCCAACACTTGTGGATCTTTACAATGTCTGGTGAAGGATGTCAGTAATTTAGCCGAGGAGTAGGGCAGTATTTGTAAGCTGTTTGTGGCAGAGCCTCTTGTTTATGGAAGGATGCGGGCAGCGAGTGACGGAGAGGGACCTGGACTCCTATGGAAGTGCCTTGTGAAGTGCGTTTCAGAGCCTCTGAAGATGACTGATTCCTTCCCAGACATGCTGGTGGGGTACAGGCCAGGCTTCGCATGAAGGGTTGGTGGGGGGTTTTTTGGGGGTTTGGTTGGGTTTGGGTTTTTTATTTTCAGAGTCTAGTCAGCAGGAAAAAGGGCCAGAAATACATCTCGGCAGAGAAAAGCCTCCAAATCCCGTATCCAATTGAAGCTGCAGAAAGAATGAAGGTTGGCAGGACGTAATTATCTAAATTGGAGTTCAGCCAGGACCCTGGGGCTCACCCTCCTCCTCCTGTGAAAGTGCCATTGGATATCTGATAGCCGTATTGAGTCCAACTGCTCGGTTTGATGTGTCCCCTGAAAGCCTGGAGTTGCTGGAGCAGGAAACCCCCCTGGCTTCATGCTGGAGCTGACACTGTATAGTAGCACCTCGCGAATCGTTCCTAGCCACAGCCTGCAGCACCTGAATTTTCTTTGGCAATCCCTATCTGCGTTCTGCCAGCTGAAAGCCTGCTTCTTCACGTGTGGGATCTGGCAGGATCGCAGCCCAGAGGCAGTGCATCTGCAGGCTGCGCTCGCAGCTTTGTCTTTATTACCGCTATGGCAGGCGACCGCATCTTTGATCCACTTCTCCCCCGCGCCCTCCCACGCTCGGCTGAACACTCCCCCAGAGCCTGCAGCAGGGAGGGAACACAAGATGCACAAGTTCTCAGTGCCTAAGGATTTTGCTGGTGCAGTTCCCTGAATCCCCTCACTTTTAGCCACGTTTAGACACGTCAGCGCAGCGTGGCAAGATAGAGCAGCTTGTGTTTGTCTGTGCATGAAGAGGAGAGTCCTGGATTCGTTGTGTGACTGTGTAACAAGTCCTGCCTTGTTGCATCCTGGTGTGATCAACAGGACTGGGGCTTGTCTGGCTGCCCCGTCGTCGCCTGGGAGGGATGGCATTGCGGGCTCTGCCCAGCTACTGTCAGCGAATGTGCTCCTGCTAGCTGGGCAGGGTGGCTCTGTGTCACTGCTTTGTCCCAGTGGCCAGAACACACCAGAAAAGTTCTTTCTTCTGATTCTTTGGTATAAATATTTCATGCGACCCAAGAAAGTCCCAGTGGGGGCTGCGCTGTGCACTCTGAACATGGGCCACGTGAATGGAAGTGGTGTATTAATTATTATGAAACAGCTCTGAGAAACAAATGCACGTTGCCATGGAAGCACCAGCAACGACAATGTCACCTCATTTTTAAGATGCTTTCAATGTTCCAAACACAATTTCCCTTCTCTTTCAAAATAGACAATGGAAAAATAGCCCAGTGGAGGGGAGATGGGGCTGTGTCCATAAGCTGTGGCAAAACTTGACTCCCCTTTATTACAGCTGAGAGATTAACTTCATGCCTAAGCCATGGGGAAAGGGCACAGGGTGGAGAGGTGGAGAAGCAAACCCAGGAGGCGAGGGAAAGTGCAGGCTGGAGGTGGGGGAAATAGGCTGTTCCTTCCCCAGCCAGGGATGTAAGGGCTGGGCATCCCCAGGGCAGCTCGTTGTGACCCCTGCTCCTTGGGAGGCTTGGGGTGCGCCAGGAGAAGAGTTAAACATTAAAGAGGGTTAGAACAGGGACACAGGAAGCTGTCTCTGAGGATCTGAATGGAATAAATTGAGATCTTGTATGAGAGAGGAAATGAGGCAAGCGGTAATGTTGAGAATTGATAATGCCGATTTAATGAATGCAAAAATTCAAATTATTGGAGAGCAATGAAAAAATACAATAGTAAATGCCTGAAAGCTGGGTTCTCCCTGTTCCTTTCAGGCATCTATGTGAAGCAAAAAGCTGACCTTTTAACCCACTTTATTTTAATGAACCTTTTGTTGCCTGACTTGCCCCAGGAACTCGTCGTTTTAGTGCACGTAGCCAGTACTGGTAAATCTAAAGGAATAATCAGACGTAGCCAAGTCCTGACCTGTCTGCCCTCAGATAGTCCCATCTGCAGGCTACAAGCACACACTTGAAGGCAGTAGTGTTTAAGTGGTGGTGCTGCCAGCCGAGCCACCCCGACTGAGGGCAGAGTGAAGGCTCAGTCCTTGCTACCCACAGCCTGGGTGCGTTATCTTGCAGACGGGTCCTGGGAGCTCAGGCAGCTACTGTTGGGCATCAGCTGGAGGATTTACTGAGCCACTGAAACGTGATGGCCTACAAGCCAGTATTCTGCACTCTTACGGGTGTTAATTCCAGAGATGCAACGTTAGTCCTATTCTGGCTGGGCTTGTCCTGTAACACACAGTTTCTGCCTTCAGAGCTGTGCTTGTTTTGATCCTGCAATTAGTCTCTCACTTCATATTTGTTCTCTTGCATTTGCCTAATTTCTTGATTCTTTGGCCCTGCCTCATTTTTTGGCTTGTCTTTGCTGTAGTACCGTGCATGCTTAAAAACCTGCACTGTTAGCCACCTAGACAGGGGCCTTACAGACATTCGTGCAGTGCTCAGAGCAGGAGTAGAAATAGATTTACTGGACCCATGCTGTTCAAAACTGGTGGGAAAAAAAAGGTTAACATTTCATAGATTCCTAAGACCCAATGTCTCTGCTTTCTGAAACCTTTCAGTGCAAGGAATTCTGCTGCCTTAGAGGATCTTTATGGAGACCCCAATTGCTAACACTGAGGGCAGCAAGTTCCATCCAGGAAGGCGAGAACCATGGTCGGGGAGCTGGGGCTCTGGCTCCCAGACAGTTCATGCTTGCATGAAGGGGATTGTCTCCCTGTGGTTTTCACTCAAACCTGGAGAGGGACTACTTCATCGTTCCTGATTGGCCTTAAAATCTCTCTTGGACTAGAAAGGAGCACTGCAACCCACTGTTTGTATGAAAAATTCACACACACTCAAATAGAGTTACTAAAAAAATGCGTTTTAACCAAGTGACTAATGACATACCTTAGCTTGGCCTGAGTTTTGTGTCGTTTGCTCCTGTGATGAGGAGGTTTTATTCTAGGCTCAAACAAAAATCAAAACATAAAACCTTGCAATGTTTTTCAGTGACCTTGGATGACCATGTACAGAAGGAAGACTGCAATATTCCAGCTGTTAAATCAAGCGATTGTGGATTTTGATTCTTTGCTGAAAGGCAGTGGTATCTCCCTGCAGCAATAGCATGAGCCAGAGCCAAGCCAGCGGGCAGCAGGCGGGCATAGATGAAAAGTAAGTACTCTCCTTAGATTCATTTTAATTCCCTCTGTATCTTATGATAACTGCTAAATCATCAGCACCAAGAATAGCATTTGCGGTTATTAAAAGCATCCGTCAGTCCACTTAGCCACTGCAGCTGGTGCTAACCCCAATCTGTCTGGTTTACACTCCTGCTGCGTTGACTCTGCACCTCTGCAATGACAACAGGGGTGCTGATTTAAAGAGGAGGATGGCAGGCGGCGTTGGCCGTGCTGGAAAGCAGAGGAAGATGCACAGAGACTTTGAAATTTGCTTTGTAAAGGGAAAAAAGAATAGAAAACTGATTTCTCAAAGGTTTGGCCCTGCCAAGCCTCAGCTCCCATCCAAAAGAAAGCTGTGACCTTGCTTGCTGGACTTTAGCAGTGAACACATTTCATTTGCATCAGTGTCTGGCCTGTTAGCAGAATGGTTTCAAGAAGCCCCTGGGACACGGGCTGCAGTATGTGGTAAGAGGGTTTCATGGCTGAGTCTCACAGTGTTGCTTTTGTGGTCTCTACCTGGCAAATACACTGCAGCAGGACCCCACAGCAGATCGTGCACAAGTGAGGGAATATCATTGAATTTGCTTCAAGAGACAATAGCCAGATGTCTGATACCTAAACCAGCCGTAGGGTTCTGGAGAAGTCACCTGAAACCTGCCTGGCTCCTGCTCCACAGACCAGCCCTTGATCATCGTCCTTCTCTCAGACCTCAGACCTTCCTCTCTCTTCTACTCAGCTTCCCTCCCCGGGGTCCATTCACACTCTACTTCTGCTTCACTCCCAAATCCAACACCCAGGTTAGTGCTAGTCCTGTTCCCAAGGTGGGAGATGCTTCACCCTGGGCTTCTTGTGGGGACCAGCAGCAATAAGGAAGGCAGCGATGGTTCCATACAGCCTCATCCAGCAGAGGTGTAAAGCATCCTCACATCCCACTGACTGTAGTGAGACTTCAAAGCTCCCAGCATCCCTTTGCAAGCAATTTTAATGCTGTGGTAGTTTTGGCAGCTGGGCTTGGAGGCTCTGGGGTGAAAACCCTTCTCTCAAAGTGATGAAGATGGCGACCTCCTAATCCTAGAGAGCAAATGTCAGCTTAAAGCTCAGGAAAAAAAAAACCCAAAGCATCAAAGGGGACACAGATGGTCAGAAATTCATGGAGAGCACAGCTCCCTGGCAGGGAGCCTATGGGCATTAATATGAAAGAAATTGTTCTACAGATGCAGTTCTTCTGATAAACAAAGTTCTAGCAGCTAATGAGAGGACGGGAGCTGTTTAACTAAACAGCAGGCAATACAGATTTTCCAGTACATTTCTCATGGATTTTTTAAAATAATGAGGTTTGTGGGTTTTGTGCTTGGTTTTGGGTTTGGGTTGTGGTTTTTTTTTTTTTGTATTTTTAAAAAAGCCTTCTTTCATTGGAGTTTAAAAAAGGTTCCTGTATTTCCTGTCCCTTCCATCTCCAACCTTTATGTACAGCAGCTGCTGAGAGTCCAACTCAATGTCCGGATGCCATACAAGTTTGCAGCGCCAGCCGCCAGCCGTTTTTGACAGCCTGAGTAGTCAATGCCTTTTCTGTCTGGTCCTCAGTGGCTGGCAGTGCCTGTGATGCTGTAATCAAGCCTGCTCACAGAGCCAGGCTGGGGTCAGTGCACGGATGGATGATCTGCACGGCGAGCCAGCTCCAGCACCGAGCTGCTGGCAGCGTCAGGTTTTGGGCTTGCTCCTGACCCAGCCCTCCAGCATGCAGCAACGAGAGTGCTGTGGCCTGAGAGAAAATGTCATGGAAGTCTGTACCTTGAACTCTTGCCATTGTTAATTAACCACATAATCTCTCTCTCATGCAGCACTCTTCATCAGTTCATTTGTCTTGTTCTCTTCATTTGGCAGGTGGGGAAGCTAAAGCACAGAATACCAACATTTTGGCCAATTGTCATCTATCGAGCCCATCTGCAGAAGCCAAAATAAACCAAAGTTCCCCAAATGCCAGATGAGCACGCTAACCACGAGGTAACACTGCCTCCATCCTGTTTTCCCCATACAATTTGATAAAATTAGTCTTACTTCTCCCTTTGATTCCTCTTGAAGTGCTGGAGTGCTACACTCAACTGATTCCAAAATGATTCCCCAACCTACCTCAAAACTTTGTGCCCCTTGCTCTGGGAAAGAGCCCATCGCTTGATGCCTGATAAGTGACACAGAACTAGCAGAGCCACAGCGCCTGGAGCACAGGGTAGGGGGATTTGATGCTCCTTTGCCAAGAAATGGGCAGCTGGGCCTGTAGCGGCTAGGCCTTGTGTCAGGCTTGGTGGTGCTGAGAGCATCCTCGGGGAGGAAGGTCCATCCTCGCCATGACAGTGCTCTAAATTTCTGCTCACTTATATCAGGCACAAACCAAACATGAATTTCTCACTGGGCAGACAGTGGGCTGGAGAAGAAGCAAAATATCCCTTCTCATGCCCTGCACGGCACCTGAGGATGTTTCTTCCAGCCTGGCACCCTCCACCCACCTCCTGGAAACGAAGCGTCCTGTTCCCGAAATGCCATGTGATGCAATAGGAGCCCAGCACTTCTCAGCACAATCCCTCTTCAGTGACTGGAGAAAACGAACAATGACAAAAGGTGCCCTTAAGGATATTTGCTTCCCAGAGGAATGCACTTCAGGGCTCTGCGAAGCGCACTGACGTTATTAAAAGGATGTGCGCGGGGGAGCGCTTGTCAGCCCTAAGTGAAATTGATAAAAAGATGTTTTATGCAACAGGCTGTATTTAAATCTCGGGGACAATTTAAGCTGCTTTGTGGGTAATAGCATCTCTTTGATTGAGAAGCCGTGTTTTAAATATGGAATTAGTGAAAGTGAGCGTGTTGGTGACCCTGTTTTCAGGGAAGGCACTGTTATGCATGTTGCAGTGAGCAATGGGACTTGAGGCACAGTGGAGTGACTTTAACCCTTCAGTGGCTTTCATCTGATTAAGAACGAGTCCCCCAGCTCTTTCCCGGCATGTCAGAGGTCTGGGTTTGGTCCCTGACCGTTGTGTGGTGATTGTGCTCAGTGGGGAGCACCAGATTTGAGAGGAGAAGTGCAAATGCCCAGCTGCAGGCTTTTAAAGGGCTGACAGCAGAGAGGCATTGACGCCAGCCCGGATCTGAAACCCTCTCCTGGTTAATTGCCTTCTGCCTGTGCAAGATCAGCCTCTGTTTCAGACAACTATCACATTCATTATCGTTCCCTTTCTGAGCTGTCATCCAACGTTACTGTTCCCCACCACACTCCACCCCAGATCCTGGCTCCTTTTCAGTGCTCACTTGATGCAGTTTGGCATCTCTCTGGGCGGGAAGCGCTATTGCTGCCACCTTCCCCTATCAATATCCCTTTCTTGTAGTGCCCTTCTGCCTTGGCACTCAATGCCATCAGCTCAGTAATTAGCATCACGTTATAATTGAATTGTCAAAAGGAGCTTGCATCAGAGCTGAGCAAGTCGGCAGGGTTACTGCTGCCTCCTTTGGTCATTCGTCATCTTTTTAACATCTTCATCACTTTATCATTTATTAGTCATGATCGCATCTAAGGATTAGATTGGGAGACTTTTGGGGCAGGTTCTGTGCCTCCATACTCCTTTCGCAGCATGGCTGCAGCGCTCCAGGCAGCTAGAAACCTGTATCAAGGGCTGCTGTTTGGTCCCTACCCCGTCACTGGCTTG
Source organism: Strix aluco (assembly GCF_031877795.1). Lineage (NCBI taxonomy): Eukaryota > Metazoa > Chordata > Aves > Strigiformes > Strigidae > Strix > Strix aluco. Next base: position 3,899,697 of record NC_133956.1, read on the forward strand.
CAGCCTCTCTCTTCCATCAAGCTGTGTGCTAAATCTCCAAAGTCAGTGAGGGGGATGTTTCCAGAGGAGCTTCAAGTGGCAGCAGATGTGCAGGGGGTTGTCCTGCCCAGCCAGGTAGAACCAGCTGCTAAAACCACAGCTGGTAAGTGCTGGTAAGCAGCTGAAGGGGCTGCTAAAAAGGGCTTGAACAAGCTCTTGCTCCCTGCTGGTGCCCTGCTGGAGAGCTGCCCCCATCCTCCTCTGCCCAGTCCCCCTCATCCTGGATGGTGCCCTGGTCCTGCTTTCAGCACCGACCCTCAGCACTTTGCCAAGAGAGGGCTGGGTGATGAGTGCCTCTACGCCTTCGCCAGGACAACTCTCAGCTCCAGGCAGCACAGAGGCATGTACGAGCCTCCGATGTAGCAGGGGGAGAAAGCTCAGAGCCTGGCACAGCTGCGCGCCACAGTCAAATACGAAACAACTTATCTGCCGCTGCAACTCATCCTCTTGGCCATGAATTTTGGGTTTCCCTTTTGGCAGCAGCATCAGAGAATTTGCAGATGAAAAGCTGCGCAGCAGAGGAGCAGGGCTGGAGCAGGAAGAAACACCACGCTGTGGGTTTGCCAGGCCCCCACTGAACGTGCTCTCCTCTTGTCTCGCTGCCACTTCCTACAAGATTAATGCAGAGAGCACGTAGAAAATGCCTTGGCAGAAATAAACACGTTTTCCATCCATCTGGGAATCCCAGCAATCTCTGTTGATGCTCCTGCTCATAGCCAAACCACGAGCTTTCAAAACACCATTGGGACCCATTTTACAGTAACATTTCCAAATAAAGAAGGCAGTTCTTACACAGCAGTTTGCAGGGCTGAGAGAGGAAACAAAGCCATGTGCTGTCTCATTTTCAGGTGCTTTGACCTCTTTTTCCTGAGACTGTTTTGCAGCAATACTTCCACTCTCCTCTCCTTTCATCTCCCCACTCTGGGATGCTCCAAAATTCCGCAGGAGATACTGTTGCTGTTCACCAGTAGCAGGACTGCAGAGTGTGGAGGGGAAGAGCCTGCATCAGGACTCACAAGCCAGAGAGACTTGGGCACCCGGCTTCTAAGATGGCTGGGGCACGGCTGCTTTGCATGCCAGCAAAGTTTTCCAGCAAAGCTGGGCTCTTCCGAAAGAATTAGGCTGACTTCCTAGCCAATTTACATGCTGATTGAGGGTGGATCTGTGGAAAGCAGCTGGGAAGGTAGAAACGCCCAAGGGCTAGAGCAAGAGATGTGATCCAGGAGATACTTTCTGTGCTGGTGGCTGGCAGGCCAGCACAAGTCCCTTCAGCACTCCTGTCTACACAAGCGGGTGTTGAATGCCCCGGGGAACCTGTGAGGAGCAGGATAGTTACTCCTGACGTGGCAAGAGAGGCTGGAGAATCATCACTTCAAGAAACTGCTCATACACTGGATGTCAGGGGTGAGCCCAGTGCTCTCGCTTGGGGCTGCTCTGGCAGGAGGGGGCTGTACAACCCCTTTCCTCACTGCTGACTGCTGAAAGCTTGAAGAAAGGCCATGTGTCCTCTTGCAGCGGGGGCTAATGCGGGGCCATCAGAGCCTGTGGCACCCGTGGCCTGGCCCTGCACAGCCCTTGCTTTGCACACAGAGCAGCAATGGGTGCGAGCAGCGTTACTGCAGAGACCGTGCGGGCAGGGGTTAACGCGCCAGGGTAGCAGCACTTCATCTGGTCCTGCTTTCAAGCAGACAAGGTACTTTGCTGCTCTGTGGATACTGCATCTGCCTGCACGCACATCGACTGCCCAGTGCCCCTACAAGCTTCTCAGCTGCTGTATTTCTTCCCTCATTAAAATTAAAATGCCCAGACCTACGTGTTTCAAAACCCTTTACTGTTCTTGCGTTCACCAAGCTACCTGTCCCTGCACTTCCATTCACCCAGCAAGGATTTGCTCAGAAGCAGGGGCCTCTGCCTTGCTGTTGACTGCAGGAAGAGTGAGCTGCTAAACGTCTGGAGGACAGGAGTGTGCTGAGAATAATCAATATTTTATGATATCTTCCCAGGCAGGCAGACAGGCCGGGGAGGTTTACAGCCCGGAGGGAGCTGCACTGCCTGACCTACAGCTCCCGGCAAGTGGAGATGCCACAGTCAGAAACAACCAAACACTGCAGGACTTCAGCAAAAGAGAGTCAAACACTCCCATCGCCTGCTGTGCAGCCCCGGCTTCCTCCGGGATCGCTGAATGAATGGAAAGACATTTCTTCCTGCAATGGTGGGTCCTGCTTTGATTTCTATGCAGCACCAGTTAAAGGAGCTCCCTCCTCCTGGATGGAAAGCCTGCCGGGCTCCTGCCAGCCAGACCCTGCACCCCTTCCCCGGGGAATTTCCCAGCATGGCTTTGGGGGTTTCTCCACTGTTTGGGGACACCAGACTCAGGCTCAGCACTTTTGCCACTGTAGCTGTGGGGCAAATGCCCGTGTCCTGCTCCAGTTGAGGGACTGGTCCCCCACAGGGTCGTGCCTTGTCAGCCCAAGCATCCGAGAAGAGCCAAATTCACCCACCTTCAGTGGATGCACAAAGCCTGTAGGAACCGGGTATCTTTGGGACCTCATCGCTCTGCCAGGCAGGGGTGGAACCAGCTGCTGGATCCAGGGTCTGCAGGCACAGACAGCGGCTTCGTGCCTCTTCCTCAGGACAACAACCTCATCCCTGAGGGTATGGCATGCAGGTACTCCTGTTCCTGAACTGAGGTGCCATGTTGCCTCTTCCACTGCAGGGACAGACTGTCCGGTCAGCTCTGCTCTCTAACTAGAAGCAGCACCTGATATTGCCACATATTTCAGGGCTGGAGGGTGGCCAGTGACCCCCTGCAATCTGGGGCTGATGGCCAAAGAGAGGAGAGCCCCAGGGCACAGCTCCCACACCACTTCTCTGCTCTTCACCGGGCACACAGCTGAGGACTGGCCACCAGCACTGTGGCAAATGTATTTCCTGCTTTACACTCCATCCCAATTTACATGTGATTAATTGAAACCTCTTGTTGCTATGGGACTGACATCTCCTCGCCTCACCTTGGCTTTCACCTTTTTTTTTTGTTGTTGTTTTCCAGGTAACTGGTCTTTGTTCTTTTATTTTCCTGCTCAGATGTGGTGGAAAAGCTGGGACTGGGGAGGGGGGTGGGAAGGGGGAGCTGGAGCTTGTAGTAGGAAGTAATGGACTTTGTAAATACGTAGGCAGCTTTTGCATACGGTAGAGCAGAAATAATCTGCTTTTGGTGGATCAGGAACCATTCAATGAGACGGAGGCTGCAGGAGGGACTTCCCAGAAGAGAGGCAGCCGAAGGGACCCGGTATGCTGGGCAGCAGGGGACAGGTCCAGCAGGGCCAGAGGGTGCACGTTAGTCCATCCCTGTTCTCGCATGCTCTGCTGCATCCCCAAACACCCGAGTCAGGCAGCCTGAGCATGCCATAATGTGAAGAGCCAGTATTTGGCACTAGCCAGTCTCAAATTAAAGCCACAAATCAAACCCCACATTTGCTGTTGGGGTGGTCACACACTTGTCACATGATATTATTATTATTATCTGTCCTGGAAACAGCACCATAAATAGCAGCAGGGATTAACACAGGCATTCACTGCCCCAGAGTGCTTACAGTGTGGCAGATCCTCCCTTCCTCGGAGGAGAGTGAGGAACGGACCTCCCGAGGAGAGGCAATCCCTGGGGAACAGGGGCTGGGGTCTCCAGACCTGTCCCAGGGCTGCAGGAAGCCAGGCTCATCCTCGGGACGGGACTCATGCAGGGTGGCTGCTGTCTTCATGTGGTGGCAGAGCTGACAGCAGCAGCGGGGACCAGTCTGGCTTCCTTTGGGGTTAGTGAAGCTCCTTTGGTCTCCGTGCTGGAGGAGAGGGCCCGCAGTCTAGCTGTATCATTTGTGACAGCAGAGGCAGAACAGGGACCACTCCTCTGTGCCAAAGATGCTCATGAGAAACATGATAATCCCTGCCCCGAGGAGATCGTTATTCTAATGTTTTCTGTCTTTGCTCAAGGACCCTTACCTTTCTTCTTTTAAGTTATTAACATGGAATTATCAATACCCATATTCTGGTTTGTTATACCTCCTAGCAGGGTTCAAGGCAGATCTATTTCCAAAGAAGTGTAATTGATTGAGTACAAACGAGAGCAGAATGACATTCAGCATCAAGTCAGAGTGTGAATCAGCGCTATCCGAGGCACAGGAGGTAAAGATGATGCAGGTACCAACAGCCTTGGGAGGAGCAGTTCAGGGGCACGGGTTGATGTGTAGCTCTGCCATATGGTTGGGAGACCAGCAGCCGCAGGAAAAGGAAGCTGGATGCAGAACAAACTGTTTTATAAGATGCACCTGGCACGAAACAACCTGAAACGCAGCATGCAGCCAGTTCTAGCGAATAAAAGGTCAGAGGGGAAGGCTGAGATTGCCACTCTGAATTCCTGAACAGTAGAAGGCACACGACTTAATTCTCCCTTTCAGCAAGACATTCATGCTTAGCTTAAAGTTTTTCCACTGCTAGAGGATCCAACCCAATTCCTGATAAATAAACAACAACACAAAAAAACCCACAACCAAAAAAACCACCCAATCTATTCTGAGTCAAATTTATCCACCTTTATCCTTCAGCAATTGGATATGATCTCTTTGTCTCCCAGGTTGAAGAGCCTCTTTTGGTCAAGCTGCTGCTCCCTGTAACGCTGTGCCCCGGGTACCGAGTGGGTGGATTTGTTGTTGGCCGAGTCCATGGTGCCGCCTCCCATCACTGGCCCTGCCCGAAGGTGAGAGAAGAGAGAATCGGATTTTCATTTATCACCACTGAGTGCTGCACCTCTCGCACAGCGATCCCAAACCACTTCAAAATGAGAAAATAATTTTGCTTTGCAACAGCAGAAAAGAAAGAGAAGCCAGCAAAGGCCAAGACTTTTTTTCCAGAAAAGCATTTGGTGACTTTTTAGAGAGGTCAGTGCCTGCCCTTCCCTTTGCGGTCAGCTGAGACCCAAGCGCTCAACCTTGCGAAGGCCAAGCTCATCAGCCACGTGACCAGATTCCAGTATTACTATTAAAAGCTCAAAAAACCCAGTCAGCTCCTCCCCCGAGTCTAAAAAAAACAAAGTCAAATTTCTCTGCTTGCTGTCTGGATTTTTGAACTTCTGTTCTTCGTATTTTCAACCACAAAAATCTAGAAACCCCATGTTTTAATGGAAGGGAAGACTTGTAATCTGATAACATAACCCTAGGGGTGGTGTGTAAAACAGCAAGGCTTGTAAGAACTGGCCACTCCAAAAGCTACAAAGCACATTGAGAACAAAACCGGGAATAAAATGTGACCCCTGTTCTCTGGGCGTACTCATCATGAAATGTTTATTTCTTTTTTTAACTTGCTGGCATCTTTCAAACTGCCACAGCCCTGCCTGCCCCTTGAAGGATGAAGGACGTTTGGTTGGGAAAGAAATCCCTGCTGAAGTCTTTGTCTGGCTGGCTGGGTACACCTCACCGAAGGCGATGTGCAGGGCGTACAGGCCTGGCAGAGGTGTCCTGGCTACAAGGAGTCATCTCAGCACACAAAGAAAACACCAATCTGGACTGGAGGGTAAGAAGATTATAAGGATTAAACAAGATGGAGAGAGATGTTTACAATTATTATTAGCTTCAAAATCTGCCCAAGCAGAGCAGGAAGGCACTGCCCATCTGCTGGGTTATGTCTACACGGCCTCAATGGTTTTGTTCCTGACTGCACCTTAAATTTGATACTCTGGTACAACCTGAATGTAAAGCAACACCAGCAATAGCAAAATCTGATGCTGGTGATGCAGTGCTGGAGGTATTGAAGCTGGCTGGGTGGAAACAGCCAGGGGAAGGAGGGCCCTGCAAGAAAAAAAAAAAAAAAAAATGCTTGGAAAGAGAGAAATAGCATCTTAAATGCAATAATATAACAGGAGAGAGGACAGCAACAGCACTGCTGGGCAGAGACTGAAAACACAGAGAGTTTTCTTAAGGAAAAACTGAAAAATAGTTATAATTAAGAACACATTAAACTGAGCTGTGTGCTAATATTACATGAGGCGGTCGTGGCTTTTCACACAGTTCAAATTAACTCCCTTGGTACCTGTGTAATAAATTCCCTTCTCCACATCTGCTCTAACCTGACAGAAAAATGTTGCTCAGGGCTGCCACACCAGCGAAGGACATGAGATGAGGGGGATGGAGAATCTGCCAGGAGCTTGCTTTAGGGGATGGGAAGAGGATGAAACCTTTTTCAAAGGAAATACATAAAAATCAAGGGATGGATTTTGCAGGCTCCTTCCCAAGAAATCCTCATCTCGGCAATGGGGCTATTTTCTAGGGGAAGATTTGCCTCTGAAAGGGAAGGGTGCTGGACCCAGTGCAACCTTGGAGGGTTGTATGTATGGCGGGGGGGTGGGTGCAGCGGGGTACGTATCTAAGCCGTTCCTGAGACGTGAATTCGTTGTTGTTTTTCAGTTCATGATATTCAACTCTTTCAAAACACATAAACACATCCCCCTGGGCGCAGGGTGCGTTCACCTCTCTCAGGCATGTGGCCACATCACCAGGGTGCCAGGCCCTAATGGTTAATCCCAAGAGGCAGGACACTAACAGCGACAGCCAGCCTTTGGGGAGCAGGGCATGGGCACCCCAAATCCCAGCAGTCCGGAGGTACCTGCAAACATCCTTCATCCTTTGGCTTGAACAGGGGGAAAGGATGGGGGACTTGCAGTGCCTGGATGGGTTTTGGATGCTTTTTTTTTTTTTTTTTAAGCAGGGCAGTTCAAAGAGTTGTCTCAAAATGGAATTGTTTTGGTTTATTCCTGGTGAATAATTGAAAAGGTTTAAAAAGCTTAAATAGCTCTAAGAAAAGACTGTTCTGAAATGACCGTTGTCGTTTTCTTTCTCCCAAAAGTCACTGGAAACCTGAGGGAACCTTGATTGCATTTGGGTTTGATGTTTTGGCTCAGTCTGACCTGGAAACCTGCTCCTGGTGCATTCATTGACAGGTGGAAGCAAAATGAGCAAGGTAAGGGGCAGAGCTGGAAATATATCCCCTGCCTTCTATCCCCCCTCTCTGCCGAGCCCTTTCTGTCTTTAATCAAACCATCACAAAGGTTGTTTCCGTGGCAAGACGATAATCAGCGTCGCTGCTGATTGCAGTGAGTTTTCACCACCTGGTAGGACCAGGGAAGAGAGATGCTTTCAGCCGCTGTAAATCAGCACAGCATTGCTTTCCCTTCCAGAGAACCACGCTGATTTATGTTGGCCTCACAGAGGTCCCCGGCAGACATGTGCCAGTGGATTAAAATCAGGCTGTTGGGTGCCCCCGTCCTGCTGATGGATGTGACCACCCGGAGGCAGGGACATTTCATTTATGGCAGTCCAGGAGCTGTCGCACAAGGGGATGCGGTGGGTTTGCCGGGCTGGCAGTGCCTGGCAGAGGGGAAGGGTTGAGCGCAGTGGCAGCTCCAGGTGCCTGATTTTAATCTGCCACCACGTGCCGGTGAGAACCGGAGTCACATCACACGGCCTTTAATCTCAAAACTCCCGTGGGCTGAAGAGTGAGCGCCTGGTGCTGGGAGACCACCCCGGGACGCTCTCCCTGGTGCAGGCAGCGTCGATGGGAGCGCTGAGCTTTTACTTTGGCAGAGGAATAGACAGAGCTGAACTGTAATCCCAGCAAGCAGAAGCCACAAATGCATCAGGGAATGAGAAGTAAACACTCTCCCAGGATATGAAGCAGGTAGCGTGGCTGGGATTTGATAGTTGGCACAATCAAGTTGTGACTGATGGGGTCTGTTTTCCAGGAAAGCCCCGCTGCGTCTCATGCACCATCCCTTCTCCCCTCTTCCTCTGCAGATCCCTGACCCTCTTGTCTTTGAAGAGGTCGGGGTATGGGATCAGAGGCTCAAACACCAGTTTAAGGGATCAAATTGTCAGCACGCGGATGCAAGATCCTGGAAAGAGGATCTCAGTTTTAATGGAATTAAACTCTGGAGTTTCCATAGGACCTTCCCTGCTCGGGGTACAGAGAAGTGCAGCAAGTTACACAGTGGTCTTCGAGGAGGCTTTAGGAAGGAGCATCTACCGAAACTGTAAGGGGGATCCTGATATTGCAAAGTATGTTTATTCTCTCAAATCGAGTTGCAAATTCACAGCAACTTCCCCCAAGTTATGGAAATAAATAATCGGAACCGTTACGCTCAGAAACACACACCCAGCCAGGCTGAAAGGAAACATTTAGCTAAGGTCAGCCACAACTATTTACACGGGATGTACATATGACATAGTAAACCTTGTACTGCAATAAAACCTCCAGCCCCTCTCCCACATATTGGCTGCACAAGATCCCGTTTTGATGTTGTTTTGAAATTGTTCTGTCAAAAACTTTCTTGACATCAGTGTGCTCCGGCAAACTGTTTCAATCTTGGTGAAACAGCATTTCCCATTGGAAAACTCTTTAGTTTAAATATTTCCTTGTCTCTGCTGATGCTTCATGGGTTCACGCCCTGCTTACAGCATTGTTCTCTTCTGTGACCAGCGTGTGACAAGGCTTAAATAAGTAACGATTTGTAAAGTGCTTTGATAGCCTCTGATAAAAGATGCCCCAGAACACTGTGCGTTACAGTACCGTGATTTCTCTCCCCATTTCTTCAGAATGCATTAAATGTGTGGGCGTTCTAGTTATTTCCTCTAACAGTTGATATTTTACCCTGATGTATTTTTATCCTTGCTGTATTATATAACTATAACTAAGTTGTGCTGGTGTCAATCTGAAAGCTCCAGCACTGTCAGTAAAACTAATCCAGTTTAACACAAGCCTAAGATGAGGACTGAATTCCTTGCGATAAAAAGCAGAATTAACCCAAATAAGTGACTAAACTCCTCAAAGAGCACCTGGTCCCACTGTCCTTTCACTGGGAAAATTAATTAAAATCAACAAGAGCTAACTTTCACTCTCAGCTACATCCTTGGTGTATGCCAGAAGAATTTGTACCCTGCAGTTTAGTCTCCTAAAAGCTTTGAACCTGGTGAAGCCACTGGAGAAGTCGCATGAGGAATAACTCCTCCTCTCCACCTGCATTAGAGCTGAGCAATCTTTCTGGTGAATAATAAATTCACCGTGAAATGAGACATTTCCTGGGGAGCTAAACTATTCATGAATTAGATGCTCATTTGGCAAATCCCTTTGGCCAAACAAACTGCGAAGAACAGAAAGCGGGAGGAGGTGGTGGGAGGCTCCCGGCGGCTCGCACAGAGCTGGGGTGCACCTCGTCGTTTGGGTCAATAAGCAAAATGTGGTGTAAGCTCAGTGCCGGGCTGGGGTGCAAAGTCAGCAGGAGAAGACTGAGACCCCTCCGAGGAACGTTTGTCTCCTCTGAGGTTTGGTTCACCCTCTGGAGGTGGCACTTTCTCCTTAACTACAGAGAGCGAGCAGATAATTAGCTCCAACCAGACATTTAACTTCCACGCAGCAAAAATGAGCCAAATCCTTCTGCGGTGGCTACAGACGCTGCTGCCACTCGGTATTTTTTGCGCCAAAGTCTCCGAGTGCTTTGTGCCAGCTCCAATCTCTGCAGCAGACCAACATCTGCGGGGGTCAGAGGGGCTGCAGCTGGCGCTGGGAGCTGGGTGGCCCCTTCCACCCCATGTGCCGGTGGCCCGTGTGTGTGACGGGGGCTTATCCTAAACGCCGTGATGCCAAAGCAGCCCCCTGAGCCCAGCCAGGCTGCGGCTGGGGACCACCAGCATCCTCACCCAGTTCCCAGTTGCCCTCCCTGGGGCTGTGCTCAATCCTCCAACACTCCATCTGCTGAAAACTGGGGGAGCTCACGCGGGGCTGTTCCCTGGGAGGACGAGGAGTGTAGGAGCAGACGTGACCCTGGAGATGGGTGGGCGGGAAGGGACCACTCCAACCTCTCCCGAGGCTGCTCTCAGCCATCGGCGAGATGGAGCTGCAAAGGATGCCCAGGATATCTGCTCCCCCGGGCGCTGCTCGCCGGGTCAGCGTTGCATCCCAGTGGCCGAGGGCACGCTCAGCCCCTGCAGACCAGCCCAGCAGCCAGGGCTGCGCTGGGGCACCCCGAGGAAGCAGGGGACGATGTGCTGGGTGTGCAAGCGCCTGTTTGCAGAGGGAAGAAAAGCGAGTCTGCAAGGGAACAAACCACAAACACACACTGGGAACAAGCGCAGCTTCTAATTTCCCTGGACGGCAGCAATGCTGATGTGGATTTTTCCATCCCTCATCCCTCCTGCCGTGCTCAGCTCCCCAGCTCAGCTTTCTTCCCAGTCCCGGGAATCTTTCTTCCCTCCAAAGAAGCAGGACACTTCTCAGTGACAGGGCGTACAAGGCACCTACTGCCTCCACCAGCAGCAGAGCAGGGAGGGAGCTGCTTTTCTCATGAGTTCCTGCCTCATTTACAATTTGCTGTCAGGGCAAAGCACGGCAGCTCCTTCGGTGTCAGATTTTTGAAGACTGGTGCTGGCCATGGAGAGCAGTTAGGCTGTGGGATATTCCGTGCAGGACATTGTTCAGACCAAAAAGAGTGCAGAGCTCCAAAAAAGAGCGAGATTTACTTCTTGGTACTTAAGAGTCTTGCAGAGCTGGGTTAATTAACATACAAAATTTGGTAAGAGACATTAAGTCTTATGCTTTAAATTTTAAGCCAGCCTCTAATTACTAGGGTTTAGGAGATTTCCTGAACCATCCTCTGTAGCATCTGGCACTGAGCATTCCTGGAAGCAAGATGCTGGAGCAGCAGTCCCAGCTCTGCAGCCTTCTCAAACACAGCTCTGCTTTCCCTGCTGCATGCTCAGCTCACAGCCCTGGCCCATCAGCTGCAGCTGATCGGGCACGCTGATGAGTCTGACAGGCCTTGATTGCAATTAAGTTGCTGCTACTCATTGCCCCGGGTCTGTTTTCCATCAGCACAAGCAGATCAGCGTGCACAGCCGTCAGCCTGATTTTATTGGTGATCCAGGAGAAAGCAGCCGGTCTGCAGAGATGTGGGAATAACTCAAGAGCATGAAACAAAAAAAGTCGCAAAAAATAGGAAATTCAGGTCATGGTGACGTGAGGATCATGTTAGCAGCAGGCATGGTAATTAGTGTGTTAATTTGGTGTCACCAGGGGTGAGCCCACCTGCTGCCCCTCTGGGATGTGGGGGCTGTAAGGGAGGTGAGAGCAGCGGGGGCTTTGCTCTGTGTCTGTGCCCAGTTGGACGGAGCAGGGTGAGGAGCAGCACGAGCCAGACGGGGCATCTGGGAGGGGGGAGATGGACTATCCCTCACTCCAAGAGAGGGGGCTCTCAGTTCTGGCCTGGATGCAGCTCCAGGCTTCTTAAGGATGCTTAAAAACTTTACTTTTGGGTGGCAAAAGCTTCAAGGTAGAAACGCAGCCCCGTGCTGTGTTTACCAGCACCCCTTTGGCTGCTGTTAAAATGAACGTTTCATGTCAGACTTTGTTTCCATCTCCAGCCTGGTGCTGCTGGCCGGCTGGCGCGGATCCTGGGCATCCCAGTGACGAAGGCGTGCGTGGTGGTGCTGGCGCTGGTCCCGTCTGTGACCCCCCTTTGTAGGGGTGACACCACAACCGCAGTGACCGCTCAGGCAGAGTACGTACACTCGCTGCAGCCAGCAGTGGCTCCCGGCCGAATACTGGTACAGTCAGTTACTTATTTCTGCAATATTTGATACTATGCACATTTATAGTGCCCTTTCTCCATAGACCCCAAAGCATGTTAATTGACTCATTAACAAAGTGTTAATGACTCTAGTAATTTAAGTCCTAAGCACACCTATAAATTACAAGTTTTACTGACAGACTGAAGCGAGGATCTGAGGTCTGGGTTGGCTACAGCTCAACCTCGTGGCCGTGGGGTGAGTTAAGGTGATTCTCTGAGCGGGGGAGCTAACGGGGGGTGGCTCAGCCTTTTCTGCGAAGCCCTGAGACGCCGCACGGCCGTGGGAGGACTGAGGGGAGTTTTGTCATCCTGGAGACAGGGTACGTCCCCCTCGCCAGCTTCTCGCTTAATCAGGGCAACTCACCACATTATGGGCAACAAACGTCAATGAGAGCATGTTCGTAGTTGCTGGTTTTATTTTCTCCTTAATGAAATGTCAAAGGAAGGGAAAACAGCAGCAAATTGGTCTTTTATCACATAGATGGTCAGTCACAGGCCTTCTCAGCAAAGATGCCAATTTATCAGGAGGTAAACCTTGGATGGATTTGACAGAGTGGAAGGAACTCAGATTTCCATTAGTGATCACCTTTTAGCCAGCCCCAGATATGCTAATTTGCTATAAACACACTTGGCTGTAAATACAGCAGAGTGAGCAAAGCCTCGGGAGCGTGCGCTGTCCCAGGCTTGGGGGGGGACGGCAGCGCTTTGCCAACTTGATTAATCAAAGCAGGGAGCAAACGAACACCCGCTCTCGCAGTAAAGCGTAATGACTGTCACTGAACTTCTGTCCGGGGCTGCCTGTGCGTTGTAAAGATTGCTCCAAAGAAATCAGGGGTGGCTCACTCGGCTGTGGCCCTACCAGCTGGGAAAACACATCAGCATTACAAAAAAAAAAAAAAAGCAGAAGTTTCACCGAAAAGCCGCATTTATTTTGTTGTGATTCGTGGATGCAAACACCGTGGCGGGGAGGAACGGTGGTGAGAATTTATTTGTATTTCCTGGATAGAAGAGATGCTGCTGGATGTTAGAAACAGTGAGGGGCAGCCCCGCTGTTGCAATACTGGAGATGCAAACTTGTGTGTTTCAGTGACGCTGCAGAGCTGAAAATAACCTTGAGAGAGTACGTGCGGAAAGAGCTGGTGGCTGGTCAGGAGAGACGACAATTAACGGGGAGATGGATGGGCGGTGATCAGCCGAGCATGGTGGGGCCGGGGAGGTCAGGCCCGTGGTGCTCACAGCGAGCAGGAAAGCAAGAAGGTTTCCAAAAAATCACTGCTCTGCCATGCTTGGCACTCAGACTTAAATAAATAGATTTGACTTTGCTTGCCTGGCCCACAGGACGTGTCTGCCCGTGGGCTTCTCTTGCAAGGAGGAAAGTCTGGGCTGCCCAACGTGGCAGCGGGTAGATGGGTGTGGAGCTGCGATTTTGAGCTGCCTGATGCTCTTCTTTTCTGGGGGGAGATGACACTAGTGAGTTTTTTTACCGTTACAGGGATATTTTAAACCTAAATGATGACTTTCAGGGAGGCTGGCTTGGATGGCACAGCCACGTTTGAGACCTTGATTTGATGACTCCTCTCTCCCAGGCTGCTGTCCTTCACTCTCCAACTGGAGTGGTGACACTTGAAGAAATACATTCTGCTGCTCTCACGACGTAACACCCACCCGAGACGGCGCAGTCAACAAAGCGAGGGGCAAACACTGACACCAGTGCTGGGAGTCAGTGGGAAAACTCAGCCGGGGAAGGCAGCGCCGCAGCTGGGTCTCACACCCTTAGATAACAACCGGAGGGACAGGGATACACCTTGAAAGGAGCTACAAAGGTCAGTGCAGGAGCGGTTGTAGCAGGGGAGGATCGCAGCAGCAGGAACGCTGCGGATGTTTCCCCGTTGGGATCGTGGCCAGTAACTGCCCTGTGAAATTGCCGCGGAGGAAACGATGGGAAGGAAGCAGCAGAGCAGCACGTAAGTGCAGAAGCTGCTGCCCGAGCGAACCAGAGCATGGTGTGATATATTTAGCCAGTGGTGGTGCAAAATACAGAAATAGGAAGATAAATCACAGATGTGTCCGATACCTGCCGGGTGGCTTTCTCAGGCTAGTTTATCAATGAATTAATTGCAAAGGTGTCTGCCTTAACTCATTGGATATTGGCAAGCGGGAAGCCCTCCAGTGAAATGCAGACTGCTGGAGCTGAGCTTCATCGACGATTTAGTGAAACATATGAGCTTGTGCTTAAAACCCTGGACTTCAGTTAGGTCTGAGCATGTGCTTAAAGTAAGCTCGGATGCTTAAGTGAGTTGCTGTGCGCAGATGGATCTATGTATACGCTTAAATTTGTTCCTGACACAGTGATTTTTCAGGTTTTTTTGGTATTTGCGTGCTGCTGCCCTTAGAGAGCCCCTCCGGTGTGGTTCGCCCTCAGGGGAAGTTTCTTCTTTCAAGTTTCAGTCACCGTCCCCAGCTCACGCCCTGGGTGCTCAGATTCAAACCAGGCACTAAATGGAGACGTACCAGCGGCACCATCCTATTTTAGACTGGGCTTTTTGGAAGAGAGACTCTGCTCAACCCTTCCACCACCCGCTCGTGTCCTGTGGAGGGGAACCGGCCGCTGCCATCCTGCTGCCCGGCAGCTCGGCTTGGTGACTCCTACACATCAGTTCCCAGCTACAAACGTGAGAGGGGATGTTAAAATTTAACTAAAAAGGGATTTTCAATTACACAAATGTTTCTGTGAATAATAGGCTTTGTAAGGCATTATTCTACAAATCCTAAATATGGGGTTTAACCTCCTCATTATTATCCCTTTAATTTCAGAAAGCCTTTGAGGGCCTTAATCTTCCGTACAATTCCGTCCAGGCTGAGCTGAACGCACGCTGGTGGCCGCGGTGACATGGAGGGGCAGCAGGTGCTCGGGCTGACCTTTATCAAACACGATATTAAAATATCGTATCACATTTTCTCATCCCAGGGTGGGGGCAAACGAACACTTCTCGGGGGAAACGCAACTTTTTTGGTGTCTCCTGAGTATGCTGAAGTGGGACGATTTGGGGGGATGGGGTCATGGAGCCCCGGGAAGGGTTTCCTGGCATGAATCTGTGCGGGACCCCCCCACCCCGGGAGTGGTGGGACCCCCCAGGGAAAGGTGGGACCCCCGTGGAGCTGCTGTTTGCTGCCCCCCCCCCCCCCAGGTGTTTGTAGGGTGGCTCTGGGGATCTCGGGGGTCCCCAAATCTCCAGCGGGGAAGCGATATGGGGAGCAGCAGATCCCCGCATCTCGGGGAGGGGGGGGCACCCCCAGATCTCTGCCGAGTCTCGGGGTCCCCGCAGCGCTCTGGGGACCCCGCGGGCCTTTAGGGGAACCTGTCCCCCCCTCTCCCCCCGGGGGGGTCCCCCCAGCCCTGACAAACAGCGGGGGACACCCCCGCAGCCCGGGGGACACCCCCCCCATGGCGGGGCGGGGCCTGATGACGTCACGGCGCCTGATTTGCATGCGGGCCCCGCCCCCGGACGCGGTCAGCGCTGGCGCCGCAGGAAAGTTTGCGCCGGGGCCGGGAGCGGGGCCGGGGCCGGGGCCGGGGCCTGGGGGGGGCGGCGGGATGGACGCGCTGAAGTCGGCGGGTCGCGCCCTGCTGCGGAGCCCCAGCGTCCACAAACCCTCCTGGGCCGGCGGCCGACACAAGAGTGAGACCCGCCGCCCCGCTTCCCCCTTCCCCCGCCCGCCCGCACCCCCCTGCACCCCCCTTGTCCTGCACCCCCCCTCTCCCCCGCTTCTTCCTTCCCCCCTTCTTCCTTCCCGGCTTTATCCCGCTTCTCACCCCCTGCACCCACTTTTCTCACTCCTTGAGCTTCCCCTTCCTCCCTCCTTTTCACCCTGCTTTACCCCATCCAATTTTTGCATGCCCCCCTGTACCCCCTTTCTGCTGTACTCCTCTCAACCCCCTTTCTGCTTTATTCCTCTCTCTTAAACTTCTTTTTTCACTCTTTAGTCCCTTTTTACCCCCCACTTTGCCCCCCCCCCCCCAACTTCCCCCGGCACCCCTTCCCCTGTGCAACAGCAGGGGAGGATGGGGGGGGGGGGGGCGCTATCCGTGTCCCCCAGTGGGTTGGTGGATGGGGGGCTGTCCCCGTCCCCCAGCCTGGGGCAAGGGCTGGAGCCCAGCGGGTGGTTTCTGGCCTCGTCCCACTACTGGCTCCATCACGCAATCGATGGCCCCTGGGCAAGTGGCCACTCGGGCCCTGCCAGGCGTCCTCTCGCTGCGGCCAGGGAAGGGGGGACCAGGCCAGCTGACCCCCACCCTGCCCCGAGCATCGCAGCGGGCAGCGGGAGGGTGCCTTGCCCTGCCTGCACCCCTTACCACCCACAACGAGATCAAACTTCTTGATTTTACTAATCTGATGAGATTGACCCGGCATCGTGACGCCTTTTCCCTAGGATTAAGGGCCGGCAGCCACGGGATGCAAAGGGGGCAACTGGCTGGAGGGCGGCCTCGGGGCTTGGGGGGGTTGGGTGACAGATGTGGGGTGCTGCCCCAACGTGGCCTTGCAGGACGTGCCCGGCAGAGAGGCTCCTCGAGATGCAGCAGCCCTGAGTCACCTTGCACACACACCCCCCCCCCCCCCCACCGCTGTGCCCTTGGCTGCGTGGGGGGCATCACCTTCGCCCCGCGGGACGGACAGACGGACGCCCCCGGGGCCTGGGCGCAATCGTTGGCGTTAAGGGGAGGACGGGTGAGGTGGCGGTGAGCGGTGCCAAACAGGACGCGTGCAGGAGCATCTTGTCTGTCTGTCTGTCTGTCTGCCTCGGGTGCTCCTTCCTTTCTGAAAGCGCTTCGGTGGCTGCACTTAAACCACCCCCGTTTCCGTCCTGCGCCAGCACGAGCTGTGGGTGCCCGGGGCCTCGCCGCAGCTGGCATCATCCCAGGCAACGTGGGGTGCTCAGAGGGTGCCCGTCCTCGCTGAGGCCCCCCCCAGCTGCGCCGCACGGGATACGGGACCATGGGGACCGCAGGGAGCGTGGGGCCAGCAGCTCCCCGTCCATCCCCGCACCCCGGCGCGCTCACCTGGCTTCAGCCCCCGAGGGTGGGACAGCGGCAGCACCCTGGGCTTTTGAGAAACCCAGGCTTTTCGCTGGCACCCTCAGTTTCTAGCTGGGACGCAAGGTAAACGCAGCATCCAGCCTGTCCTTGGTTTTTCCCTTCCCTCCTCAGGTTTGGGAGCTGTGTGTCGGGTGCGGAGCCCCTGCCCTGCTGCAAACCCTCGTTTCCCTGTGGGATCGCTCCCACCCAGCTTCCGTCCCTTCGCCCTCAGCCGGTGCCGGGCTGGCTCACCGCTTGGCACCCGTGCACGGGCACTGGGAGTGGTGCCGGGGTTTAGGGCTTATCTCTCATCTCGCCTTCGCAGGGAGCTGAGTCACTGGCAGTTACCCCAGGGGCACGTCCGTCCCCCCCCCAGCCCCGCAGCCCTGCCCCTCCCAGCACTGCAGGTTTGCGGGGAGCTGCAGAGTTTGGCCCTGCTGAAGGAGAGCAAGTACAAGGCGGCGAAGCCTTCAGGGACATGTTTTGTCTGCAGCGAGCAGAGTCTCCTCTCCGGGAGCCCCATTGCTCCCCAGGGCTGTGGTTTGTTGCCTCTTGCTCAAAGCAGGACTCTGCTTAAACACGAGAGCTGCAGATCCTGGGTTGCCAGCTCCGTGTCTGGAAGTTAGCTCCTGCGGTGCAATTTCAGGCCTAGAAATATCCACCTGACTTTCAGTTTAGTCCCAAACTCATCTCTGTCTTGAAGACTTTCCTTCCCACCCCCCCAGCACATAATGGAGGGGGCTGGTGACCTCCTTGGTGATTTCCAGGGGAGAACAGAGACCTTGCTGAGGCTTCACCCGCGCGATGGGCTTCTCAGGGCTGTTGGTGACTGATTTAGCAAGTCGCAGCCACATGCAGCTGTGCGTGGGCTTAGCAAATCCTGCCTTAGCCTCTGTGGGTAGGTGATGCTTAGCCCAGGGTAAGGTTATTGCCGTGCGTGGGGCAGCGCCGAGCCCTCCCCTGCGCCTGGCTGGGGCTGATGCTCAGGATCCCCTTGGTTATGGGGCACTCACAATTAAACTGAGGAGCTGATGGATATTAAAGGATCTCTGCTATTTGCTGTGGCTCGTGGAAAAAATGTTGGCGGTTTGGTTTTGCTGCCTGGGAGAGGTACAGAGGTACGATGATGTCTCCCACGTGAACACCTTGCAGTCACTGTGTGGCTGAAGTGTGCTGTCACCTCCTCCGACAGCTGGGTCTCTGCCCCATCTCCTTCCCCCACCACCTCGTGAAAGCCGTGGCAGTGCTGCGAGCTCCCAGCTGCTCGGGGATGGGAGTCCAGCAGTAGCTAAACCAACACCCTGCTCGTACCTAAACCCTCCCTCGGGGCTTGACAGGGGTATCCTTGTGCGTTTGGGAATCCAAGAGCCTCTTTGTTGTCCCTCTAGAGCTCCCGGAGAACTGGACCGATACGCGTGAGACGCTGCTGGAGGGGATGCTCTTCAGCCTCAAGTACATGGGCATGACGCTGGTGGAGCAGCCCAAGGGCGAGGAGCTCTCTGCGGCCGCCGTCAAAAGGATCGTCGCCACCGTGAGTGTCCGTGCTGGAGCAGAGCCCTGTCTCCTGCTGTTCAAACAAGTCTGTCACCAGGGAGAGTTTCCAAAGCCGCAGGTCTGGAGGCAGTGCTGTCCGTCTGCAGGCTGGGGGGTGGCAGGATTGCAGCTCCAGCCCTTCCAGGGGCGAGCAGGCGTCTGGTGGTGTAGGTAGAAATGCAGACGGCAGCACTGGGAAGCCCTTGGGGCCAGCCCCGCGGATGGGGCAGGCAGTGGAAACCTGGTGTTATGTGTCTGAGCTCTGGCTCCTCTTGATAAGCTTGGGTGACCCTGGGTGTGGAAGGACCCTCTGACCTGGTGAAATCAGCCTTCCCCAGGGCCGTCTCTCCTCTTGCAAGGCAGGGACAGCGTTTTGAGTGCGGCCAGCACGTGACTGAGAGCTGGCATGCAGTTCTGGGTTTTTCTTCCTGGGATTTGGAGGGTTAAGAGGAGAAAGAAGCATGACAGCTTGTTCCGATTCCCAGCCAATACAGCTGCTGTCCTGCTGTAACCTCCGATGCAAGAGGGACCAATTTTCAGCCATCTTCTAGCACCAAGCCTCCCTGGAGCCCCTGCTCACCGGGCTCCAAGTAAAATTAACGCTTCTTTAAGCCCTTATAAAACTGAATGAGGCAAAGACCCAATTGTACAGTTAGCCCTCGTAAAACTCAATGGGGTGGCGAACTGTGCTGGGTAATGATGGATCCTTTCCTGGCATGTGCTGAGCTGGACGGGAGGGAAGCGCTCGCATGAAACGGGAGCCGCTGGCAGAGCCCTTCACGTCTGCTCTGATCGACCGAGAACGGAGCCTTTAAATAAAAGCCCCGGGGCCAAGGCCAGCCTTGGAGGGGCAGGACCGACCGCCAGCCCATCTGGACATGGCTCAAGTGAGGTCCCCAGGGAGCAGGGCTGAGGACTAGCTAGCTGTGGTTTTTTTTTTTGGAGAGAAGCTGGGTAGTGAGCTGAACGTAACCTGAAGGCCAAAAGTATGAGACTAGTAAATAAGAGAAGGTGGCACTTAAAAGTCTAGTTACTTTTTAAGCTGGCGTCCTGACCTCGGCACAGGGGATGCTTTGCCACTCGAGCGGGGTTTGGCAGCACAGCTTGAAGCCACCTGCTCCGGAGCCCACGTCCTGCAGGACCATCCTGCTCCCAACACAGCTCCCTTATTCATCCTGGGGTCACCCTCTGCTCCAGAGCTGGCCCTGAAGATAAAACTCACAAAACTCTGGCACTCACGTGGCTCGGCCAGAGCAGCTGTGGCTTTGTGCGAATGGCCACAGGGAAATCCTCCTGCACGTGCTGGGCTGGAAGTACCTCTGCACAGTGTGGGGTAGAGGGTGTGTGTCCTTGTCTCCTTCGTGCCAGCAAAAGTCACTGCTTCAGGGAAGGAAAAGTTTTAATGAGTGCCTTATCACATCTGGTAGTAAATTCAGTCTCTAGTACTAACGAGCGCTATTAATATGCTTATTAGGTAGTGGTATCTGCTCTGCTTGCATACTTTGGATGTATCAGTGTTAAAAGCCTGTAACTTTCCCTTTCCTCTTTCCCTTCCAAAGGCGAAAGCAAGTGGAAAGAAACTGCAGAAAGTGACTCTGAAAGTCTCACCCAGAGGGATCGTGTTAAACGACAGTGGAACGAACGAGTTGATCGAGAACGTCTCCATATACAGGTGGGTGACGGGGTGGGGGGTGCACTTCAGTGGGTGCATGTCCCGAGGCTCCTCGTCTGCTCCGGTCTCCACCCAGGCTGGTGCCTCGCTGGCCATCACGTCTTGATGGAAAGCAAAGGTGGGGGCAGGAGGGTGGTTGCTAAATTTAAGGTAAATTTACATCTGGTGCAGTAAGTGTCCAGCCAGGGTAAGGAAAGACGTGATGAACCTGGAGGTGTTGTGCGTGCGGACTGCAGATCCACAGCCAAGCACTCCACGGCCACGCGTGGCTTTACAGCCTGTTTTTGGCAGTAGAAACCACAAAGCATCCGGGGTGGCGGCACG